>NC_056730.1:765694882-765884882 GCF_019279795.1 Protopterus annectens
CAGCAAACTGGCTCATTTGACAGGATGCATGTTGTATGGATAGGTGAATGCACTTCTGACAAGAAACCTATTACTAGTGGTGTCTCACAGGGCTCAGTGTTGGGAGTCCTCTTGTTTGGTATATACTTTTCTGACATGAAGGGCAATGTTGTTGGCCTCTGGCTCACCAAGTTCACCAAGAACTATAAGCTGGGAGCAATTGCTGACATCCTACATACAGGCCTAAAAATGACAAATGACTGGGGCTAAAACTATAGTTTAATCATGGAGACTAAATGCTAAAGAATGCATATTCATACCCTTCAGTAAATCAG
This sequence comes from Protopterus annectens, assembly GCF_019279795.1. NCBI lineage: Eukaryota > Metazoa > Chordata > Ceratodontiformes > Protopteridae > Protopterus > Protopterus annectens. The sequence continues at coordinate 765,695,197 of NC_056730.1, forward strand.
ATATCCCTGTAAATTATAATTTTGATAGCACACCTCTAAACGTAGACCCAGTGGTGAGGGACATAGGAGCACAGATAGATAGCAACCTAAACTTTGACCACCAGGTAGTTACTGTAGTGGGGAAATCTTTCTGTATGGCTCAACCTATAAGCAAATCAAGGCATCAAGGTATCAAGGTAACAGAAAGTCATAGTGCCATTGTACTCAGCCCTCATCAGGCCCATAATTGAGTGCAATGCTCACTTCTACATGTACCTAACCAGGAACTTACACCAATTGGAGTGGTCTCAGAGGTTTCTCACTAAAAAAATATAAAGCGTAAGACACATGTCTTATGCAGACCAACTAAAGGCCCTATCCATTTACTCAATCTCATATTGTTTATTTAGATGTGACTTACACCTGACCTACAAGGCATTCTCTGATCCAGCCCTGATGAAAATGTTACATATTCTCAAGAAGAAATGATACAAGGGTTAGAATTCCATGGACCTGATCCTTATTTGTGACTGTAACAGAACTTGCAGTAAAGACAGATTTGTATTCAAAGGCTATCTTGTCTATGGAATTAACTTCCAGTCTTCATAAAACAAAGTCCATCCCTCACTCTCTTCAAAGAGAATCTGAATAAATAAAGGAGGAACTGCAAATTCACTCCTGGGATACTGTCCATGTCCATTATGGACAGAGGCAGTCTGTAAAATGACTCAGGGCTCCAACACCCAACGACCCACTACCCTGATACTACCACATCCCATATCTGGGAAATTAAGATATAATATTGTCATATCCTGGTTATTATTGGCTTGGTGTGTAAAGGCGCTTGTGCCATTGGTCTAGAAATCACCTATGATCTTACGAAACACTTGATGTCCTTAAGGGATCATTTGCATTTATACCATGACCTTCCATTACAGGAGCTTTAAGGTATCACACCATTAAACTTTTGCCTGGCTGGGTTTTTCCTTGCAGTTTTTACTGAATGGTATGTCTGTGTGATCTTTTCACCCTTTGGATTAGATATAGATATAGAGTAATAATGGTTTGTCAACAGCAGATTCTGTCTACTAAACTTTGTTGCATGATAATTGAGACGCTGATAAGGGACTGACTGTACACATTGCCTGTCTCTGCAAAGCTTTTGATATGATTTCAGCTATTTAAAATGAATGAGAATAGCTATAGCATTTTGTGGACCAGCAATTGTTTAAGTGGTAAAATCCATCGGGTGTGGGTGAGAGGCACTTTAGAATCATTCAGGGTAACAAATTGACTCCCACCAGATTTGGTAATTGACTCAATGCTCTTTGGAATTGTCTTTAATATAGCACATATGGGCAAACATCTCTAGACAAGAAAGCATGCAGGTGACTGCAGATAGGTATTATTCTGGTATCACCCACAAATTCAACACGTCTGCAGAGTGCTTTGAATAATTTCCATTCATAGTATATTGTCAATAACTTAGTCTTTGGTGTCAAACAATGCATTATAGTAACCTTTGAGAGAAAACAAACATCTGTTTCAATTGCACATCAAAATAAATCCTGTAAAAAGTCATACTTTTAGGGATCTGAGAACACTAGAAAAGAGTATTCTATAAACTGAGCATTGAATTATTTGTCAGGTGACCATTCACAGTAAAGACCATGCACTAAAAGGTAAGTCAAACCATAATAAACAAACCCATTCCCCTTCATCACACTTTACACCCCCTTTACCCATTTTATTTTTAAATGCAGTGCAGCACTGTATAGTTTTCTAACTTACGTCTTTTGGTCAATTTGAGAAGGCAAAATGGCTTCTTATGAAAAAGGAATACCAGGTTACTAGCATGTAGTACTCTGATTGGCTAGGAGACTTGTTCTGTTTCTCGTTTTTTCACAAAGACTATTTAGGGGAAGTCATTTCAGGGCATTGAAAGAAACTCTTCTTACCAAAAACCCTTATTTCTAGCAGACATACATACATGCATGCAAAAAAATCAACATTAATAATACCAGCAAGACGTACAAGTATATCATGCAGACTTCCAACCTTATAGAGTAAATTGTCACTTAAGGTAATGTAGTGTATCTTTATTTATTTTTTTTTATTTTACAATTGTTTTCCAAGGTAAGAGCACTGATCGCAACTGACCATTTGCAGGTACTTTCTTTGTAAAATCATTCACAAAGAAGACAAAATGTGGAACAATGAGGCAGTAAACTATAAATATGAAAAACAGAACAGAATGTAGCAGTATATATAAATATATATATATATATATATATATATATATATATATATATATATATTTATATCATATTATCATAATATATATATATATATATATATATATATATATATATATATATATATATATATATATATATATATATATATATATATATATATATATATATATATATATATATATATATATATATATATATATATATATATCAATCATATTATACAATTCCTCCTCTAAACGCACGCTGATTGGCCAGCCCAACCAGCGTGCGTCTGTAAATCCTCAATATACTAACGGAAAAGGTCCGTCGCCGGACTTTTTCCGTTAGTATAAAATTGTCTCGCTATGTTAAAAGAGTTTAACATAGCGATACAGGTTTAAAAAGCAACGCAGATCTCCGTTGCTTTTTTTAAAGCTGTCTCGCTATGTTAAACTCCTTTAACATAGCGACACAGTGTGTAAAAAGAAACAGAGATCTTGCGATCTCCGTTGCTTTTTTTTTTAAACCTGTCTTGCTATATTAAATGGGTTTAACATAGCGAGACAGCTTTAAAATAAGTAACGGAGATCTCCGTTGCTTATTTTAAAGCTGTCTCGCTATGTTAAACCCATTTAACATAGTGAGACAGTAAGCAACGGAGATCTTATGCCTCCGTTGCTTTTGCCCACAGCTCTGATGTACTGCGAGGCATGCGCAGTACATCAGAACTGCTGAATACCAGACAGCTGCGGAAGGGCAGCAAAGAGGCATTATACAATGCCATTATTTAAGAAAAGTAATTATTTATTTTCTTAAATAATGTCATTATATAGCAATAACTCACTTCTGGGTGTGGGTAATGCGGGAGTTAACCACGGTTGTCTTTGTTTGGTCCCTCGGGCTTCGCCCTCGGGACTAAACCATGCCAACCGTGGTTAAATCCCACATTACCCACACCCAGGTGTGGGTTATTGCTATATTATCATATCATATATATATTATATATATTTATATCAAAATAATGAAAACTGTATAGTAGACGTTATTAGATGTACCAGCAATTATGAAAGAAATGTACATTTTACAATTTTACATTTCAGGTTTACACCATGGATGAAACGCTGAGGGGTTATGACAGTCAGAGCATGGGGAGTTTGGGGAGGTAGAGTTAACAGGTGTTAGCAGCTGAGAGAGTGCAAATCAAGCAGTTGAGAGGGCCTTACAGGATGTGGCCAGCTGTTTGGCTAGTACAACTGGATTTCTTGTGGTGGACTATTTTAAGTTCAGCTCTGAAGTGGGGAAGGGGGATCGTAAATGTTCACAACAAATCATTGTTGAGGTAGCCTAAGTCATGTGGGATTAACTCACCTTCTTTGGCCAGCTTCCAAGTACTTTGAGTACCTTCCCAGTGCTCTTCCTGCCAGAATTTTGAGAAGCACTCTGCATAAAATGATGGAGGATCACAAAAAACATCAGAGCTTTTCTGCCACAAAAGCAGTGTTGTGCTAGTTACTTACAAAAGTAATAAGTAACTATTGCTAGTTACTTTTCAGTGAAAGTAATATATTACTATTACTTACTATAAAGAATGTGTTACTTTTACATAAGTATAGTTTATAAATTATAATATTAAGATTTACTCACACAAGTAAGCACATGCAAATAAGTGTATTATTAACGTTGTATACACAATGTTACAATAATGATGATTAGAATTTAAGCACATTAATCTTTATAGCCAGATAGCACAGTGGTTAGCATCACTACCTTACAGCAAGAAGTTCTCTGGTTTGATTCTTGGCTGGGGTTCCTTCTGTGTGGTGTCTGCACATTCTCCCTGTGTGGGTGTGATCCAGTTTCTTCTCACATTTCCAAGACATTCTACAGGTGGACTAGACATTCTAAATTGGCCCTAGGTTTATGTTTCTTCTGAAGATGGTTGTTTCTTGTTCTGCAAATGATCAGCTATGTTGATCCCTGATGGAAGCAGCTGGAAGAAGAAAACTAGTCTTTATAGCTAGAGAGTCACAAACAATAATTAAAGCAAACCATACACAACCAGCATCACAAGACCTACAGGTTAATATGTGTTTACTAGGCTAACAACTGCAAGGGCCTTTTTAAGCCTAGCCATGCATCCCAAATCTCTTACAAGTTCTGATACCCTTGATAAGTGTAAGCAGGGACTTGGGAGAGGAAACATTTACAAGCAAGTGCCTGGGAGATGAACCATTTACAGGTTGCTGTGTCCATTAGACATATAGGTGTCAAATTAGGGATGAATTTCCTGTTTCCTATCCAGTTGTCCAAGTTGCAGATGAATTGGGTTAGGGAGGAACTCTGCTTCACATGGATGGGGAGCCTGCTCCAGAGACAGAGTAATCTCTAGGATACATACCTGTCTCTCCAGCAGCTCCTATTTATATCACAGTCAAGGTTTAAGTCTTTAGAATGGGTAATTTTGGTGCTGCTTGTTTTATAGGTTCATAGGTTCATAGGTAGGTACTAGGCTATCTGCTCGAGGGCATTTATAGGCCTAGCCAGAGTGTGTCAGCTTTCAATTCCCCATTGATTAATTAACTGAGCCTCTGTCAAGCAGAGCCAATGAAGTGATCCCAGGGGTGTATTTTCTGTTACCCATCCACTTATCAAGGTTTCTCTTGAAGATTGTTAGTGAGGTGCTCTGCCTAATGTAGATAGGAATTTTGTCCCAAAGCATGGGGAGCCTCTGTGATAGGAATATATCCCTCCATCACGTTCTATTTATTGTTGTGGTGAGGTTTAGCTCACTAGAGCACGTGGCTCACACTGACTTGGATTTCTCTAGGTGGAGCATGTCCATCAATTTTGAGTTGGACATGGCTTTGTAAGACAGGCAGAGATCACCTCTGAGTAAGTAATATGCCACTGAGTACAGCCGGAGTTTTTTCAGTTGGTCTGCATAGGACATATGTTTGAGGCCAGTAATCCTCTTGGTGAGGTACTTTTGTGGTCTTTCCAGCTGTTGGAAGTGTCTTTTGAGGTACATCCCAAATGGGGCATTGTACTCTATGATGGATCTGATGAGTGATGAGTAGAGGGGCACTATAACCTCTTTATTTCTAGATGCGAACCCTTTAGTAACTAGATGGACCACATAGAATGATTTCCTAACTACTTTGGCAATATGATTGTCAAAGGAGAGATTACAATATACCTGGGTCCCCAGATCTCTTATTACCTCTTCTGTATTAAGGGGGCTGCCACCTATGTGGTAATTTGTGGGTGTTTTGTTTTTCCCAAATGGGATGACTATGCATGTTTTGGCATTTAGCTTGAGGCCATGACTTTGACACCAGGTGTCCATCTCAGTAAGGCCTTTTTGGAGGATGTCCGTGTCAGCCGGAGAGTCAATTATGGCTCCCAGTTTGCAGTTATCAGTGAACTTGGTTAGCTATAGTCCTCTTGTGTTTGCCTGTGCTTCTGAGAATTATATGCTGAACAGTAGGGGTCCCAGGACTGAGCTTTGTGGGACACCACTTGTGACTGTTTTAGAGTTGGACCTGGAGCCTGCTATTCTTACCATGTGAGCTCGGACAGTTGGCAACCCATCTTGTGATGTAGGGGTTTATGTTCAGGCTGGTGAGTTTTTCTATAATACCTGAGTGAGGAATGGTGTCAAACACCTTGGTGAGGTCAAGGTAGGCTGTGTGAGCCACCTTTCCCTCGTCTATGGCCTTGGTGACTGTCTCAAAGAAGTCAACCAGGTTTAGTAGGCATGATCTGCCCTTAACAAAGCTGAACTTGGTCGGGTCAAGGGTTTGGAGGTTCCAAATGTCTTTGTTAATGAGTCCCATGATGATGCGCTCCATAGCCTTGCAGACCAGGCTAGTTAGGCTTATGGGGCGATAGTTACCAGGGTCAGTTGTGGCCCCTCCTTTGTGGAGCAGAATAACTGTTGCTGTGCACCATTCTATGGGCACATAGCCTGTGGAGAGGCTGAGGTTGAACAGCGTATTTAGGTGGGGGAGTTAGTTCATTCTGTAGTTCATGCAAGACGCATCCTGGGACACCATCTGGCCCCATTGATGCTGTGTTTTTGGCTTTTGAAAGGGCTGTTTTCACCTGTGCGTCTGTGATTTCTGGGACACTACACTTTTCTGGTATTGTTGTGGGCCCTTTTGGAGGTGAGTGGGTGGTAAAGTTTGCACTGAATCTATCTGCCAGGATGTTGGCAATATCAGTAGGTTCGGTATATTTTGTGCTATTTTGCACTAGCTCCGAGCATATCTGTGAGTTGCCACTTTGATTCTTGACATAGCTAAAGAAGGCTTTGTGGTTATCTTTTGAATTCTTGGCTATTTTTCTTTCGAAGTTAGCCTTGGATTATTTTATGAAGGACCTTAGTTTCTTACTGATACTGATCAGGGATGTATTTCCTTCTTGGGATTTGCTTTTTTTCTGAACTAGTTTCCTCCTTTTATTGTATAACCTGTTTATGGCAGGGATCCACCAGACTGGTTTCCTTCTCTTAGGGGAGTGAGTCTTGGTTTTGTTAGGGATGGTATGATCCATGCATCCTTGTAGGTGCTCATAGAGTGCATTTGTAAAGGATTCTGCATCTTGGGCAGCATTATCCTTTAGCGGTGGGACTGTGAAACTTACCACCTCTATCTTAAATAAGGTGAAGTTTGCTTTAGAAAAGTTTTTCACTGTGGTTTCTTTGGTTGGGGGGGTGGTGGGGGTGGACATCCAGAGTGATTAGTTTATGGTCTGATCTAACCAGTGACAGGTTAACCTCCGGTGCGGAACACCTGTCGTCCATGTTGGTGATGACCAGGTCCAATATGTTTTCACCTCTGGTAGGGGAGTTTACCAGCTGATCCAGGGTGTTTGAGTTGATAAATTCTAGGAAGCGCTGAGCCTGGGAGTTTGTACTCAAGTAGTTTTCCCAGTTAATGGTAGGCTAATTGAAATTGCCCAATATCAGGGTGTTCGGTAGGACCTTCATGTTTTCCAGTGTCTCCAGAAAGGCAGAGTGGTGGTCCTGGGTCATGGAGGGTGATATGTAGCAGGCCACAATTTGCATTACAGATTTGCCTGATGTTAGTTGCACATGGATTATCTCAGAGGTATCATGCTGCACTACTAACCTGGAGGTGTAGGTATCCTTGATGAATATGGATACACCTCCTCCTTTTGTGTTTCAGTCCATGTTCTGTGGCCGAAATGTGTGGTATGAGTTGTAGCCCAGTAGTGCTGGAGTGCCCTCTGGAGCTTTGAACCTGGTTTCAGTTACTGCACAGATGTTGACATTCTCCATACTGAGGAGTGCTTTGAGCGCATGCATTTTGAGATTTAAACTCCTGGCGCTGAGCAGCATAACCGTCATTTTTTTATTTGTGCTGTTTATGTAGGTGGGTTTGACTTTTGAGCCTTGCCTAAAAAAGGCACTATGGGGGCAGCAAGAGCCTTGGCCAGTATTCAAAAGCCTAGGGGTGACAGGTGCAAGCCGTCTTTTGCAAAGCAACACAGCTTGTCGAGCATGTCATCCCAGGCTGACAGACACTGGATACCCTTTGAATGACACCAGAAGCTTAGCCAGTTGTCGAACTTGATCATTTTTTTTTTATGCTGAGGTATCATTCTTGGTGACGGACAGATGCTACTCAGGGTCAGGGTCATACCCGCCTGGGCTACATGATCAGAGAGCTCTTCCATGTCTCTTTTCATGTAGTCCAGAGAGGTACATCTCAGGTCATTCACACCAACATGAACAATGACAGTCATATTTGTACTTGTTCTGGAGTGACCAGAGTGCTTGTGTTATGTGGCAGATTCTGGCTCCCGACAGGCAGCTACCAGTAACCTTCTCCTTGTCCAGCCTAGTGAGTGGGACGTCAGTGTGCCTGACTATAGAGTCACCTATTACTAGTGTGTTAGGTATGTTATTTCGCCTTAAGGACTGAGATTGTGCGGCAAATTGATTTTGTGTTTTATGTGTTTGTGACGGGAGGTGCAGGTTTTTTGGGTCTCTGCTTTGGAGCTCTCAGATGCTTTTGCAGGTTTTTATTTAGAGCTTCCGAGTATGATGTAGTGTATTTATGTGTTGCCAGTGCTGGTTTTGTAGGTCTATGTGAGGCTGGAGGTGTGGTGCAAGTGTTAACCTTCTCCTCATGACTATCTGTTCCAGTCTTGGGTGGAGAGACCTTAGCCTCCAGTTTGGCTGTGTAATTGCATCTCTCGCATATGTTAGTGTTTTGTGGTAGGAGGAGAGGGTTGTCTGTGTACATGAGGCAGTTTTAACATTGCCTTAGGATAACCAAGTTCACCAACTGGACTGGAGAGTACACCTGAAGTTGCCCTTTGGGCATGCCTGAATAGTAGGGTGAGCTGCTTAGTCGCTTGGTTGGTGAGGGGTGGATAAAGAACCTTGCCCTGCTGGGCAATCAAGTGTCAGGGTATACTAGTGCTTGCTATTAGGTCTGAGCAAGTGCTGGACTGTAAGATGCTTTTTGAGTGCTTAGGTTGAGAGACTAGTTTCAAGGGAAAAACTGAAGAGGAGACTTAGTGGAGCCGTTTAATTTAACCGTAGCTAACGGGTGCTGCCCGGTGTGCAAAACTGTGCAAACGCATTTTTAAACTACTAACTTCTGGGCTGGAACGACTCCTCCAGGGACAGATGGCTGCTCAAAGTTCCCCTCTCTCACAGGTGAACAGAGAAGCTTCCCTTTATCCAAGTAAGGTATGGGCAACTCAGAAACTTGTAACACAGCCCTGAATTCAGCACCACCCTTGAAACTGGACTATATTAGCTTAGAAGGGTGGGAAACAAGCAAAGTTTTTTTTTTTTTTTTTTTTGTGGATATGCAAGAGGTCCATCAGAGTGGGGTCTGTCAATACCCTGTATGTCAGGCATAGATCTCCCCTCAAAAGTCTGTAGGAGACAAAATACAGGCATAAAGCCTTGAGGTGGTCTGCGCAGGACATTTTACTTAAGCCCTGTATTCTTTTAGTGAGAAACCTCTGTGGATGTTCCAATTGTTGGTTACGCCTGGTTAGGTGCATACCAAAGGGGGCATTATACTCAATGATAGGTCTGATGAATGCCAAATAAAGTGGGACAATAACTTCCTTGGACTTAGATGCCATACCTTAAGTTGCGCAACACAGAATGAGTTCCTCACTACTGCAGACACATGACAGTAAAAGGCTATATTACTATCTATGTGTGTTCCTAAGTCCCTGACTACTGGGTCATCTCTAAAGGATGTGTTGTCAATATGATAGTTACCAGGGGTGGATGACTTCCCAAAGGACACTATTATGCATAGTTTTTGTCCATGCCTCTGACACCAATTGTTTGTCTGTGTCAGCCCCTCCTGGAGAAAAATTGTGTCAGTGTGGGATTCAATGACAGCTCCTAATTTACAATCATCTGCACATTTAGTCAGCCAGAGACCACTGACCTTGGCCTTGACTTCAGAGAAGTAAATGCCAAAAAGGAATGGTCCAAGTACTGATCCCTGAGGGACACCATTTGTGACTGGCCTCTTTGTAGAGTTGGACTCCCAAATTCTAACTTCCTGGGTCCTGCCTGTGAGCTAGTTGGCTATTCACCGGGTGACTTATGAGTTTGTACCTAACCTCTTGACTTTGTCAATGATGCCTGAGTGTGGTATTGTGTCAAATGCCTTGGCAAGGTCAAGGTAGGCAGTGTCAACCATTTTTCCCTCATCCATTGCTTTGGTGACCTTCTCAAAGAAGTCCACCAGGTTGAATAGGCATGATATGCCCTTGAAGAAACCAAACTAGGTTGATTCCAGTGACCGGAGGTTTCCTATATCACTATTGATCATTTACATGATAATTCTTTCCATGACTTTACAAATAAGTCTAATGAGACTTATGGGTCTAGTTTCCAGAGTATGTAGATGGCTCACATTTGTGCAGAGGGATGACTGCTGCTGTTTTCCATTCATGAGACACAATGGCTGTTTAGAGGCTATAGTTTATTAGCAATTCCAGAGACCCTGATAATAGGTCATGTTTCATGCTATATAGAAGGCATCCTATGATATTGTCTGGGCTTTCCTGGAAGAGTTCACCAAGACTCTGACATAACTTGCTGTGAGGAAAATTTTAGTTTGTTTTTGATTTCTTGTATTTTGTATTACTTTCTTGCCTTCTTCTATTTTCTATACTGTGATTTGTTTTCTTTACACTGTGTTTACTTCTATTCTGCTTTTAATTGCATATTGAAACTTGGAAAGAGACCACAGCTGTGTCTCTTCTGAGTCACACAGATTTTTTTCCCACCCTCGCACCCTGTTGCTGTTGTGTTCTTAAACACAACTGTTTTTCTAGTTGTCTGCCCCTTATGTAAATTTGACCACATATCTCGTTCCCTCTCCCCTTTCACTGGCTGTTGTGAGTATGCACAAAATTATCATTTTGTGAAATCACTCCCCTTCAACTATTTCAATTTATTGGCCATCCCACTGTATTCCATAAAGCCAGAAAACGAAAGTGCCCAGCCCCTTTCAATCTATCTTGCTCTTTTAAAATTAGTGACTCTCCACTGAACTGAAACATAGTATCTAAATGCTTAGTGCACACTGCAGTGTTTATAATATTAACCCATTTTTTTTCATGTTCCCTTTAAACATCTATTGCAAAACCACCAGTTACTGGAGAACTCACATTCTGTCTCACAGTAGCCATCTTGGGATTAGTGCTTCTGTTTTCCCCTGGTGAGAGAAGGAGTACAGGGACCTTATTTCCTGGAGACTGCTGATCACCAGAAAGCCTAATAACTGCTTTATAGGTGACAGCTTGGAATTTTTACTTATATTCTGCTCCTGGTGAGAGAAGTAGCAGAGAACATTGATTCCTGACTGTTTCTGATTGGACAGTGAGTGTCTGTGCTTAACATTCCTGAATGGTCTGGTTGCTATTCAAGGCATCTACCAGGAAAAGGCTACGGCAAGCCTACAGACCCTTATATTATCTGGGACAAGACTGTGGATCACCAAAAAGGGTATGGCTGCTTCTCATCTTAAGATTGGTGCTATGTTTTGCTTCTGGTGAGAGAAGAAGCAAAGAAGCATTGTAACCCAACAGCATGAAGCTGTGGTGAGACCAGCATTAGTAGTAGCCAGGCAGTAGCCATTCATGCCACTCCTCTCTTTTCATCACTCTTGACAAACTAATTCTTTGTTTTCAGTAAGTACTGCTTGATTTGTTTCTTACTTCAGAATATCTGCCTAAATACTTCATCCTTAAATTTTCAGGGTCTATGTATTAGTTTCCCCTCAAGTGTTTGGTCGTGGCCTGCACAGACTCAGACATCTTGAGTGTCATTTTTCCTGTAATATCCCAATTGAAATTTCTCCAATACCTAGTTGCATACAGGACAACTAGTTTGCAGTGACAATCACTGCACCCAGAGTTGCAAACTGAATACTCCTGACATTGCTTTATATTCTCACTCCAGCTATCTAAACAATAAAAAGGGTCTGTTGCCATGGATATGAACTTTCCCACTATCTCCATTACCAGCTTGGTGGATATGGGCATCCTGGGACAATGTAGAAATTGACTCATGTTTACGGACAACCAGTTAATTCTCAAACAAACTGGTATGGTGTGTGAGAGATTTATTTACACAATGTCAATGGAGGCAAAGCTCTCACATAAAAGTATCCTTATGTCAATAAAGTTGCCAGTAATACACATGCTGCACCATCACACACAGTTCAAAGCAGATATATAGACCCACATATGCTGAGGCACTTAAATGTAACCTTCCTTAACCCCAAAGACCTCCCAGATGAAGTACACATAACAAATACCCTCAGCAGCCCCAAATGCACTCTTTCAAAACAACATCCACATCAGCACATAGAGCCACATCTCATGGAGCCTGTACCTCTAAGCCCAAAATGCAAGCCACCACACAATTCAATATTCTGGTCACTGGAGACTCCATCATGAGATACACTGATGTCCCTATTACCAGGATGAGTAAGGAGAAAGTCACAGTCAGTTGCTTATCAGGGGCCAGGATCAGCCACATTATGCATGCACTTAGGTCATTGTACCTCAAGTACCAGTATGACTCAGTCATAATCCATGTGAGTGTAAATGACCTGAGATGTACCTCCCTAGACTATATGAAGAGAGACATCATGGAGCTCTTGGAATATGTGTCTCAGGCTGGTATGAGTGTAGCATTAAGCAGCCTTTTACCTTCTCCAAGGATGATGACACAATATGAACAAAAGATGACTGACTTTAATAATCAGCTTAGTTTTTGGTGTCATTCTAAGGGGATGCAATATTTATCAGCTTGCAAGGAAATGGTCAACAGACCACACTGCTTTGCCAGAGATGGCCTATAACTCTCTCCTCTAGGCTTTGGAATATTAGCATTGTCTTCCCCCATAGTGCCTTTTTTTAGGCAATGCCAAACTGAAAGTACTTCTGACAGCAAATCAAAACCAAGAAAATCTAAAGGTATTACTGCTCAGTGCTAGGAGTCTAAACAAAAAATTCCACTCCCTAGAAGGTCTGTTCAGCCTAGAGAATGCTGATGTCTGTGTGGTCACCGAGACATGATTTAAACCCATGGAGAGCACAGCAGTGCAAGGTTATAATGCCTTCCACACATTTAGACTAACTACTACACAGACATGGACTAAATGTGAAGGTGTCTCTATTTACATCAAAAATGAATATACCTCAAGGATGTTCAAATAGGATAATGCACTTGAGTTGCTCCATGTTCAAATCACCATAGGAAAATCCAATACCACTTCCTTGCAAGCTATAGGTCCCCCTCTATGAACCAGGAAACCCATACCATGTGTTTAAACATATTAGAAGCATTCACCATCCAACCCAATACCATATTCATGGGTAACTTTAATTACCTTACTATTAACTGGGAATCCTATATGACACCAAACATACAGGTACAGAGATTCTTGGATTTTGTAAACACAAATGCCCTGAACCAGCTAGTCAATACACCAAACAGGGGTGAACCATGCTGGATCTGGTCCTCAGTAATATGGGAGAGTGCTGCACACCCCCTACTGTAATGTCTTCCCTGGTAAGGTCAGATCACAAAATGGTCTCCTTTGAAGAAAAAATAAAACCTGGACCCCCAGCTAAACCTGAAATATTCAGCAACTACTCTAAGGCTAACCTACTGTTATTAAGTGATAACCTGGCAAAATTTCAAGCCCCCATAAACCCTAATAATACTGCTGCCTATGCAGAACTGTTCACAGAAACCCTGTACAAGCATGTTAATAACTGCATGGAGGCAGTTGTACTCACCAAGAAGAAGTAAGGAACTAATTCAAAAAACAGGCCACCCTGGTGGAATCACAAAATCAATAGGCTGTATAACAGAAGGAAGAAAATCATGGCAAAAATTAGGAGGTGCAGCACCCAGCAGGATAAAAGCACTCTCATCAAACTAAACAAACTACTCAGAGGGCAAATAAAGTGCACCAATGCCAAATTTGAGGTAAATTTGGCCTCCAAGACCAAAAATAATTACAAGGCATTTTTAGCTATGTCTGCAGTCTCAAAGGTAATAAACAATTGTGTGCAGAACTCATTGTAAATGGAGCCACCTATACTGAGCCAGAAGATATAGCAAACCTACTGGCTGATAAATTCAGCTCCAACTTTACCCCTCTCTCCCTCTCAACCTTCCCTCAGGAAATACCATTAAATATAACTCCACCTGCTTTCACTAGGGGAGGTGGGGGCAAAGTCAAATGCAATGGTAATACCTTTCCTAGTGCAAAAAAGGAAGAAACTGACAAAGGAGTCTTGCAGGGTAATTTTGGCTCATTCATTGCCTCAGTTGCTGGTGGGTGTCTCTGCTGTGGGCTGATCATTGTTCCTCAAACCACACATCTTTTTCTTTCTGTCCTCTATTACATTTTGTCTATTTTCAGCAACTATAAATCGAAACCTGAAAAGAATTTTAAATAGAACATAAGAAAAAATTGTTAAGACAAAAGTTGGTTGATCATAGATCAACCCTAAAAGTCCTGCTTGCTGCAGTGGGTTGGGGCATTGGGTGTTAAACTGATGAGTGGTGAGTTCGATTCTGATTGACTGCGGTATGGAGAACCAATGCCATTTAATATAAGGCAAGGTAAGGAAGGATATGATCTCTGCAGGCTAGAATTTCCCAGTGTTAGGGGTTGTTTTAGTGGATGAGAGTCCCACAGTTCCAGGGCAGGGACGGAGTCTTGTTGTCATTAGTTTTCACCTCCTTGCAGTGCTACAAATTGAAGTCAATTTTGCTCCAGACTAATTCTAATGATCTGTTATGAATGCTATGTGGTATGAGTTGTGCTAACATTATGTTGTCATTTTTTACCCAAGTTGCCCCTTCAAAGTCTCTATTACCTCCTAACATCTGATTACTACCCATAGCTTCCAGGGCCCCTGGAAGTTTTCCATCACTCTTTAGGGGACGATATCGCCCATGTTGAGAACCACTGGTTTACGCAAAAGTAACTCAAAAGTAATACACATGTAAGTAACTAGTTATTAAAAAAAGTAATATACTACTATTACTTAGCTACTATTTTGAAAAAGTAACTAGTTATATTACTAGTTACTACAAATTGTAATATATTACAGTAATATATTACATATTGTAATATATTACTCCCATCACTGCACAAAAGTGAATGCTTTGTTTTGTGGCCATCTGTCAGTCAGCTGTGATCTTTAAGATAGGGGTAGATAAGTCCACTTTGGGTAAAGCTTTCCTTATAATTGTATAACTTTTGTGAAAAACCTAAGTTAGAATTTCTAATATATTTGTGTATACATATATATATATATATATATATATATATATATGTATATATATATATATATATATATATATATATATATATATGTGTGTGTGTGTGTGTGTGTGTGTGTGTGTGTGTGTGTGTGTATATGTGTGTCTGCGTTTTGTGTGTAATTTCACAAAGTGTAGCACTGGACATATTTATTGAATGATATATATTCTCACTGCATGAGTGAACTTTCTGTGAGCAAAATTGTATTTTATAACTAAACTCCCTCTTAAATTACTGACTAGAGTGTTACAGAAAGGATATTGTGCTTGTGAGGTAGTGTTAGTGTAATAATTTTTTTTCTAAACTCCTTATTTCCCTCACTTGTAGAAATACTGGGATCTCAAGGTTACTCTACTTGTCTTTGCTTCTTCGTCAGCTAACAAATGGAGCAAGAATTGGTCTCCTTGGTAATACCTTTCCTAGTGCAAAAAAGGAAGAAACTGACAAAGGAGTCTTGCAGGGTAATTTTGGCTCATTCATTGCCTCATTTGCTGGTGGGTGTCTCTGCTGTGGGCTGATCATTGTTCCTCAAACCACACATCTTTTTATTTCTGTCCTCTTGATGAAGCAGTTGTAGCCACCACAAAAATGGATATTGCAATCACATTTGTCACTGTCTGGGTAAGGGATTGGTGGGGATGTGGAAGCTGGGGGCAGTGTACCTATGGAATCTGATGGACCAGGGATCACTATGCTTAGGGGGGTAAACTGTCAGCCTTTTTATCACTATGGATTTATTGACTTTTCTAAGAAAGTGATAGGTATTTCTTTATCTTCCAGTCAGTCCTCAAACATGTAAAGAAAAAGATGTCCTTCTCAATCTGTTAAGATTTTCTGGTCAGAAAATGAAGCCTTACAGTGACAGAAGTATGCTTCAGAGGATTCTGGTCAGTCTGAGCTTTTAAATTCTGAACAGAACAATCATTCAGAAATTCTTAATGACGGAATGGCAACAAAGAGAAAAGCATAAATCTACCGGCCTTTCAAAGACATTAGGCTATATGCAAAAAAACTTCAGACATTTCTCCCTTTAACAGCTATGTCCAAGTGACAGAATATTGAGACCTTGGCTGGAAAAGGGCAATCAATGACCTACATAACCAATGTATGCTAGTCATAGAGATTAACCCGACATTATCTGCCTGCTGAAATGATCTTTATCATGAAAACTCCTGCCTCAAAGACAGATATTCTGGGGTGATCAGAGCTATTGCTACAGTCATCCGTCTAAAGTAAAGCAGCTCTTTCTGCCTAATTCTGCTGACTTGAACCCCAGCATAGCTCCCTGTAATTTCTGCTGATGTCCCAGCAATAGCCTTCTGGATGACGTGTCTTGGGGCTTGACATTGTACTGTTCTTCATACTTCACTTTTTAGCTCACTAGTCTAATGCCCATAGTAGTGGTACCTGCCCTGTGGTGGTAGGGAGTACTCCACCAGAGCTCTTCTTGTTCCCCTTCTAGAATGGTGACAGCCCATCTTCTGTACATGTCATTCAGCTTATATACTCCACTAGTAATATTTTACCGCTGCAGCTATGACCACAGTGGTAAAGGTACTGATCCACCGTTAATTTCACTTTTCTCCTCGGGAAGTCACAGTATCATACAGATGACTTGCTCTTCCTGGAGCTACCTTCATGTTATCCTTCTCATTGCTTTGTTCCTCATACACAGTTTTCACACAGTTTTCACAAAAAATAAAAAATACTTATGGCAATAATATGTAGCACCTCCTCACACTTTATTTTCTAAAATGTCAATAAACAAGTAATATAGCTTCACAAATGTCTTTTAACCTAAAAGAGTATGACGTTGAATTGTTTATTTAAATATCATTGCCCCTATCTATTTTCACACATAAAGATGTATTCAGGTAAGTAGACATGTGATCTGTGCACTCTTTTTAGGATCCTGACTTTTAACAAGTCAGTGTAGTTAACCTACTGGACTTTTCCTAATACTGTGGCATGCAATGGGATGGAGCAGGATATTTTGGGCTCACCCATGTAGAGCGTATCCTTTTAAACACAGCCGACCATTGTTGGACCATGCCAATATACCTGACAAACTTAAATAGTATTCTAGCAGCCATCTGAAATCTAATGGTAAATGTCAAAATTAAAAATGTTGTCAATTTCAGCTAAATCCACACATATATATATATACACAAACACACACACACACACACACACACACACACACACACACACACACACGCACACACACACTCATCACAGTCCCTGTTCCTGTGCATCCCTACCTCAAATCATCCTTCTGCGGTTCCCCCAGCCTAGTAATACTTTAGTGCTGTTACAGCAAATATGTATTAGGCCCTCTTGGTTTAGTGTATCACTCCCAACCCCTGATGCTTGTACTACCATTGATCCCATTATGGCACTTTACAGTGCATTCCCTGTTGTACAGCAGTGCTGCATGTTTTCAGGTTGGCGAACTGTGCAGCACTGCATAATGGTGCTTGCTGAATCAGAGAAGGATACCATGATGTATACACCTTCATGTGCACATTGTTGTACTTTTACAAATTCCGGTCTCTGACTTTATTTAAGCATTAAATTAAACAACTGAATTGTATCTATATATTGATATAATGTGGCCATTTGCAGTTATATATTTCGGTTTTGTTGTTATGCAGAATGAAACTCATATTGCTTACTGTTGGATTTATCTTTATATCTGTTCATTGTCTATCTTTAAGCGATATCATCATTATGTTGGAATGATGGTACTGAATATTGCAAAAGCCTCTAAACTGGCACATACATTTTAAAAAAAACTTTAACATCAGGAGCATTTCATTTAAGTTTCTGTTTCAAATTATACTTTAGCATTTATTAAATTATTACATGCTTTATTGTTCCAGAGAGTTTTTTCCTCTATATATTGTTATATCAAACTATCTTTAGCCTGGCTTCGACTACTTTATTACACACCTTTTTTCAGTTTATTAATTTATTTCTTAATCTGTTTGCCATTTAGCAATGTTGTAAATCATTCTAATGTGCCTACTGGTATATGGGATTTTCTCGATGCAGTTTATTTGAATTTCAGTCATTATTGCACTTTTAACCATTGTTATTGTACCTGTGGGTTATCTCTCTCTCCCTTTCTACACACACACACACACACACACACACACACACACACACACACACACACACACACATATATATATATATATATATATATATACATATGTGTGTGTGTGTGTGTGTGTGTGTGTGTATATATATATATATATATATATATATATATATATATATATATATATATATATATATATACATGGATCCCTATCATATGATAGAAACCTCATTTGACTGAAACGCATATGAGGCTTTTAGCATATGATAGGGATCTATATATATATATATATATATATATATATATATATATATATATACTACAGATTTTGAAAAAACAAATATGCACACATATTTCTCATACCACCAACTTGGCTTCAAGTAACACAAACAGAAAATATAGAAATACATATCTATTATGATGCTTTTGCAAATCTGGATTCAGTACTCAAACTGTAGAGTAAAAACTAAACATTACAGTAGCAGCAGTTTTACTGTTTGATTTTGACAAAACAAAGCTTATTTGTGACTGTTAGTGACAGTAAATGCAGTGAAAAGTGATATATCAAGTTATCTCATTAATATATAGCCATAGATTAAATATTGCAACAAAAAATGTACAAATGGCAATGTTATCTATTCTCCTGGAATTATCACCACTCACAATTTTTATTCCATGTCAATGTGACATAAACACTTCCATTATAAACAATGACCAAATATCAGATTTACTACGTGTGTTTAATCATTCAGGAGCACAGACAGCTACAAAGCGTAGCCAACTCTCACACACACACACACACACACACACACACACACACACACACACACACACACACACACAAGCACGTATATGCAATGCTTTATTGCAGTGTTAACATTAACTATGTCATTGCTAGTGTAATGGCACGTCAAAAAACTTTATCCATTCTGAATGTCCAGATATCATTTTAAAACATCTGTATACAGTTTATGAAATAAAGGAAGATACTTATTTTTGTCTTGATTATAATTAATTGGTTTATGTAAAATTAGATGTGCCACTTCAATACATTCCTGTTAACCAAAGTATTATAACAAAAGGAAGAGCTTCCTGTGATCATTTTTACATTATTCTCAAATGCATTGTAAATGTGTGCCTTTTAACTTCACAAAACACAACTGTTTGATAAATGTTTTTGTGATATGCATTCCATATGCCAATAAGTCTCAGCTGATCAGTTCACTGGGCTCAGGATGTCTGACAGCAAAAGACCTCCATATGGACAATTACCCTAACTTCCATTTGTTACTGATATAAAGCAAATCTCCTGTTATCATTCACTCTCATGTTGTAATGAATCAGCTGCCTCAGATGATGTCAGTCAACTCAGGCTATATACAGAGTAACAACTGAAATTCTAAATCAAATAGAGGAGAGTACGAAATAGTGATAACCCAAGCATAAAATAAGATCAATCTTCTCTACTCTCTGTGGATATCAAAGGCAAAATAGCAATACTGCCAGGCTGTAGCGCTAAGGGATTTCTCTGCATATGTTTTATGTTAGAGGTTTAATAAGTACCTTAGACCATAAATACTAGTTAACTCAAGAAAAATCTTGCTTAAGTTAACTCAAAGAAAAGTCATGTTTAGGCTTACTTTTGTAAAATCGCCCACAATGAAGCAATTTATATTGATGGAATGAAACTGACATTATTTATGCAAATGCAACAAATCAAATCACTTCACTATGATCTTGAGATACTTTATGTTTACATTTGTGAAAGCAATTACTTTAAATACTTGGCAATAACAGTCAGAAATATAAGAAGTTACATAGTATATTGAATAAGCATGGAAACACTGAATATTTTTAATGCCAATAATAAAAAATAATAATAAGACAATGTAAACTATAGCTATTTATTGAATGATTAAGAAATTAGTCAAGAGAAAAAAAAATCAGCAATATGTAGTGTGCGTGTGTATGTGTGCGTGTGTGTGCGTGTGTGTGCGTGTGTGTGCATGTGTGTGTGCGTGTGTGTGTGCGTGCGTGTGTGCATGTGTGTGCATGTGTGCGTGTGTGCGTGTGTGTGTGTGTGTGTGTGCGTGTGTGCGTGTGTGTGTGAGTTTGTGTGTGTGTGTGTGTGTGTGCGTGTGTGTGTGTGTGTGTGTGTGTGTGTGCACGTGTGTGTGTGTGTGAGTGTGTGTCTGTGTGTGTGAGTGTGTGTGTGTGTCTGTGTGTGTGTGTGTGAGTGTGTGTCTGTGTGTGTGAGTGTGTGTGTGTGTCTATATCTCTGTCTATCTCATTATAATATTATGTGTGTAACATGATAAATGGTTGATACACAAATGATTGACCACATCATGCCAAGCATTAATTTAACTGACAACACAAATACCTGAACATTAGCACACTGAATGTAGGTTAACCAAACAACACAACCAGTGTACTAACATAGACCAATAAAAAAAAAAAAAAAAAAAAAACAGTGAACTGCAAATGCCACACAATTAAAAACCACTCTCACTTCCACTGTTTAATACTAGGGGCACCACATCCACTATTTAATGTTACAGGAAATGACACTTGCTAATGACTCTGATGAAGTTCTGAAAGTAAACAGAACAAAACCTTTACATAAAAATGTTTTTATTTTAACAAGATCAACAACCAAAATATATTTACATTCATAACAATAATAAACTATGTACACAGTCCATGACAAATTATGCATTTACATTCAAATCAGAAATCATCTAGTATTTCTCAAGTAATAGATGTAATTTTTCCCAAGCTTTTAATTTATGGGTTGAATTGTTTGTTCTCAATTTTATGGTACAGATTTCTTTATCACATAAAAGGCAGGATTCATGAAGCCTCCGTGTAAGAGTTATAACTCTTACACGGAGGCTGCAGTTAAATGGAGTGATGTCAGCATGCTTTGCATATTCATGAGAGCATGCTGAATCACACCTAAGGCTAACATGGTCCATGTAAGACAGTAGGGTGCGTGTCCGTAGGCCGAACCCTGTAAGCGGACACGCCCCAGAAGAGTAAAAGTGCCCAAAGTAAACACCCACGACAGAGTCCACGGAAATGTGAATAAACACAACACAACACATGCCTCCACAGACTATGAACAGAAAATATATAAATAAACATGTTATATATATTTTTTAAATTGTAAAGATGTTTAACCGTGAGTGCGCTCGTTTGCGCGGGCGTGCCCGTAGCGCAGCTACAGTTAGCAGTCAGTGGGAAAGCATATAAAAACTAAATATGTAAAGTAAGCCAAGAAGCAATAGTGTAGTGGTAGAGATGTTGGCTGAAGAGCAGGCATTCATGGTTCGAGCCCCCACAACATCAATTTTTATTTTTAGCAAAATAAGCACGAAACAAGTCCCTGACAAATATGTACACATAAAATCACATTTTATGTAAAATGTAATGAAATAGCCCATTTATATTGAAGAAATGTGAGGTAACAAAAGAATAAAAAATGCCAGATGTGCCCATAGCTGAGTTACAGTTTAAAAGGGTGAGTGCATCTGCCCGTACGTGAGCAGTGGTTTAACTGGTGCATAATTAGTGCCCGTAGCTGAGCAGTGGTTTAACACGCTGAATCTAAGTGCCCCTAGCTGAGCTGAGCGTAATATGCGTGCCGATAGCCAAATGAGGCTTAAACCAGTGTACCCCGTTTGCGCAAAGCTGCGCACCGCGCAAACAAGCTAACCGACGGGCAACGTTGAGCAAGCCGTATCAAAACTGCCTTTACACAGACACACCCTTCAGCATGTCTAGACAGTCATGAAAAATAAAAAGTAGTGGCCAGGTTCGACCCCAGGATACTATACACCATAGTCAAGGTACCAAACCACTAAGCCATGACAGCAGTACCTATACATGCAATAATAGCTAATATATAGGAATGAATACAAACTGGAGCATGACAATGCAGGTTTACTGAAGTTGATACAATTCCAACATGGCCAATCACAGATATGTGCGGGAAAAATGGACTATATAAGCCCCATAGGCGGGAATACACAGCATAAACTATTGTAGAACTGAACTGCAGGCAGAATGACAGGAGTCGGAGAGAGTAGTTGCTTTCGAGCACAGAGGTGGGGTGTTGAGGAGTGTATGTACATGGTCTGTCTCCTTGTCCACAATCATGAGGCCCAACGCATGCAGGGCCAGGTCCTCTGGGGAGTATACAGAGCTGAGGCATGGGACCGGTTGGCTCATGATCTCACCAGTGCCACAAGGATTCCAAGGACTGGTGAGCAGGTCCATCACCACCATGCGGACCTGAAGAGACGCAAGCAGGACCAACTGAACCTTTGGATCCAGGAGGCCCGGCAAATGCCCAACGCCCCACTACTGAGTAAGTTACATTTAATTATGTATGTAAGAAATTAAACTAGCTGTATTATGGAGATGTGTATTCCAATATTACTTCATTTATATTACAGCTGCAGGTGTCCGTTCTGTGAACCGCAGATCCTATGGCGATAGGCTGGTGCGGTTGCGCCACCAGGCAGGTCAGTAATCCACTACCAGTAACTGTAAAGAAATATAAAAGTATGACAGTCAGCAAAAGAGTGCAGTGTAGTCACTAAGGAATAAATGTGCAAGTAACAGTGTGAAAGTGTCTGCAAGTATTGCTTGATTACAAAAGTGTGTTTCAGCCTGTAAGCCCAACAGAAAAATGAAAATGTCTGACATAAATTCTGAAATAAAAATGCCCCACCTGTAAGAAAATAGTACACAACTTGCAGCAGGCTGAAAAGTATAGCTGCAGAAGATGATGAAATCACATGTGTGAAATATATCCCTGTTGAAATACTGAAACATGACAGAAGTGAGACTGCTGGAAAGGATTGTAATAACTACAGGTAAAACATGTCAATAAAGTCTAGAAGTAAGTACCATCCTGAATAGTAAAATGAAAACAAGTGAGAGAGTGTGAGAAAGTGTCATGAATCCAGCAATACAGTAGTAATAACCCCTGAATAAAGTATACTGCAGTCAGTACAGAATGAAATGAATGTGACAAGCAGAACCAAACTGCGAAATGTGTTCAAAGTGTTGCTGCATCTGGAATGTGTATCCCGAAATCTGGATATGTTGCTCTCAGTCTGCAATATGCAGATAGTATGATTGTCTGATATACCAAACATCCACACTTGTCTACAGCTATATAAAGCAAATGTAGCAGGATGATGTAGCTGAACAAAGCTAGGTATGAAATGTGTATGAAGAACAATAAAATGTATATTGATGTTGCAGTAACAGTCCTATCACCAAGTTGAAATAGTTATCATATAGGAAACTGTAGTTAGAACAGTAGTGTGTATATATCTGTAGCTATTAGAACTGTACAGCATATGTATTGGTATTTGAAGGTGTTAATATTATTTTCTTCACCCCAACCTATAACCACATATAACCCATTCCACGTGAAAATGGTATGTGCAATCACAATTAACACCCCTGGACATTTGTCCTGTTGGGTCA
Organism: Protopterus annectens; assembly: GCF_019279795.1. Classification (NCBI taxonomy): domain Eukaryota; kingdom Metazoa; phylum Chordata; order Ceratodontiformes; family Protopteridae; genus Protopterus; species Protopterus annectens. Next base: position 765,718,887 of record NC_056730.1, read on the forward strand.
TATATATATGCATGTCCGTTGATGCATCTGCCCTGTTCATACATCCAAACCTGATGGCCTGTTGCCATCAATTAACCCTGCATGTTGTTGGACTGTGTATTGCTGTTCAAATTATGCATGTGTTATGCACGCTGTTCAATGGTGTGAATATCTGAGTGTTTGGTTAATGGGAATACTAATGCATGCTGTTACAACTAATTGTGAATGGTATTATATGTCACTAACCCAAACTGTCATGACATAATGCAAAACATAGGATGACAGGGAAGGCGGGTTCCAGCGGACCCACCTCAGCTGGCGAGTGCACCTGGCACTAGTGCCGAGTATGCACCCTCCTCCGGTGGCCCTGTGCCACCTGCGGGTGGAAGCACTGTAGGGGATGGGGCTCGCCCCCCCCTCTGCAAGTGTGGCCGGAGGAGAACCACCACTCACCCTCCGTAGCGTCCGGACTGTGGTGCGTAGGGAGATTCAGGACTCTGTTCTCGAGCCCCTACGCCAGCTTGAGGCATGGGTGGCACAACTTATGGGCATGCCTGTTGCCCGGCCTACACAGCCCCCAGCACAGCCCTGTCCTGGGCAGTGAAGGAACAGTGGCAACTGCCTATGGGTGGGGATATCAGTTCCACTGTTGCCATCTGTGGGCTCATGGGCTCTGGATATCCAAACCTCCGTCCCCGTCAATTGTGTAACCCCCTACACGTGTCATACACCGCCCCTGTATGCGTCTTGTTTGTCTTGTCTGTTTACCTATCCAACCTACCTCCCCAGCTGTACCGACTTCCTTCACCTGACATAGCACTCTCACCTGAAAAAAAAAAAAAGGGCACTCTGTACCCACAAAAAAATTACGCCCCATACATAGCTGCCCATTCCGCACATATGTCTACCAGACATGGAAACTATCAATTACAATTGGCTGTACAACAAGTATTACTGTTGTCCTTACACCTCTCTCAAGGGTGGAAGGTATCAAATGTCACACCAAATTACAAACATATGCACAGTTGTTGATGATGAAGGAATGGGCAGCTATGGGCCTTACCTATATCCCTCCTGCAAAACCCAAGCTTGTTTCCCTACTGTCTTACCCTCTTTGTGACCCCTTTTTCACCACTTTCCTGTCTCCCCATTTTCATTTCTTTCAAAGAAAATAGCGCGGGTGTGCGAAAGAGTAACCACGTTTAAGCGGTTGTAAGCGGGTGTGCGCTTGTGTGCACGGAGCTAAATGCCAGTGCGCATGCGTGAGCTCTGCACAAACCAGCACTAACCCGGTTACAACTGCTTAAAAGTGCCTTAGTCACTTTGATTGACAGGTCTTGTAGTCAGTTCAGAAGCAAAATCAAATCCCACTGGCAGTCCCGAACCCAGGAAACAGTAGTCTGCATGACTTACCACTAAGCCATGACTCTTATACAAGAACATTGTGCTAAAATAAATATATCATCTAATAGTAGGAATGAATGTAAAGGGAATATAGATGTGTAGTACACAAAGCATGTCATTTAGAATTACTGTCAAAACTAGTGGATTTCCATAATAGTAGTGTGTAAACAGAAACAGCCATGCTAGTTGGTAGCTAGTAGGTAATAATGTCACTATAGCACCTTGCAAGCCACACACATACTCACAGCAGGATAATCACTGCCCATACCCCACAACCTCTTACAGGAACACATCCGGACCAAGTAATAAAATATGTGGAGCAAAGGCCCCAAACCAGGGACACATTACAAATAATGTTACAACAAATGCAGACAGTTCAAAGAGTAACAGGGTCTGCATTTTGTAGGATGTTTGGAAGGGTATGAAGTCTGAAACTTGAATGTTTGTCACTATATTCTGACTTGAGCCCAGAGTGATTTGCCAGAAAAAGCTGTGCATGACCAGATGGTGTCCCGGGCTGCGTCCTACATGAACTCAAAGAAGAGCTAAACCCAAACATAAAACTACTGTTCAATCTCAGCCTTACTACAGGATATGTGCCCAAAGAGTGGCGTACAGCAACAGTGGTCCCTCTCCATAAAGGTGGTGCCTCAACGGATCCTGGAAACTATCGCCCCATAAGACTGACTAGCTTGGTCTGCAAAGCTATGGAAAGGATCATCATTGACCTCATAAATAAAGATATTGGGGACCTACAAACACTGGATCCTACCCAGTTCGGCTTTGTTAAGGGCAGATCCTGCCTCTTAAACCTGGTTGATTTCTTTGAAACAGTCACCAAGGCCCTTGACGAGGGGAAGGTGGTCCACACAGCCTACCTGGACCTCGCAAAAGCCTTCGATACAATACCCCACTTGGGCATTATAGATAAGCCCACCAGCTTAAATATAAACCCCTATGTCACTAGATGGATTGCAAACTGGCTCAAGGACAAAACCCACATGGTTAGAATTGCTGGAGCCATGTCAGACTCCAAACCAGTTACAAGTGGCGTCCCACAAGGCTCAGTCCTGGGACCTCTCTTGTTCGGTATATATTTCTTGGAGGTACAGGCCAACACGGAAGGACTGTGGCTGACCAAGTTCACAGATGACTGCAAACTGGGTGCCATAATCGACTCTCCAGCCGACACAAGCATCCTCCAAAAGGGCCTCAAAGAAACAGACAACTGGTGCCAGAGCCATGGCCTCAAGCTAAATGCCAAAAAGTGTATAGTCATCCCCTTTGGCAAAAACAAAGTGCCCACAAATTACCACATAGGTGGAAATCCATTAAGTACAGAAGAAGTAATTAGGGACCTGGGGAACCAAGTTGATAGCAATCCCTCATTTGACAACCACGTGGCCAAAGTGGTTAGAAAAACATTTTATATAGCCCACCTAATCATGAAGGGATTCACATCTAGATCAGGGGAGGTCATCGTGCCTCTTTACTCATCCCTCATCAGGCCCATAATTGAGTACAATGCCCCTTTGGGATGTACCTTACCAGACACCTGCAGCAACTGGAAAGACCCCAAAAGTACCTCACCAAGAGGATCAAAGGGCTCAAACAGATGCCATATGCTGCCCGGTTAAAGAAACTCCAGCTCTACTCAGTGGCATACCGCCTGTTCAGAGGAGATCTGTGCCTGACGTATAAAGCCATGTCCAACCCGGAATTAATGGACATGCTGCACCTCAGAAAATCTAAATCCCATCGAGCTACGCACTTGAGAGACTTGAACCTCAGCACTGAAATAAATAGGACATGCTGGAGGGACAGATTCATAACCCAGAGGCTCCCTTCACTCTGGAATAAAATCCCAGTCCAGGTTAGGCAGAGTCCCTCATTGACTCTCTTCAAGAGGAATCTTGATGAGTGGATGGGAGATCGTAGGTTTACCCCGGGTATCACTTCTGTGTCACTGTTAGATAGAGGCATAGTATACTAACCTCGAAAAAGGGCATAGCAAAATAAATTTAAAATGGGTGGTGAAAGCCAAACACATTCTGGCTAGGCTTATAAATGCCCTAGGGCAGATAGCCTAGTATGAACCTATGAACCTATGAGATATTGACCAAAATATGAGGCAGAAATGTGGACAACCTGCAAATATTTGTACACATGAGAGGTCTGACACCACCATATTTGAATAGTTAAAAGCCTAGACATAGCAACAGTGAATGACTTACAGGGATGCCCCACAGACTCCATGTGAAATGTACAAACAGTAGGCAGAAAGGTGCAACAACACATGCAATGGTAACTATGGAGTCCTGAAAGTATTAACCACTTGCATGGCAGAATAAGTGTAGTAATACATATGCTCATGCTAACACACAGTCACAACTGCAGCATACCAGACAATTTAATGGGTGTACCCCACTGATATGTACCATTCCATGAGGCAGATAACAGATGAACCTGAAAGTCTCTGGGGCCTGCTCAGCAGCATACTCAAATACCCTAATAGATGTCAAGGCCCACACCATGGCCAGACCACACTGCATGCTGTAACACCCTAGCAGATATAGCAAGCATTCCAAGGTGTGAATGTACATGGAAAATAGGAAAGCTACAGCAGCACACTACAGTCAGGACACCTAGCAGGCATACAAGTAGTGACTGCAAAGGGCAAATATTGAAGCCTTAGCAACAAAGTGCAAGCAAAAGTGAAAGGAAAGCACACACACACACATTAACAGTAGTAGTAGTTGTAGGTGTCAGTGTACATACACAGTTAGTACAGGAAACTGGAGAAATGAATGGAGGAATGTTAATCTACAACACAGCTGGAAATATGAGAGAGATACCAACCTTTACACTCACAGAACATTGTCCACAGCATAACAGCATGGTCCCTGCCCTTAAAATCTGAAAGGGCTACGCCTATCTCACATACCTTTTTATAACACTGTTCTGAAATCACAGTGAGAACTGCAATCAGTACACAACTGGCTGCATGCAATTAGCAAATGCTGGCTAACAATTGGTGTAGAGGCCATCACATGGGCATATGCAGATACCTAGAAAAGTATGCTGTACTCCCAGTCCACACATGCAATACTTTCATTGCACCCCGAGGAGGACGTGAGAGACAGACAGACAGACAGAGAGAGAGAGAGAGAGAGACAGAGACAGAGACAGAGAAAATTGAAATCAAGCAGACACAAACAAATTGTTCAGCAACAGCCACCTGAAAGCTGACAACTGGGAAGTGGAGCAGCAAGACAGAAAACCAGATGGCAACACAAGCAGCTGTGACAAACACAGGTAATGTAAAGTAATACTATATAGGTCTACATACTGTGAACCCTCCATATGTGTCATTGGTCTGTATCCATATGTATATGAAGATGTGTAAAGGGCAGGGGACATACAGCAACTATCAGTGAAGGCTGTACATACATTTGTATGTGAGAGCATCTATGTGCACATATCAATGTAGGTTGACTGTAGGTTGTAGTGCAATGTACAAAGTAGGTTTCACAGTTATGTATGTTTAGCAGTATGTTAGTGTGTGTATACAGTATGGTAGACAAACATGTTGATATAACTGTCTATCATATGGATACGTATGTATGTCAACATATGTATGTATGTATATATATATATATATATATATATATATATATATATATATATATATATATATATATATATATATATATATATATATATATATATATATATATATGTATATCTATATCTATCTATATATATATATATATATATATATATATATATATGATATGCATATATGTATACATACATAGAGAGAGATGTAGGAATACATAGACAGATGTAGATAGATAGAATATGTACAAACATATATATGTAATGCACACATACAGATATAGATATATGTAGATACATATACATAGACAGACTGATCTGACTATCTACAGGTATGACTGTATATGATGACCTCAACACACCCTGTCCCACCCCTTCTGTCACTCTCACCCCTCTGTGCCCCCTCCACATCTATAGCAATATATGTACATCAATATATATATATGTGTATATGTATACAGACATATATATATATATATATATATATATATATATATATATATATATATATATAGATATATATATATATATATATATATATATATATATATATATATACATATAGATATATCTATATACATATATATATATATATAGAGAGAGAGAGAGAGAGAGAGAGAGAGAGAGATGTATATAAATTCTGAGTGAGGCACATGTGTACAGATGTATTGCAACAGGTGCCTGGTGACAAAGGCATGGAGTGAACACCAGTGTCAAAACCGGAGTACCATACCACATTTCAAATCACCTACACCAGTAACCACCAGATATGTGATTGGCTGCCCACCACTGCATGTGTCAGGGGTGAACAGGGTCATAAATGTGTACAACAGTGGCCCCAATGATATTCACAGTGGCACACTATTCCTGGAATACCTGCGCATGGTATGTGTCAGCAGACATGGTGTGTCAGCTATGGACATGTAGGTCGGTGTACCCCTCCACACCACATAATGGATGCCATGGTATGGACCTCACATGACAGCTACAGATATGGAGAAGGACATAGTGACATGTACAACACTGTGAGAATGCACTCAAACACATTACCAATGCACAGTGACTGACAACACCACAGAGTACACATATACTACCCACATAGAGGTTACCACTCCCGGATTTACATATGTAAGTCACACCCATGACAGATGTCCAACAACCATAGTAACACCTCACACCATCCACAACCTAAATGACTGCTGTGTGTCGTCCATGCCACTGCAATAGAGAGCACATGTGGAGGTAAAAGTTCCTACCCACAGATAAGACATACCCTGCAATAAACCAGACACTGTTAAGAAGCAAGACTCCCCATGAGTACATGTCACACATACCCCTGCTGAATGTTAGTCAGATAGGTAATATGCCATATGAGTCACCCTGTGTAACTGTGTGACAGCAGCAGGTACAATCACACCACATGTGTCACAATGGTCAGGGTAGCAGAACAGTATGCTGCTGTAGTCCCAGGGGCAATAGCATATTGTATAGTATTGTATTGTAATGTAATGTATTGTGTTGTATTGTATTGGTATGTTGAGGTGCCTCCTTCGTGGAGTGGAACCACTGCTGATGTGCGCCAGTGTACAGGTACATATCCTGTAGTCAGGCTAGTGTTACATAGCACTTCTATATGTGTGTTTAGCTCCTGTCAGAGTTTATGTAGCATGCAACTGGGGATACCATCAGGTCCCATTCATGTTATGTATTCTGCTTTCCTGAGGGCGGCTCTCACCTGGACATCTGTGATGACAGGGAGGTTACAGTCAGCTGGGATAACTATGTCTTATTTTGGGAGAGAGGGTGGGGTGACACCTGCACTGAACCTGTCTGCCACAATGTTGTCAATATCTGTGGTGTCAGTGAAATATTTGTTGTTGTGTACTAACTATGGGCATAGAGGATGGATTCTGACCAGGTTGCTAACATAACTGAATAAGGCCTTCTGGTTATCTGTAGTGCCCCTCTTGATTTCCCTCTCAAAGTTGCCCATGGATGTTTGTATGATGGAAAATAGATCCTTACTAGTGCTGCTCAGACATGACATCCCTTTATGGAATTATGCTCTGCCTTGCAGTAGCTTCCATCTTCTGTAATACAATCTGTCTATGGCTGGGGTCCACCAGACAGGATGCTGTCCCTTTGTGGAGAGTGTCTTGGTCATATATGGGATTGCATGATCCATGCATTCTCGGAGATGTCTGTAGAAAGCAATTGTGTAGGGGTCAGCATTGTGGGTTGTATCTGCCACTGGCCCACTGGGCTGAAAGGATACCATGTCGCTGTTACAAAGTGTAAAGTTTGCATCTGTAATGTTATTCACTATAGTCGTTTGTGCTGGTGGTGGAGGTGGGATATGTATATCCAGGGCAATTAGTGTGTGGTCAGCTCACAGTAGTTGATGATGTAGGCCATACAGTACCTAGATACAAACCCCCAGAGTGAGGAGGTGCTCTTGACCTGAATCAGTGTTCTGACTGCTGGGGTTTGGTGGTATGTTGTATGGAGTGTGCCAGGTACTGTTGCACAGTTGCTGGCTGAGCACTGATACCTGGCCATTTACATGTGTATCCACGAATAGACAGACAGATGCTATATATGTGAGGTATGTTGTATCATAACAGTCGAGTAGCATGTGTAGTATGTGTGCCAAATTCTGCTGACATATATTGCTGATATCAGGTTATTTTCTTTTTCAGGTACATGGCTCACACGCGGAATCCCACTTACTCCACAGCTGAGGATGAGGAGATACACCAGAGCCTGGTGCGGGATTATGCAATACTCTTTTCCCGCACCAGCCAGAATCAGCAGGAGAGGGCTGCACTGTGGCAAGACCTGGTCCTTCGCGTAAATGACATAGGCATGCATAATAGGACATATGAGCAGGTATGACATCACTGCAGTGATTTAATCAGAAATGTCTGTCAGCGTGCGTCGGATATCCACAGGCAACAGGTTGCCACAGGTGGTGGGGTGGCTACACATCCCCCACTCACCAGACTGGAGGGACTACTCATGAATGTAGTGGCTCCAGTCCGCCAGCAACAACAACAGCAGCAGACATGCATTATGATGGAGGCTGGAGCCACGCAGCAGCAAGACAGCGAACGTGCAGGTAATATGCCATATGTATAGTTGACTGTTGTGTACAGTGGTAGTTAATGCATGTGTGAGGTGTGTCCTTGGTTTGTAGCTGTCACCATAGTATTTAATGTGCAAGTGTGATATCCTCAATATTAGCAGCTGACCTGTGAAAGGCGACTGTTGTACTACTGACCTGTATCATACTCAGTAACAATGGCACAGTTGTGCCCACTGACATTAGTTTCTTCACGTCTGCAGGTCCCTCCGGTGTAACAGCAATGCAGCCTATCCATGCTGGTGAGTGTGTATTAACAATTCTTGTAATAGTCTTTATAGTAATAGTAATATTCAGCTCACTTAGTAGTGCTCTTTGTATGCACGCAGGTGTGTCTGTGTCTGTGTGTTGATATCACACATACTGAGTACTGTACAATTGTGTGAAATTGTGTGCATGTGTGCATGTGTGCATGTGTGCACCTGTGCATGTGCACATGTGTGCTTGTGCGCATGTGTGCATGTGTGCATGTGTGCACCTGTCTATGTGTGCACCTGTGCATGTGTGCATGTGTGCATGTGCGCATGTGTGCACCTGTGCATGTGTGCATGTGTGCATGTGTGCATGTGCGCATGTGTGCATGTGTGAATGTGTGCATGTGCACATGTGTGCATGTGTGCACCTGTGCATGTGTGCATGTGTGCATGTGTGCACCTGTGCATGTGTGCATGTGCGCATGTGTGCATGTGTGCATGTGCGCATGTGCGCATGTGTGCATGTGTGCATGTGTGCATGTGTGCACCTGTGCATGTGTGCACCTGTGCATGTGCACATGTGTGCAAGTGTGCATGCATGCATGTGTGCATGTGTGCATGCATGCATGTGTGCATGTGTGCACCTGTGCATGTGCGCATGTGTGCATGTGTGCATGTGCTCATGTGTGCATGTGCGCATGTGTGCATGTGTGCACCTGTGCATGCGTGCATGTGCACATGTGTGCATGTGTGCATGTGCGCATGTGCGCATGTGTGCATGTGTGCATGTGCGCATGTGCACATGTGTGCATGTGTGCATGTGTGCACCTGTGCATGTGTGCATGTGTGCATGTGTGCATCACTGGTAATGTGTAGACATTGTAAACTGTGTTTCCTGTTTCCCTCCCACAGGTTCTGGTTCTGCTCTGGTGTCATGTAGCAGGGAACCTGAATCAGGTGCCATGGGTTCTGATAATGATGACATCTGTGTAATGGCACAGGAAGGTATGCCAGGGTCCACCATTGGTCAGCCGATTGACAGTACACAGCTGTCGACCCCATCAATGCGCACAGTTATCCTGCCAATACACCCTTTGTCACCAATGTCCCTAGGTGATGGACAGCATACAGTGGGCATTGACCAGGGTAATGTGGTATCTGTGGCACATGCCTCCCCACACAGCAGCCATGGGCATGGCCCAGAGATGGTACCACACAGACAGATGTCCATGTGTTCTCGTGGGAGCATCCGTGGGCGTACTGCCCCTGTCAGACGTGCCCACAGAGGTCTTACAACCTCAGCTATGTTTCGGGCTTTCATGCAGGCACAGTCAAATATGGAACGGTACACCAGACAGGGTCTGAGGGAGCTGACAGCATGTCGCACAGCCATGACTGACAGTATGCGTGACATTGCGGCTGCCATCCGTGATTTCACCGTTGTCATAGACAGACGTTGTGGGGACATATTAGACCGTTTCCACAACTACATGTCCATGAGCCAGGGCGATGGTGGGCGGTTGAGGCGTCGACATGGCCGTATGCCAGCAACAGCAGCAGCTGGCAGTTGTCGTGGATGACAACAGGGCCGTGACCGCCCCCGTAGTGCCAGCAGCAGCCCCAGCAATGCTGGGTCTGTGCTGTCATCAGACCGCCCCAGGAGACCACGTGCATGTGGCTCTGGCCAGGCCCGACAGGGTCAATGAACACCTGCTTCTGATGACAGAACCCAGTCTGGGTTGGTACCGGATACGGTCCGTAGCACCCCTGCAAGGCACAGGTACCGTGTCCGTGGCCAGAGACACTGATCTGTATGACCTTGCAGGTACAGTCTGTGGCTGTCCACAAACACCAGTATATGGCAGCCATGAGGTGGAACTGTGTGCATCCATACACACATGTGAATTGACAACACCTAGGGCTACCGCATACATGCACACACTGCATCAACATTGCCCCACCTTCTACTGCTGTCCCTCACCAACACACATACACATACATGTCAATCGGTTGTATCGGTGGCTGACTCAGGCATACCAAGTTCACACCCTGTGCATATGATGAAACTGTGCCACCTCCTGCAATCTGTAATAACTGTACAGGTACAGGTTAACATGTTGCTGATGCACAGGGTGACCACATAGATGTGTAGTAATAGTATCATGTTGTTAACAGTACTGTGTGCTGAATTAATTGTGGGTATATCACAGCATGCCTGATGCAGTAAGGGTGTGATTGTCATGTACTGTTGTCTACACCCATGGAAAGTACCATAGTGTATCATCTGCACATGTTGGCATACTGGTGGTAATGATGTCAACAGAAGGCTACATACATAGGTAGCACAGGGGATAAGGTAATGAATGTAGTAATACGCAATGATGGACATGTAAACTGCAAGTGGCATGTTGCCCACACTGGACTCTGCAATGCGGATGTTTGAGGATGTTGATATGTGTGCAGTACTACATGACTGGTACAGGACACACAGGAGCACCCTAGCACTGCAAGCTCACATCTCATACCATGCTAGACAGCCCCAACACACAAAACTAACTGTCACAGGAGGGAGAGTCCCCATATATGTCAGGGATACTGTGGTGGCAGGCCAGGTAGCATACATCCTACTAAGTATGGAACCACTGAGTGAAGGCTCAGTGTCTGTTATTTGACATGTGTATTACTGCAGGTATGAGCACATGGGTTTCCATCCAGTTATTGTACATCCTGACAGTACATGGTCTGTACACTTGTGTGTGCTGAGACTGGTCCCTAGCCATCTGACCTGTGTATTTCCATGTACATGTGCATAGTGCCTGCATATTTGCAGTATTACCTACTGGAAGTGGTACAGCTTGTTTGTTGTACAATGGATTACATGCAGCCCTGTTTACTGTAGCTTTGTTTGCATGCATGTTTGCTTGCAATTACCCTGGAATACTGATCACACCTGCAATGCATAGTTATAGAGCTTTTGTGGACTCCTAGTGCCATCTGCATAGCTTACTCTATATGTCCATGTCTCACTTGACAGAATGTCACTGTTTGTCCTGTTCACATGTACATTGCCTGTGACACAGTGCATATGACTTACCTGGCATGTGTCCATGTGAGCAGTCATATATGCTACTGCTAACTAATCACAGGCACTACACCTTCACATATTCATCTTCTGTTGAACCACCTGCTTCGCTAGGGACTGCCTGCACTTGTCACCCCTGGGCTTTCAGATATTGGCAAAGGCTCTTGCTACCCCCATAGTGCCTATGTTAGGCAAGGCTCAAATGACAAACCCACCTTCATAGGTATCACAAGGGATAAGAAACTAAGAGTAATGCTACCCAACGCCAGAAGTCTAAACCTCAAGATGCATGCATCCAAAACTCTACTTGGCATGGAGAACATCAATATCTGTGCAGTAACAGATGCCTGGTTCAGGGCTACTGAGAGCACACCAGCACTACCAGGTTTAACCTCATACCATGCTTTTCAGCCCCAAAACTTGGAATGAACCACAAATGGAGGGGGAGTATTGATATTCATCAAAGATACCCACACCTCCAGGTTGGTGGCAAAGCACCAAGCATCAGAGACTATCCATGTGCAACTAACAATGGGTGAAACTGCCTTCCAGGTTATAGCCTGCTACAGACCACCCTCCCAAACCCAAGAACTGCACTCGGCCTTGCTGTGAACAGTGGAAATATGAAGGTCTCTCCAAACACCATTATAATGGGCGACGTCAACTACCCAAACATGGACTAGGAGCATTACTCTAGCTCCAACACCCTAGGCCAAAGATTCCTAGAATATATGAGCTCAAATGCTATGGAACAACTTGTTACCACTCACACAAGAAGGGGAAACATACTGGACCTGATCATCACCAACATGGGGACTCTATGCTCCAGACCAGAAGTGTATCCCTCACTGGTAAGATTGGTCCAAAAACTAATCTCACTGGATATTCACATCCCGACCCCATCCCCTGCCCAGAACACCACAGTGAACAACTTCTCTAAAGCAAATTCACACTCCTCAAAACTGAGGTGGAAACCTTCAAAGCCCCCGGGCCTGTGGAAACTACAGACCAGACCGCAGATTCCTCTATAAACGCATTCTATGGATGCCTTCAGGAATGCATGGATCATGTGATCCCGAATAAAACCAAGACCCAATCCTCCAAAGGCAGACGTCCTGTCTAGTGGACCCCAGCCATAAACAAACTACACAATAGAAGGAGGAAGCTACCAAATGATACAGCAAATTCACAAATAGGGAAGGCATCACTGAACAGTATTAACAAATAACTACAGGCACTCATAAGATTGTCTAAGGCCAGCTTCGACATAAATTGCACAGGACACTAAGGATAATCACAAGGCTTTCTTTAGTTATGTTAGGAACCTGGGTGGTAATTCCCAGATATGCTCAGAGGTAGTCCAAAATGTCAATAGAAACACCAAACCCACAGACATTGCCAACATTCTAGCTGACAGGTTCAGTGAAAACTTCTCACCCCCCTCCACACTGAAAGGGCAAATATGTATCCCAGCAGAGTGCTGCCCCCCTGACATCTCAGATGCTCAGGTAAGAGCCGCCCTCTCCAAAGCAATACACACTGCATCAATGGGACGAGACAGTGTCCTGGGCTGTGTCCTACATGACCACCAAGACGTGCTACTACCACACATAAACCTACTGTTCAATCCCAGCCTTACTACAGGATATGTGTCCAAAGTGTGGCGTACAGCAACAGTTGTCCCTCTACAGAAAGGTGGTGCCTCAACGGATCCTGGACACTATCACCCCATAAGCCACACTAGCTTGGTCTGCAGAGCTATGGAAAGGATCATCATGGACCACATAGATATAGATATTGCAGACCTACAGACACTGGTTCATACCCAGTTTGGCTTTGTTAAGGGCAGATCCTGCCTCTCAAACCTGGTTGATTTCTTTGAAACAGTCACCAAGGCCATTGATGAGGGGAAGGTGGTTCACACAGCCTACCTGGACCTCGCAAAAGCCTTCAAAACAATACCCCACTCGGGCATTCTAGAGAAGCTCACCAGCTTAAATATAAGCCCCTATGTCACTAGATGGATTGCACACTGGCTCAAGGACAGAACCCACATGGTTAGAATTGCTGGAGCCATGCCAGACTCCAAACCAGTTACGAGTTGTGTCCCACAAGGCTCAGTGCTGGGACCTCTCTTGTTTGGTATATATTTATCGGAGGTACAGGCCAACATGGAAGGACTGTGGCTGACCAGATATGCAGATGACTGCAAACTGCCTGCCATAATCGACTCTCCAGCCGACACAAGCATCTTCCAAAGGGGCATCATAGAAACAGACAACTTGTGCCAGAGCCATGGCCTCCAGCTGAATGCAAAAGTGTGTATAGTCATCCGCTTTGGCAAAAACAAAGTGCCCACAAAGTACCACATAGGTGGTACTCCATTATGTACAGAAGAAGTAATTAGGGACCTGGGGACCCAAGTTGATAGCAATCTCTCATTTGACGACCACGTGGCCAAAGTGGTTAGAAAGACATTGTATATAGCCCACCCCATCATGAAGGGATTCACATCTACATCAGGGGCGGACATCGTGCCTCTTTACTCATCCCTCATCAGGCCCATAATTGAGTACAATCCCCCTGTCAGGATGTACCTTACCAGACACCTGCAGCAACTGGAAAGACCCCACAAGTACCTCACCAAGAGGATCAAAGGGCTCAAACAGATGCCATATGCTGACCGGTTAAATAAACCCCAGCTCTACTCAGTGGCATACCGCCTGTTCAGAGGCGATCTGTGCCTAATGTATAATACCATGTCGAACCCGGAATTAATGGGCATGCTGCACCTGAGAATATCCAAATCCCATCGGGATACACGCTTGAGAGACCTGAGCCTGAGCACTGAAATAAATAGGACATGCTGGAGGGACAGATTCATTAGCCAGAGGCTCACTTCACTCTGGAATAAAATCATAGTCCAGTTTAGGAAGAGTCCCTCATTGACTCTCTTCAAGAGGAATCTTGATGAGTGGATGGGACATTGTAGGTTTACCCCGGGTATCACTTCTGTGTCACTGTTAGACAGAGGCACAGTATACTAACCTCGGAAAAGGGCATGGCAAGATATATTTACATTGGATGGTGACAGCCAAACACATTCTGGCTAGGTTCTTAAATGCCCTAGGGCAGATTGCCTAGTATGACGCTATGAACCTATGAACCTATGTACCTTGTTCCCCATTAGCCCTATGTGCTGTTAATCACCATGGCAATCACAAAACTATGGTAGCATGTTCAAAGGTCAGTTGTCAGTCACCTCTATGCTACAGTTGTGGAATATGTGGGTCATGTGGCAATGTCACAGCTGCCACATGTACACAGTCAACCCTCTCCCTACACATGGACGTACAACACATGTATGAGATGGAACCACATAGCCAAACTGGGGACTAAGCACTCTGAACCCAGTACTGGCATAACCTGTCAGGTGGCATGCAATACTACAGTGACTACAATACCAGTCTGATGTAGACCTACACTGACAGCAATACAAGCACGTGAACACACTGGGCCATTTGTGGAGCCTTAGAATAGCATCCTGCCTGAGCGGCACACACCTCTGCAGCCTGCACACAGGCATACGTTATGCCTGAACACATCACACATAACACATAGCACACAAATCCTGTGTGCCAGTCACAGCCTGTATGGCTAGACAACACACCTGCCACAGTTGTGTTAGCTACCTTTATTGTCCGGTACAGTATGGTCACGCTCACCAGGCTGGACAAGGTGAAGGTCACAGTGATATGCCTGTGGGGCACTATGGTCCACCACATAACACAAGCATACAGGTTGGTCAGAGGCATGGACACATATGACTCAGTCATTGTCCATGCCACATACCTTCTCCTGCTGTACTTGTAGGGTGCTGACATCATCAGTGTTTAGAAAGGGGAATGTGCATCCTGTAGTCTGTTCTCCTAGTTGCCAAAAGGGACATTTCTCTCACACACACTAACCCCCCTCAGCCAAACACACACACTTGCCATTTGCAGGATTCAAACCCCTACTTAACTATGCCACTTGAGACGGACGCATTAGCGGAGCACACTATTCGCATTACTGGGAAGTTTACCTTCTCCTGCTATACTTATAGAGTGCTGACATCATCTGTGTTTAGAAAGGGGAATGTGCATCCTGTAGTGTGTTTTCCCAGTTGCCAAAAGGAACATTTATCTCCCACAGACTTGCACACACACCAACCCCACTCACACATACCCTTTGCAGGATTCAAACCCCTACGTAACTATGTTATGACACTGAAGACTGACGCATTAGCAGAGTGCGCTATTCGCATTACTAGGAGATTTCTTTTCTCCTGCTGTACTTATAGGGTGCTGACATCATCGGTGTTTAGAAAGGGGAATGTGCATCCTGTGGTGAGGCAGACGCCAAGCACACTCTGGCTAAGCTGTCATTCCCTAGGGCAAACAGCCTAGTGTTGACCTCTACACCCATATGTTTAATTGTCAAATGCACATTATTTGTTGCTGATAGACTGTTTGCACGTCTTTATTGCCATAGCATTCCCTGTTTGTATGAACAACTTGTGCATCTGTGGAAGATGTTTGCATATGGGAGGGATCCACTATATCACGTATGTCTCTGTAGTCATTTAACTGTGTGCACTGGGCAGACTGCTGTAATGTGGTTGGTTCCTGGAGTAACACGTAAAAATCCCAGATATGTCTGGCCAACTGCTAAACTGAGATTTGGCCTAAGTGTGTGAGCATGCCCAGTTCAGCCTTCCCATGGCATGTTGTCTGACATATGTCTCATTTATCGAAGTGTGTGAGCATGCCCAGTGTGAGCATTCCATATGTTGAACTCTGCAGCCCACCACATTTGTGGATGAGTGTGAACTTCAACAAATATCTCCCGTTTATGGTTGTGTGTTGTGTGTCATGTTGTGTAGTTACTGTACAACTGCTTTGTGTGTGAACACAACAGGATTATACTGTGCCTGCAGGGTTTGCATGGGATACTTTGCATACAGTTGTCAACATCCTTTCGCACTGACCTAACACTGTAGTACTGTATAGTGTACTGGTTCAGTACTTTGACTGTGGTGGACAGTATCCTGGGCTTTAGTGCTATCACTGCTTTACATTTCGATAGTGAGCACAACAGCCTGGTTAGGGGCCAGTTATGTACATCTGACCATGTTGCATTATGTTCAGATATGAACTACTTAAACCAGGCTTGTCCAACATTGGCAGTGTATTCCACAACATAGGTGTACATTTGCAAACACTAGCGATGTTCCCTAGTCCATTTCTAATGCTAGTCGGAGAGTGTGTTTGTCCTTCGACACACATTGTAAGTGGAGTTTGCCATGACATATGTCATGGTTAGTATACTGTGCCTCTGTCTACCTGTGACATGACAGTGATACCCAGGATAAAGCTACCATCTCCCATCCACTCATCAGGATTCCTATTGAGGAAATTTGATAAGTGACTCTATGGGTAGCCTGTACTGGGAGTTTACTCATGGGTGGGGGTGGCTTCTGTGTTATGGATCATGCAGTACAGCTTGTCCTATGTAAGTCAGTGCTGGGGTTCAGGTCTCTCATGTGCATAGCTCACTGCCATTCAGATTGTACAAGGTGCAGCATGTTTATTGATACCAGCAACACAGGCAACACATGGCATCTGTGCACGCTCTTTGATACTCCTGGTGAGGTACTGTTGGGGACTTTACGGTTGATGGAGGTGTCTGCTGAGGTACATCCCACAGGGGCTATTGTAGTCAATTGTAACGCTGATGAAGGATGACTGCAGATCCACAATGACCTCCCCTTATCTAGATCTGACAACCTTCATGATTAGGTGGGTATATGGTATGTTTCTGTAAACACTACAGCACATGTTTGTCCAATGCAGGATATCTATCACCTTGTGTTCCAAGGTCTCTCATTACATGTTAAGTACGTAATGGGTTAACACCTATGTGGTATTTGGTGGGCACTTACTGTATATCCACGGGGGTTGACTATACACTTTTCTGCAATTAGCTTGCTGACATGGCTATGGCACCAGTTGTCTGTTTCTATGTGGCCCTTTTGTGGGATGCTTGTGTCAGCTGGTGGATCATATATGGTGAGCAGTTTGTAGTCCTCTGCAAACATGTTCAGACACAGTCCTTCCATGTTGGCCTGTACCTATGGGACATATATACCAGACGAGGGAGATCCCAGGACCAAGCCTTGTGGGATGCCAGTTATATCTGGTTTGTAGTCTAACATGGCTGCAGCATGTCTGACCATGTCTGTTCTGTCCTTGGTCTGGTTTGCAACCCCTCTACTGACATAGGGGTTTATATTTAAGCTGGTAAGCTTATCTATAATGAACACGTAGGGTATTGTATAGAAGTCTTTGCAAGGTCCAGCTATGCTGTGTGGACCACATTGCCCTCATCAATGACCTTAATGACTGTTTCAATTGAGTCAAACATGTTTAGGGGCAGGATCTGCACTTAAGAAAGCCACACTGGGTAGGGTCCAGTGTCAGTAGGTCCCCAATATCTTTATGTCTGCGGTACATGCTGATCCTTTCCATAGCTGTGCAGACCGAGCTTCTCAGGATTCTGGGGTGGTAGTTTTCAGTATCCATTCAGGCAACACCTTTGTTGAGAAGGACCACTGTTGTTGTACACTGCTCTTTGGGTACATATCCTGTGGTAAGGCTGACATTGAGCAGTAGTGTGATTTGGCATTCCATTCGTCTTGGAGTCCATGTTGAACTCAGCCCAGGACACCATCTCATACCATTGCTGCTGTGTGTTTTGCTTTGTAGATGCTGGCTGTTACCTCAGCATCTGCAATGTCAGGGGGCCAGCAGTCTGCTGGGATAGATATTTTGCATTCTTGGGGGGGGGGTTGCACTGCACCTGTCAGGATGTATGTTGGCAATATGTGTGTGTGTTTGGTATGTTGTTTTTGATATTTGTGTGATTCAGAGCATATCTGTGAATTCCCAACATGGTTCCTACCATCGGTTGTGAAAGCCTTGGGATTATCCTTAGTGTCCTGTACGATTTGTATCTTCATAGGTTCATAGGTTCATACTAGGCATGTTAGCCTAGCCAGAGTGTGTGTGGCTTTTGCCACCCCTTGCTATGTGAATATTATGGCCATTTATGATTGGCTTTGCTGTGCCTCTGTCTGGACATGACACATTGAAGACCCCCAGTGTAACTCTACAATCATCCATCCACTTGGCAAGATTCCTGTTGAAGAGTGTCAGTGAGGGGCTCTGCCTAACATGGAGAGGGATTCTGGTCCAGGGTGTGGGGAGCCTCTGGATTATGTATCTGTCCCTCCAGCACATCCTATTTCATTATTTGTTGAGGTTGACATCTCTCACTCTCACAGCTCCGATGGCTTTGAGTTTTCTGGGGTGGAGCATGTCCATTACTCCTGTGTTGGGCATGGCCTTGTACAACAGGCATGCAATGCCTCTGTGTAGGCAGTATGTGACTGCATTCAGCTGGGGTGTCTACAGCCAGGCAGCATATGACATATATTTGAGACCCTTTATCCTCTTGGTGAGGTACCTTTGAGGTCTTTCTAACTGCTGCAGGTGTCAGGTAAGGTACATCCCATATGAGGCATTGTACTAGATTATGGGTGTGATAAGAGAACAGTATAGGGGCACAATTACATCTGTTGATGTAGATGTGAATCCTTTCATGATACGGTGTCCAATGTAGACAGTCTTCCTAGCCACATTGGCAATGTGAATGTCACATAACAGGTTACTGTCCACTTGTGTCCCTAGGTCCCTGATTACTCCTTCCATACATAATGGTTTACCACCTATGTGATAATTTGTGGTACCTTGTTTGGTATTTGGTGGAACATTCATACTGTCCAGTGTCTTCAGGATGGCTGGGTGGGGTTCCTGTGTGTAAGAGTGTGGTCTGTAGCATGCTACAGACTGTACAGCAGTCTTGCCTACAGTTAGTTGCACATGGGTGGACCCCAATGCCTTGTGCATTGTCAGTTACCTGGACATATGGGTGTCTGTGCTGAATATGGATACTCACCCTCCTTTTATGTTTTGTTCCAGGTTTTGGGGCCATGACACATGATATGTGGTATAACCTGGTAGTGCTGGTGTGCTGTCAGGAGGCTTGCAGCAGGTTTCTGTCACTCCACAGACATCAATGTTCTCCATACTGGGGATGGCCTTGGGAGCATGCATATTGGGGTTTACACATCTAGCATTGGTCAGCATTACCCTTATGTTTCTTTCCACTTATGTTTTCTAGGGTGGTGGGTTAGTCTTTTCACCCAGGCCTACAAAAGGCTCTATGGAGGTGGCAAAGGCCTTATCCAATATCCAGATGCCCAGGGGTAACAGGTGCAAGCCATCCCAGGAACAGCTGCGTGGCTTGTCAAGTATGACATCCCAAGCAGACAGACATTGGATCCCCTTGGAATGACACCAGTAAGTGTGCCACTTGCTATGACTGATCATTCCGTGTTTGTACTGTGGCATTATTCTTGGTAAGGGTAGGATGCTGCAAACGGTGAGTGTCATACCGGCCTGGACTACATAATCAGAGAGCTCATCTATGTCTCTTTTCATGTAGTCTAGGGAGGTACATCTCAGGTCATTCACACCAGCATGGACTATGACTGCATCATATTTCTACTTGCTTTGGGGTGACCTGCATACTTGTGTTATGTGGCGTATTGTGGCAGCCTACAGGCAGCTTACTCTACCCTTTCCCTTGTTCAGTCTGGTGTGCGGGACAGCAATGTGTCTCGCTATGGAGTCACCTATTACAACTGTATCAGGCATGTTGTTTCTCCTTCTGGCCTGTGACTATTTGGCACACCAGCTTTGTGTACTATGTGTTGCATGTGCTATGTTTGGAGGTTGTTTGATTGGGTGTCTGCTTTAGAGGCCTCTGTTGGTGTGCTGTGTTTTTAATTTGTGCCTCCGGGAATGTTTTTCTGTATTTATGTCTTTGGTTTGCAGTTGTGATAGGTCTATGTGGGACTGTGTTTGTGGTGTGTGTGTGGTTACCCACTCCTCCTGACTAGTTTTGGGAGTACTGAGTTGAGGGAGCTCAGCCTCCAGTTTGGATAGATGGTTGCATCTCTCACATATATTTGTATTTCTTGGGGGGAGTTGGGGGTTGTCTATGTACTTGGGGCAGATGTAACATTGCCTCAGGATTCACAGATTCAACTTGTTGTGGCTGGCCTTAGTGGATTGTATGTGTGGACATATTTTATTGCCATACTACTGATCAGTGATTACTTCATTGTTTATGTTTGCTCTATCATGTAGTAGCTTCCTCATTCTCTTGCATGGTTTGGTTATGGCTGGTGTCCACCATGCCAGATGCCTGCGTGTATGGCATTGTGTTTTGTTTTAATTTAGGATTGCATAATCCAAGCATTCCTGGCAGTGTTCATGGAATGGCTGTATTACAGGTTCTGAGGTGTGGCCCATATTTTGCACCTGCACAGGACCTTTAATGGATTCCACATCAGTTTGGAGGAGTGCAAATATTGCTTTACACATGTATTCAACTGTGGTTTTCTGGCCAGGGACTGTGGTCAGGATTTGTATATCCAGTGTGATTACTCTATGGTCTGGTTTTACCAGTGAGCAATACACTTCTTGTCTTTGCCATCCAGTACCCATGTTGCTGATTATCACATCCAGTATGCTTACCCCTCTTGTGGGAGTGGTACGTTGTTCCTGGGCATTTTGGTTTATGGATTCTATGAACTTTTGTCCTACAGTGTTGGAGCTAGTATAATGCTCCCAGTATATGTCTGGGTATTTTCAGTCACCCAATATAATGTGGTTTCGAGGACTTGATATATTCATGTATTCCAGCATAGGCCAGGTGCAGTTCCTGGTGTTGGGACAGTAGTCTGTAGCAGGCTATAAACTGGGGGGCAGTTTTAGCCACTGTTACTTGACCATGGCTAGTCCATGCTGCTTCTTGTTGTGGTACCAACATGGGGGTGTGGTTATCCTTGACAATTATTGCTAGTCACCCTCCTTTTGTAGCTTGTTCCATGTTTTGAGGCTGTACAGCACAGTATGAGGTGTAACCTGGTAGTGTTAGGGTGCTGTTGTGAGCCTTGACTCAGTTTTCTGTTACAGCACAGATATCAACATTCTCCATACTGGGTGAGTTTAGACTGCATGCATCTTGCTGTTTCGACTTATCCCTTATCATATTCTTATCCCTTCTGATACCTATGGAGGTAGGTTTGTGTTTTGTGCCTTACCTATTCAGGGCACACTGTGGGTAACAACAGCCTTTGCCAGTATCCATACGGCCTGCACTGATAGGTGCACGCCAGTCCTAGCAGATGGGGCATCATGTCATGCTCAGCATGTCATCCCAGGCTGGAACACATTGGATCCCCTTTGACTAACTGTGATACTTCAGCCAATTATTGCACTTGATCATCTCATTGTCATATTGTGGCATGATGCTTGGTGAGGGTAGGATGTTAGACACGGTCCTCAGGTGTGCATATAGTACATGGTGTTACATTACTTAACACATGGCATTCATGCCTCAGGTGGTGCTGCAGGGCTGCCTCTGTCGGATGCACATATTACACTCCCTGTACATGTTTGTGAGCAGGTCATGTCATTTTAGGCATCCCTGTTATTATTTGAGTGAGTCAGAGGGGGTATCATTCCCAGGGTTCCTACTGAGCCAGTGTATGTGCTATGTGTTGCCTCTTTGCCAAGGCCAGGGCATACTGGGCACGCCTCTTTCGGCCTACTGGGGCAGGCTCAGGTTGTTCCTCCTCCGAGTCACGCTCTGCCTGTGATGGCCTTGGCAATGGTGGGGGGCTGTTTGGCCCAGCCCTATGCTGGTCCTGCTGCAGCTGTTTTCACAAGATCATATTATGTAGCATAGCACATACCATGACAATTTGGGTACATGTAGTTGGTGTGTACTGCAAGGCTCCACCAGATGTGTCCAGACACTGGAACCGTGACTTGAGCAGCCCAAACACACGCTCTATTACATTACGTGTTTGTGCATGTGCCTCATTATGGCGTTCCTGTTCAGGTGTGTGTGGTTTCTGATGGGTGTCATCAGCCACGGCTCCAGTGCATAACCTGCATCCCCCACTAGGTGTCCGTGCGGGATGTCCCCATTGGCAAATGTCTGGTACAGCTGTGTCAAATGCCAGATGTGGGAATCATGGTAGCTCCCAGGGCAGCCAGCACACACATTCATTATTATGCCCTGGGCATCACACACAACCTGGCAGTTGATGGAGGGGAAGCTCTTGCGGTTGATGTATGCCCTACCCCGCTCACCGGCTGGTGCTTTGATGTGTATGTGCGTGCAGTCTATTGCACCCACTACCTCAGGGTATTCCGCTATTTGCTGGAAGAGACGCATATTGCTGGCTAATACCTCACGGGCATTGGGGAAATATACATGATCACCGACATGTGCTGACATGGCATCCAGGAACTGGTGCAGCACCCTGGAGGCTGATGCCTGTGATATCCCCATCATATCACCAGTTGGTCACTGGAAGGTACCTGTTGCTAGTATTCTTAGGCCAACACATACCTTGGTTTCCACTGGGATGGGTTCCCCTCTGTTGGTTCTGTGTGTGAGGCGTGGCCTGCACAGCTATTTGCTGCAGGATGTCTCTGTCCACTCTATAGTGCTCTACTATCTCCAGCTCATGTAACCCATGGTAGGTGACCCTGGGCCTGTACACTCTTCTCCGTCTCCTCACTGTGGGTTGTCTGGCACCATCTGCATTGTCACCACCCTCAGCAAGTCGCCTATGTCTCATTATGACAGCTATGGCAGCCCCTAACATTTCTGCTCTGAGTTCAGCTTTTTCAGTTTTCACTTCTAATAGCTTACTCCTGTCTTGCAGTGTCTCTTGAGAGAAACATCTTGCACTGCTGTTTGCAGATTTTTAAGTGTTGGGCTGAGCTACTATTCTGCCTGTGTAATTGCCTGCTTCTAACTGTTTTCACCTGCTAGCTCCAGCAGTATTCCCTGCTAGCTTCCTACTAATTCTGTTGCTTCCTTTTTCCTTTCTGTTTCCTCAGGGGGGGGCAGCGTGTATACCAGCAGAAACACGCTCACAGTGGCTTACACGCGCGCACACATGCTTACACGGCTCAGACTCGTCTTATTCGGGTTAAAATGCGTGCACACCAACTCAAGCAGTGTTACAGCTCTGCCAACAGGCTTCTACATGCTAAGTCTGCCCTACACACACGCACACCCGCTTAAACAGTGTTAAACATCTCCCAACATGCTCCCACATGCTTAGTCTGCCTTACACGCGCGCACACTGTCTTACTCGTGCTTCATGGTGCGCACACGTGCGCATGCACGCCCAGCAAGAAACTTTGGTGTAGGCAACAGTGTACACCTTCCATTTCTTGACTTTCTCATGCCTATCTAGTGGCACACCTCTTTCCATTATATCTGTCTGACATCTGTCATGTAACTCTGACCTCCATTGAACTGCATTTCTTTCTACCATTCCCCCCTGTGATGTCACCTATCTCCTACTCTGTTCCTCCCCCTTCTGTAACTCTTACACTACTCAGAATGTGCTCATTTCCTATGTGACAGTGGAATTCAGTATCCTAACACTCATTTGCATCAGATTGCCTACTAATGCTTAGTTACATCTCTTAGACTCAGCTTCCCCCCTTAGCAACCACTACACGGTGGCCATGTTGTTTTTGGTCTGCTGGTCCCTGCATTGAAATTCCATGTATTGCATAAAACCCACATTTGTGGGTTTATAACCTTCGTTTTTATGTTTTATACAGCGCAGCCCGCTTTGCTGGGCTGCGCTGGTTTAAACATCAGCGATCGCCGAAAAAAAAAATTTATATTTTTAATATATTTGCATCAGGTTACCTTGCCAATGGCCACATATTTGGCCATTGGCATGCTGCCTGACACATATGCACCCTTTATTTGGAGCTGACATGGCTCCATTGTGTTTTTGCAGAAACGGACTCAGTTGTCAACTGAGTACATTTCTGCAGCTAAAACGGCTCTTACACGGGCTGTTCTGGGCTTCCTGGATCGCTAATCATCCTCATTTGCATGCTATTCGGCTGCAAGTGAGGTGATTAGCTTATCCACGCCCACTCCGTGTAAGAGACGTTTTAGCTTGTCTCTTACATGGACTTTGGGCTGTTCCTGGATCGCGAAGGCTGCATGGAGTCTTACACTACTCTTAGACTCCGTGCAAGCCTTCGTGAATCCGGCCCAAAGCCTTGGCTAAATAAATAAATTCATTATTGAATGACAGAGAACATTCAGTTTTCCAGTTTTTGTTACAACTTTCCATGCAACTGCTAGTATTGATCATAGTATATGTCTGAGTTCTAGGTACAACTTCTGCTATTCTTACATTAAAAAGGATGAGAGAGTCAGAAATTATGCAATTGTCATTCTATAAAGCTTTACAAAAAATTAAAATTCACTTCAAAACAAGTATACAATTTTACACACAAGAATCATATGAAAACAATCAGCATTATCTGATTCACATCTCCAACACTTTGCATCATTTTTTACATATTGTTGCAGTTCTATGTGCTGTCAAAAAACATATGTGAAGGAACTTGCAAGTATATATTCTCCAATAGGGAGAAACTGTAGTTTTTCCTGCTGATCTTAAATACAATTTTTTTTGTTTGTAATATTAAATTCTTCTTTGTTTATTTTTATAGAGTAGTTCCAATAAGATGCATCTATAAAACTGAAATCAGACCTGATGGTTTTATAGATTGAAGATATAAGTGAAGTGTCTCTTAGACAGCCATAATCACATTAGATATTCTTCTTCTGGCTTTTCCCAGTTAGGGGTCACCACAGCAGATCACCTGTCCACTCATGATTGGCAGTAGAGTTTTTTTATGGTGTCGAGTTGCCAGCCTGGAGCCCAACCTTCTACAGAAGGCACATACACACATGCAGTCATGCCTAGGGCCAATTTAGAGTGTCCAATCCACCTACAGCATGTCTTTGGGAGGAAACCGGAGTAAACCCACGCGACCATAGGGAGGATGTGCAGACTCCGCACAGAAGGCACCCCAGCCGAGGATTGAACAGGAGAACCTCTTGGTGTGAGGCAACAATGCTTACCGTTGCACCACCATGGCCGCCCAATCACATTAGATATTAAATTTAGGAATTTGGGTAAATTGTCAGCATTTGTTTGTAATGATAGTATAACTTTGTTATGGAGGAACTCTCTGCAGATTTGTAAGTCTAGCCAATTACTATTATGTAAACTGTATCTAGCAAGTAAGAAGTCTGCTGAATACATTTTATTTGTAGATAAAAATTGATTCCAGTATAACAAATTACTTTTTTTTAATTCTAACATTTCTCAACAAACAGGGGGTGCATAGCCAGGTTGAAGTGTCTTGCTTGCTTTCAGCATTTTTTCACATAAAATTGACTTTTTAGTTTAAATTAGATTTGTACCTGACCCAATGGTATAGAGAGATCTGAGACCCTGATTATGGCCCAGGAGACTTGTTTTCAGTTAGTAGCTTGGGTATCTGAGGGATCAGGTGAGGAAGGCTGAAATGGAATGGCCAATGCCAGTTCACTCATTATGGGGAAGGAGGCCACTGGAATTGTGACAATGGTGAAACATGTCAGTGGCTGAGTGTTTCACCCACCTCCAAAGGTCATGTTGGCTCGTGCTGTATTGTGCTGGCACCTCCAACCTGAATGAAGCAATTGGAGATCTGAGTGGGATCACATATACCTTTTTTGCTTGATCAGGAAGTTACACTGAGTCTGCAACCAGCCTACGGAAGGAAAGGGAATGGTAGGGTGGTCTGCAGGACATACCACTTTTCCAATGCCTACCTCCTGACTCTTGATACATAGGGATTGCATAGGGCTTCCCAAGCAGAAAAAAATAATTTTACCTAGCCTGGGGATGCTTGGCTCATACACCAGAGGAATTAATATGGTGGTTGGGTGCAGCTAATGTAAGGGAGTGGGAAGGAAGGAAAAACCTGAAATTTTTCACAGAAATTGCTATTACTTGCTCTGAGGGAAAACACCTAGCTGGAAACCAACCATACCTAATTATACCCATGTACTGTACATTATTAGTTACAAAACATTATCATTAAAGCAACTGCCATTTCACTTTTAACCTTTAGATGTCGCATTACTGTATTTTTTACTTACACAGAATCTGCTGAATGATTATATTTTCATACACAGAGGTATAGCTGAGTGTCATGTGTTCTGAGCCCCTCTTAAAAAAGCACCATATCCAAACATTTAATTGCAGGGTTAATGGTTCCTCAGGCAGCACATTCTTCTTTGAAGCAATTCAGTCAGAATGTTATCGATCTGAGGACATTTACAGGTATGGTACCCAGTGCATAAGGCCAGTCCAGAGATTACACGTTATCATTTCTTGAATGTTTCTCCTTAAAGTGTCAGATGTGAAGAAGTAGAACAGCAAACTAGTACAACAGAGTATCTGACCAACATGTGGTTTTACACTAGTTCTCATTGTCACGTCAAGCTATTTTCAGTAATAAATGGTTTACGTTAAGCATCACAGTTACATGCAAAGAATGTTAAAAGCTGTACAAATCATTCTGAGTCCTCTAGCAGTCGTTGGTACAAAGAAGTTATGGTACTAGTAGCAGTTAGTGTCTGAATGAGAATAAATATGTAGGCAGACATTGTTCTGTAACTGAGTCTCTCATTTACAGGGCTGGAACAGAGACTAACATACATCTCAAAAGCTGAACAGACAACATCAGAAGGTAAACAGATGTCTACAACTTGTTTGCATGGAAAAGATATACTTGCTGCCCAATGTTCTTAATGAAAGCCTGCATTAAACTCTTTTCATGGACCTTTGATGAACATGCTCCTTCTTATACTTCTCAGTGGCTCTCTAGACCTAATACATACCTCTGTTCCTATGTACCTATCGAATCTGTGAAAAGTGCCGGAGAAGCAGCTGAAGAAGAGTGTGTAACGTTTATAATATATTATAGCTGAAAATGTTGGAAGATTAATAAGTGGAGTGTATATCTGATCCCTTAAATCACAGCACATGCAAAGTATCTAAAAGTAGGGAAGGGTTTGAGTGTTGCACCACTGAACTCTGATGCTTGCATTGAAATCACAGCTAAAAGAGAAATAAACTCCCAGTTTTATGCCAAGAATATGCTAGTGCAACAGTTATGTGTTATACTGCGGTGGTGGTGCTGCGGTAGCGTTATCACCTCACAGTAAAACGTTGTCCTGTTCGATTCTCAGCTAGAGCATCTTCTGTGTAGATACATGCGTGAATGGGTGTACCTTTGTTGAAGGTTGTGCGTCAGGGCTGGCAACTCGACATGTAAAAATCTACTGCCAATCATTAGCAGACTGGAGTTCCGCTGTGGCAACCCCTAACCGGGAAAAGATGACACACCAACAGTTATGTGTTATCAGCAGGTAGGACAGCTATCTATTGTCAGCAGTATGTGTTCAATAGTCACAAAGAGGGACATAAACTCCATGGTATGAAATCAAGTTTATTGCGGGGAAATGGTCAAATTATGATCTGAAGTATACTTCATTTTGTAATTTGTTTTTAGAAAGATGTTTCCTGCAGTCACTGAGTAAAAGATGACATGTAACATGCCAAAGTTGATTACTTTGTAAACAAATGGCAACCTTATTGCATAGAATCTTGTTTTACTAGTAATATTCTCTCACAGTTCATCAGTGCTTGACTTTTGATAGATATTTTGATAATTTTATTTTATTTTATTTTATTTAGTAGATGGTGAGCTGTTTAATGCTTCATGCTGTGAAACTTTTGGCAGTAAATGGCTTCATAGGAAAATTAACAATTTCCTTGCATTACTGTCCTTGGAAGATTTGTGGTCAGATTTCTTCTCTGTTTATCGTTGTAGTCCTGATTTGGGTTAGTATTGCATGATTATGGCTTTTGATTAGTCATTATCACAAAGTCACTTTCATCCAACTGGTCAGTGCAGGGATATTTCTTGTTACCTCAAGTTATAGTAACTCAGCTCAGCGGTGGTTGTAAGTGCAGGGATTACTGCTTCCTAATAATCAACATGCCTTTCAACAAAATTCTGTTCAGTGAGCCATCTGAGTTCCTTACTAGGACTTTAGGGGTCTATATTATATTGTTGAAATGGCATTACAGCAAATGCCGTTTCGATGACACATAAAAAGCAAAATGCTAAAACAGCAAAACCCCAGGTCACCGATTTTTTTCCTAGGGGAAAAAAATCGGTAGACCAACAAGACAAAATACACACACACCCTAACTAAATATACCAACTCTGAGATTGCACTACACTGGGGTAAAGGGCAATGTCAAGGTTCAGGCCAAGAGATTTTTTTCCCTAGGAAAAACATCGCTGACCTGAGCTTTCTCTGTTTACGTATTTTGCTCTTTATGTATCGTCGAAACGGCATTCGCTGTAATTCCATTTTGACAATATAATACATACTTGACTATAACTATCTGTGTATCTTTCTGAAGTTATATATAGTCAAAGGTATGGCCAGGCATATGTCAAATAAGCCATAATGCACACTTTTTAAACTGTATTTGTTTTTGTGAATCCTCAGTGATGTCAGCTGTCAGCACCTCTGTCACAAATCTACTACAGATATAGGCTCCAAACATATTCACTGTCTGTGGCAGTGATGGAGCACTGCAATACTCAGATTAGACTATAGCATGGAAAGTGGTACACTTTTCTGAGCAAGTTGATATACAAAACTCCTGGCTTTACCTACACTGTTACAGTCTTAGGCATAATTACATTCTTTGCAGTAGCTTTCTCCTAGATTCATTTATACTGCTAACTCCTTAAAACAGTTCTGTACCAGAAGAAGATAGCATTGAGTATGTTACAACAAGATGAAATATGCCAGTTAATGGGTTAAAGTTTAATTAACAAAAAATAATTGAATTCTAAGGTAATAAAGTATGAAGGTGCATGATGTATTTACTAAAAAGCATTTTAACTATGTATGTGCTTTCTTGTTTCTTTGTGTGTGTGTGTGTGTGTGTGTGTGTGTGTGTGTGTGTGTGTGTGTGTGTGTGTGTGTGTGTGTGTTTATTTATTGTTTATTTGCTATATTTTAGTAATTAAATGCATGGCATTCTTTTTATGATTTAATCTGAATTTTGTTTTGGTTAAGAGGCTTCTTCAGTTCTAAACTCTACAAAAAAAGCTTAATGGAAGGAACCTTACATTTGTAAAATATAATACAGTGGTATATAGTTTTCTTAACCCACTGAATAGTATCACTACTGACTTGAGATGCTAATATCAGTGAAGCACTTGTACTAATCCAAAGAAATGATCCGGTTCTGACATATTACAACACTTATTAGATGTGTTTCCTACAAAAGCAAACTGAAAGAGGCTTAGCTGAAATGGTTTATTTAATCACCATTGGCAAAATAAACATTACAATAACATTCATTAGAAATAGTACATATTTTTTTTTCTTTCTTTAAGAGCCAGTTGACTATTGCACAGAGTAACTGCCTTTCCCCATAAAAAAGTGAGCTATAGACAGATGAAAATAATTGGTTTATATGACATGCAAAATTCTGAGTTTCTCAGACTAAATGATTAGTTTGTATATATATCTGATGCTTCTGATTCTCAGACTAAATAGATTAATATGGTTGTCTATGGAATAAAATTATTTGTTGATGGTTATATAATGATTATAGCTGCAGACTCTAATAAAGTCAGTTTACTAAACCAGGTCCATATTTTAAATCCTGAAAAGTGATTTTATCTGTCAAACACTTCCTATATAAAGAAGCAGAAACATAAATATAAATGCTGTTTGTTTCTTCCTTGCATGTTAATAAGTAACAATTACCTTTATTTTGTTAACTATATGGTTATTTAATTACTGTTATTCTCTGTTGATAGACTGTTATTTTCTGTTGATGGACAGCGTTTACACCATGTATTTTGTTGGTGTTTATATACCAGAAGACCACACATTGCTGTGGTGCTTGTAAAGAAATGTCTGATAAGGTATGCGCCTGAAATGCATTATATGTCTATAATGTGTTTTGAACTGCAGTATCATAAATGGAAGACACTAAAACAAAATAAACATGATGAGAAGTGTAATAAAGTTAAAGAGGCTTGAAGAATTATCAATTAATTTATAAAATGTATTCCATATCTGAAGGGACAGAACATGGCCAAGAAGGTGATGCACTCTGCAAGATTAAACAGAGAATTTATTTATTTGACATTTGTTTACCAGGAAGGTCTGACTGGGTCAAGAAATAACCCATTTTTAGAGGAAGCCTGGGGGTGAAGCTCCAGTTACATACAGATAAGTACAATCTTTATACAGGTAACATAAAGTTACATAAGTTACAAATACATACAAAGATTAGAACAACAAAAACGTAATACAGATAGCAACAAATTACCTGAGTTACAGGTAAACAGATACATTGATATGAGGCAGGACTAGGCTGGATAGCGACAATGATTTGAGAAACAGTCTGAAATGAAGTGTTTGGAGTAGAATTCATAAAGACTTACTTTCAATTTGCATCTGTTATTGCAGTGTAATGTAGTTCTATAAAAATATATAAGATTTATAAATATCTATTATAGAGGATTATGATCAGACCTCTGGTCATACCCAACTTATTATGTGTTCTTAACATGGATGCCAAGAAAATCATATCAAGAACAAATCTCAGGAGCTTAATTTTGACATCCATGTCAAAATTCCATAATAGGGGATTGACATCTGGCTATATCCCAAATGGTTTCCGCCAATTAAATGTGATATCTGACCAATACCCCACCAGACTTCCAACACTTAATGTGACATCCCTTACTATCCTGGGTCAGTAACTAAGGAGTGTCAATCTTCACTCCTAACTCCAATGTGAAACTATCACTTAAACAGGAGTAACATTTCACAAGTTTTCCCTAAGAGCATGACAGGAACACGCTCTGTAATCTGGGACTGAACTGTAAACTTCTGTCCAGCCCGGTGTAACTCCTTATTACATACTTCAGAACAATGTGCAGTTTACACCCTGTGATACACTCAGACTCAAATTAAATTTAAATCTCACACATCCAAACACTTCTGGGAAAGCCTGACACAGATTTCCAGCTGTGTCCCTTCCCCAAAATAATATGGTAATGCTGCCACCAATCAGCGTGACTTCTTGCCTTTCTAAAGGGGTGTCCAATCATGAAAATTAAATATCAAAATTAAATATCAAAATAAATGATAGCTATAACCAGAGTAGCCAGGCCTTCAAGGGGACTTGGGAAGTATCAAACAGGTATAAACACTCTCTAATATCTAAATAAAAACACTGATTTCCAGCCACAACATAAACTATTGAAAAACATAAGTACAATGATTACAAGTATGTAAATCAATTGCTTTCAATAAACTTTATAATTCATTCACTAGAAATATAAACTTAAAGTGTAGGATAGAAGTCCATCATTCTAGAAAAAAAAATCCATCTGAATAACTAAACTTTCCTAATCTAACTAGAGAATACTGTCCTTGATCTAATCTAACACATAGCAGCAAGGCAAAGGCAGGCTTACAATTTTTCGTGAGTTCTCTTTTCTTATTTCAAAAATAACAGTTATCTGTTTGAAAAAGTTATACTTCCTGTCAGTCAGCTGTTCAAATAATCACCTAGCAACCAGGAACATTCTAATGACATCACATACTGTTCAGCTGCTTCTCCACAGTTTGTACTTTAGAATCTCCCTCTCAAACATGCACAATAAGAAATATCAAAACACTGACAGATTTTTTAAACATTCAACATTTAAAAAAAAATTATTTATATTTTCGCAATTAGACATGCTGGCATACAATACAAGTTACTCTGAGAATATACACAGATCTCCTGCCAGACATGCTAACATAGATGACAGTGTTTTCAGTTTCTTCACATTGGGCTATGATTGTTAAGACCCAAATCATAATTCCTTGTAGTGTACAGAGCTTTATATGCTGAATGTACTGCCAGTTATAGAAAACAAATGTAGTTTCCATGAAGTATGTTATTAGCTTTCAAAGTCTATGAAAGACAGTAAAGCACTTGGGGTATCAAACACTCAACAGTCAGAAATGGAATGCTCTTCTGAAGAATGGTTGTAGTTAAACGATGTTAGATACACTATTGTGCCAGAATGAAGCATCTTACGGCTTTTAAAGATGTTTATTTCACCTTCTGTCACTGTTCTTTGCCATCCAGTATTGTCCGCTGTTAATTTCTAGTGTAAAACCATTCTTAACAGAATTGGGTTATGCTTAAGTGTTTGCTAAACATCTTTCTTATCTCAGAAAGGTACTTAAGTGTCTTTTTCCCATTTTCAGAGTATAACAGTGGTGTGTGTCATGCACTGCACTAAAATAATGCACACTGTCAATGGGAGTAAAGCTTTATAAATTGCATGGTTGGTTTAGATAGAATTAGAAAAATATCAGACTGGCTTCAGCTTTCAGACATGATACATATGATAAACATGTAAATGTTGGCTACTATCTGAGTTATATAAAATACAAGCTACAGAAATTTATAGATGGCATTTTAATTCTTGCAATCATGAATAGTAGCATAAGAGTAAGCAGTATTTCAAATATATTTAGGTAATGTGTTTATGTAGCTAATTTTGATTATTTTTAAACACCTCCAGTGTTTTTTTTTATTTTATTTTGTACAGTGTTAATGCACTAAGTTTGAAATAAATAAATAAATAAATAACTACACAGGGAACTGCAAAGGATGGACCTTCTGAGTATTGGAGACATTAACTGTTAACTATCTTTTCCCTGTATTTATCGTAAAAAAAATGCTCTTTTAGTAAAATATCAGGCATCACACTTAAGGCAACCTTAACAAATATTATAGGTACAGATGCAAGCACAGAAGTACAAAAAGTGTCAATGTATTTTAGTACCTTTATGAAAAAGATGGAGCCATGCATGCAGCAAACTGCCTATATTTTGTATGTCCAGTAACTGACACAGATTACTTAAATCTACCAAGAGAGAAACAAAGCTGCTTAATGTCTGGACAGTGTATTTTTAATCATATGCCTGTTTAGATTATGCCTGCCTTTTCAATGAGTAATGTTTTTTCTCACACAGTGAAAAGCTAGATTCACAATGAGAAAAACAATTACCATAATAAAGCATGACCCTTGTAATACAAGTTTATGGTTGTCCATTTGAATTAGAGATATGAAAGGTATTCAGACTAAAAAGAAATAAGATAATCAAGACAATGTTTAATGTTTACAGTAGACAAGTCAGTAATGAGTAAATTGTAATTCCATAACTATGAAAGTCAAGCAGGTCATCATGAGATGAAATAACACTATGGCAGCTTGTATTTTCTAGTGGCTGCAGCAGTAGCATGCCTAAAACCCTATTAAAAGGTTATTCTGAAGAAAATGTTACAAAAGAAAAAAAAAGTTAAGCTTGATATAGTACTCAGTTAGGTGTAAATGTTGCTATCCAGGTCACAACAGCCACTTTCAGTATCTGAAAAGGGATCAAAGTGGTAGGCATTCCATCTACTGGACATTTGAAATGGACACTATAAAGCAATTATAGCTACTTTCTGTCATACTCTTATTTAAGTGTACCCAGGGATATGCCAAGGTTACAAGATTTGCTTTTGTTACTGTTATCTTGAAGCAAGGAATATGTTAAGTATTTTCATTTCATTTGAGTAAATTTAAAACTGAAATCATCAAAAGATGATAGAAGGTATCACTAATGGTCATAACATATTAAGTATGCATGTGACTGCTTTAAACAATTTATTCTAGAAAATAAAATAGCTACTTGAATGTGTTGCAGATTTGTATGGTGGACTGGCCACAGACGCTCTCAGTCAAAACTGTTTAGCGTAAATCATCTAGCTGTGCAGGCACATATTACAGAGTGCAAATAACACTGAAAAGACACATTTAGTAAGCAAATCAAATGGCAAATCTAACACATTGAAATCAGCTGAAAAATTCTTTAACTGTCTTAATTAGAGGTTACATATATCCATACCAATACCATCAAAATATATGCAAGATATCCCCTATATTGCCTACATACATGCATACATGCATATATACATACATGCAAATATTTCAAGCATGGGAATTAGACCCGTTCTAGCCTGTCAATATACTAGAACAGCTGTTCCATAAAAAGGGCCCAGGCTGTTCTTAAAAAATATCTAAACTAGTGCTTGCTTTAATGTAGTTTGTTAGTCTATTCCATGTATGAGCTGCTGTCTCAGACAACCAATTAGTACACTTCTCATTCCTATAGAATCTTCTACAAAGGTTGTCTGATGATTCTCTGCTACTTTTTTGATAACCCCAAACACACCCAGGGGTAGTTGTCTCTAAATTCCCTCTATACCAGAATAAGGTCACCCCTTAAATATCTATATGAGACACTGCACAAGTTCAGATATTTTAGTAATTCATAATAACTTACATTTTCACATCCATGGATGCCCTTGTATATTTCCACTGCACTCTTTCCAGTTTACTCATGCTTGTTTTCTAATTACGTTTCCACATTCTTATTCCATATTCAAGTTTGGGTCTAATGTAACTAACAAACAATGACTTCATCATTTCTGATTTCCTTGGCTTTATAAATTTATTTGCCTGTTATGAAGGCAACCTAAAAAATATTTTGCATGTTTTTGTATTAGTACTGCCTATGGCACTACAGAAAAGTATTTGAATTTAACTTGGCTAGAGCACTGATCACAATAGACCAATTTCCGTTTCAGTCCAGAATTTTAAAATGTAAGCTATCTAGACATTAAAAAGTATGTAAACAAATAAAAAAAGAGATATAGCTGTACAAAACAGAGCAAAATAAACATAACAAATCTATACAATGATAGAAGAATAACCAGATTCCAGTTTCTTGAGCGGAGCCTGCTTGTGTTCGGCTTTGGATTTTTGGAGTTTCTTGAGCATTAGCTGCTTGTTCTTCTATTAATGGATTTTGCTTCTACCAGTTCTGGAAACCTGCTTGTGTTTGGTTTTGAATTTCTGAAATATATACATTGGCCATTATGTACAATATATACAAAATGTTATACATTTGGCTGTTCCACAAGAGTCCAAGGAGGAAGCAATAAAATGACAGGAGAGAATTTCAAGAAGAGCTTAGTGAGATGGTAGCAGCAGATCGGTTAGGGTCTATATTAGAACACCAAATGTTCAAAATTTCAAGTGTTCTAATATCGATCTGTTTTCAGCGAATGCTGAAAATATCAAAGAAACAGAAAACCAATTTTTTTCCTAGGGAAAGAATTTGGTTGTCCGTTTCTGTTGCTTTGGTATTTTTAGTGCTGTGGTGGAAAGTTATGGGTCAGGTTTGGGTAAGTGTGCGATTGTGTGGACGTGAGGGTTAGGGCGGGGTAGGTGAGTTAGGGTTAGGGCACGGGTGAGGTGACTGTGCGATAGTGACGGACCTTAGGGTTAGGGTTTGGGTTAAGGTAAGTGAATAGTTAGTGGTGTATTTATAGTTTAGTGTAGGGTTAGGTGTAAGAGTTTAGGTGTATGTGTGTGGATTGCTGTTTGTTTGGTGTGCTTGTGTTGTGTGTATGTGTTTTGGAACAGCAAATTTTTTCCCTAGGAAAAAATTTGCTGTTCTGTATGTTCGATGTTTTAAATTTTCGATTCATAGGGTTCAATATTAGAACACTCGAAATTTTGAACGTTCGGTGTTCTAATATAGACCCGATCGGTTATGTCCTCTCGAAAGATAGATGAAGTTTGCCTACTTTTAAAGATATGTTTTAGTTTGGCATGGACTCTTGGGTAAATTGAAAAAATCTTTAACACAAAGGGTTTAAGTTTCTTAAAGTTTAGGACCTAAGACTGAGAAATGCTGATGATCACAATGTAGTTTTGATTTGGGCATTAATAGATGATGTCCTGCATGACCTTGTCCTCTGAGGTTGTAAGACAGCAACTGTCTATCAAATTTACAGAGTAATGGTTATAAGGCCTGAGCTTTTAATAGTTTAGATAGTCACTATCAGAGTAGAACTTAATTTATTTTTCATAAATGGAGACCATTTTGCTTTTTGGATTGATTTACTGTGGTAGACTTGCACCAGGGACTGGATGATGACCCTGAATATTTTATTTGAAATGGATTGAATAAATTGTTTATTTTTTATTCTGCCATAATAAGTGGTGGTCTGTATTCACAGGTTCATAGGTTCATAGGTTTGTACTAGGCTATCGGCCCTAGGGCCTATACAAGCCTAGCCATAACAATTCCCTGGATATTTCTTCCCACAATATTTACTTCCCTGGACCCCTGTCTAGCAGGGTGACTGACATGATCCCCGGGGTGAATTTCCTATCTCCCATCCAATCATCAAGGTTCCTTTTAAAGAGGGCCAAGGAGGCGCTCTGCTTAACATGTATGAGTAGTCTATTCCAGAGTATGGGGAGTCTCTGGGTCAGGAACCTATCCCTCCATTTGGGATGACAAGGCTTAGATCCCTGGAGCGTGTGGCTCTGAGGGATTGGGATTTCTTTAAGTGGAGCATGTCCAGCAGCTCAGGATTTTACATGGCCTTGTATGTTAAGCAGAGATCACCTCTGAGTAGACGATATGTCACAGAGTATAGCTGGAGTTTTTTTAGACGGTCAGCATATGGCATCTGCTTTAGGCCTGTGATTCTTTTAGTGAGGTATTTCTGCGGCCTTTCCAGCTGTTGCAGATGTCTTGTGAGATACATATCAAATGGGGCATTATACTCCATAATGGGTCTAATGAGGGATGAGTACAGTGGGACAATGACCTCCTTTTTTCTGGATGAAAAGCCTTTAGTGATGAGGTGTGCCACATAGAAGGATTTCCTGACTGTTGTGTCAATATGGTTATCGAAGGTAAGACCACTGTCTACCTGTGTCCCTAAGTCTCTCATCACACTTTTGATGTTTAGTGTACTGCCACCTATGTGGTAATTCATGGGTACATTTTTTTTGCAAAGGGGATAACTATACATTTCTTGGCATTAAGCTTGAGCCCATGGCTCTGGAACCAGGCGTCTGTTTCTGTAAGGCGCTTTTGTAGAATATCCACATTATTTGGGGATTCAATAATGCTCCCAGTTTGCAGTCATCTGCAAACTTTGTTAGCCAGAGTCCCTTAGTGTTGGCCTGTACTTCAGAGAAGTAGATGCCAAAGAAGAGTGGTCCCAGGACTGAACCCTGAGGTACTCCACTTGCCACTTGTCTGGAGCTGAATTTGGAGTCGCAACTTCAGAGACCAGAATCCCTTGGCTTGTGGCTATTCTAGTGGCATTGGATAGAAAGAGGGAAATCTTTTGACCCAGAGCAGGAGGGACTGATATTTTTCCTTGTGATTTCAAGATGGTGGTTGAAATTAAGAGGTTATTCACATCCAAAAGCATTCAAAATGAGAACCGTTTTCTCTACGTGAGTTGTTACAATCTGAAATTTGTAAAGAGTTGGCACTTTTATTGAGTTTATAAGACATTCTAAATAGCATTGTTTTAATCTTGGAGGAGTTAAGGAGCATTTGCTTTGTCACTGATCCATGAATTATTGAGTGATTGAAAGGCTGCTTATGCTTATTGTTGAAGAATACAGAAATCTGTTAGAGTACAATAATAGTGTGTCAACAGAATAAAGTAGAAGAGGGAATCACGGTAGATTGTTAGGACATTTATTACTGTAGATTGAATAATGGTAGACATATTGATCTTAAAAGCACTCCATTGAGCAGAGGTGCTTTAGGTGATGTAAAGGAGTTGATTTTGACTTGGAAGTACAGATTGGTAAGACAGTTTTGGAGTCAGAGTGTTGCATCTGGATAAAATCATATTCCTCCCAGACACTTATTAGGATGGGGTGATCCAAAACATCAAACAATCTGGTTAGGGCTACAAATATAACTCCAGTAAGCCATTTTGTCTATTTCTTATTATCCAGGAGGCTGTGATAGTTCTTCAGTCAGATCTACTTTATATCGATGAAAGATCAAAATGTCAAACTCTCACATGAGCGGAAATTCAGCAACTCAATATTTATTTTTTTGGATTGCAATACAGTGAAGATTAGAATATTTGGCCTTTCCTCACTGTAGTGCAATCTTGGAGTTGGAATATATATTTAGCAGGGAGTATGGGGGGTGTAGCCCCCCCCCCACAGTAGTGATTTTGAGCTGCAGAATTCACATTCATGTGAGCGTTCAAAATTGTGATCTTTCATCTATTTAATATAGACCCCCTTCAGTCAGGTCAAAACCTATATTGCTTGGGGGATAGGAGCTGACATTGGTCTATGTATTGTGAGAGGTGAGTGTAGATGGTCTTTTCAAGAATTTTTCTTATTGTGGCCAGAATGGAAATGTGGCAGTAGTGAGATGTTTAGCATAATGTGTTTGTGAAAAATGAATATTATATATATGTTGAAGTTGTTATGACAGGAATTCACTGCTGTGAAATATAAAGGGGTGATATTAATTGTCTTAGCCAGAAGGACCAGGATTTGATTAAGTAAAGGTTGGATGTCTTTTGCCCTACTAAGGTTAAAGAAAAACAATGTAGTGTACAAGGGGTTGATGCAGAGTTGTTTCTCAATAGTGTCTAGTTAAGCAAAGTTGCTGAATTCATTGAGGAAGTCAGAGGGATTAATTCAACTGATGACATAGTAGTTAAAGAAGAATTAATGCATCTTATTAGGCAGTTAATTTCTACTCAGAACACTTGGAGATAATTTTTGATGGAGTTTTGGTTAGATCACATAAGAAAAATGATATGCCAACTTATGACTTGTCTTGAAAGGCCGTAAAGATGAGTAAATGTTTTCTTGTATGTGTAGTTAGTTTGGACTTCCGGCCATTTCAGTCCTTTTATTTAAGATTCAGTAGGGCTTTATGTAGATAATTTAACCATTGGTTAGTGTGGGGTCTGTAGAGTCTTTTAATTAAAGGAAATAATATTTCTTGCAGGCTTACTAAAATTGATTAATAATTCAGCTGCATTGTTGGGATCAGAGGAGTTTAAAACAGGAAGCTAGTCTAGGGTGGAGATTGGAGTGGAACTTTTTTATGTTTATTGATTTTAAACTGTGCTTTTAGCATGAAAGATATAAATTTAGGGGGACTTACTGGCTAGTTTTAACAAATACAAACTAACTGGAGAGTGATCACTGAACATGGGAGGGGGGCTGTGATTGATTGTTATTTTTGGATCAAGTAAGAAGCAGCATTCTGATTTAAGGTCTAGTCATGTGCACTGTTTTTCTAGTCAGATGGGATTCTAGTTAGGAAAAAATTCTGACATGTCATCTACTAGATAGCTGAGAAAATTAAGATTAAAGTCACTCAGCATCACAAGATTTTTTTATTTTTCTAGACCAGACCATAATACTATGGATTAGTGTTTTTGTCTGTTTGTTTTAGTTTAGACAATGACCAGTTGGCATAATGGCTAAAGTCTCCGCCTTTCATGTACAAGGTACAAGGTTCAATCCTGACCTCCGACCAATGCCTGTTTGGTGTTTGCAAGTTCTCACTGTGTCTCTGTGGGTTTTCACCCACATCCGAAAAACATGCTGAGTGTTTCCCTCTTAAACTCACCAATGAATGGAACTGTGGGCAGCAGCACAGACTCTACATGGTGCCCTATAGGGGGAAGGGTTCTATAGACCAACCGCTTTGTGCATCTACTGAGGTGCACAGTGTCCTCAAGATAGGAGAACACAGATCACCGATTGCATACTGTGGCAGTGCTAGCCACTTGATGGTGTAAAATATGGTTCTAGTTGATTCAGTCAT
This sequence comes from Protopterus annectens, assembly GCF_019279795.1. NCBI lineage: Eukaryota > Metazoa > Chordata > Ceratodontiformes > Protopteridae > Protopterus > Protopterus annectens. The sequence continues at coordinate 765,759,229 of NC_056730.1, forward strand.
GTTGACTAATGGTGCCAAAATGGGCATGGGTAGTTACCGGTGATAAGTGGGTTGAGCACCCAGCCTACTTTGACTTATGCCAGGGACCCTTGCTTATAGTGGGAGGGGTATAGGTGCCCAAATTGACCAAGGTGTGCCCACCATAAAGCTCAGCAGCCCTGAGTCAATAAGCTACTGGCCAACTGATGTCTAGTTGCCCAGCCTGGGTTACCTGGGATAGCTCTGTTGAGCAAAATCTGGACATAAAACCAACCAACCTGCCAAACATGAACTGAGAATTGCTACACTTAATGTAGGTTCATGGACAGGACACAGCTTGGACATGATGATACAGAGGAGGCTGGACATCCTATGTATCCAAAAGACGAGATGGAAGGGCAGTGCAGCAAAGCCACTTGGCTTGGGATCCAGGCTCTATTACTCAGGAGGGGGACAGGCTAGAAATGGTGTAGGAATTGTGGTGAGAGAGAGGCTTCAGAAGGCAGTGAGGGATATCATCAAAATTAATGACAGACTCATGGCAATCAGACTCCAGTGTAATGAAAGGGCAGCATTTATAACCTCAGCCTAGGTCAATTGGTGTCGATAATGGGTGACTTGAATGCACATATTGGGACAGAGAGAAGAGGATATGATAACTGCTTGGGTCCACATTGGTGGGGTAACAGGAATAAAGAAAGACAAGGCATTCTAGACTTTTGTCTGGCAAATGGCTTGATAGTAGCCAACACATGGTTCAGAAAGAGAGACAGTCAGAAGATCACATAAAGAGTAGCCAACATGCAACTCAAGTAGACTTCCTCCTAGTAAGGAAAAGGCACTGGAGTAGAATCCAGATTTCAAAGTCATCGCCAGTGAAACAGTTGGCCCACAGCATAAACTACTAGTTGCCAAAATCAACTGCAAGCAGTGGTCAGAAAGGTCAACAGAGATCAGGCTGAAGACCTGGAAGTTAACTGGAGAGAAAGTGCAACAGTAATGTTCAGTGTTATGGGACTGCATCAGCTATATTCAGATATTCCATCAGAGTTTTGCAGATTGATCATGGACACACATCCATAATGAGTAGAGTGATACTTCCTCTCACATATGGTGTTCCACTGGGGGAATGTGCCTCACTTAAGGATTTCTGATAGCATGACCTTTAGGATACAGAGCTTCCAAAATGATGCCCCAGTCTTTTAGAATCTGGTGTACCATATGCATTCATGGCTTTGCACTTTTGGTGACAAGAGTTTTGAGGATCACAAATGTGCTTTTTAGAGTTTCACAATAACTCATTGTTTGAGGTATGCATGCTTTTGTGTGTGTGTGTGTGTGTGTGTGTGTGTGTGTGTGTGTGTGTGTGTGTGTGTGTGTGTGTGTGTGTGTGCGCATGCATGTTTTCCTTTTTGTTCATGTGTTTGTTTGTTTTTAATTTTTCAGTTCCTTCCTGTTGTTTTCTTTAATTCTTATAAAGTAAATCAAATAACATTGTCAGGAAAAAAACAATGAGACTCAATTAACTGATCATACAACAAGTTCTACTGAACCCCTCAGACACACTTAAACATTTGTAAAACACTAAAAACAAACTTTTGCAGCGGTGCAAGACTTGCTGCAGCCACCCCCTGCCCCCCACATAAGTGACACCATCCCACATACCTCTGCTGTTTATATACTTCAACAATTTGATAATAAGACAGCAAGGAAAGGGACACATTCTCTTATCACACTGTCACCCAATGAAAAAAAAGAGAATGAAAGAAAGAAAACACTATGCTGTAAATTAGCAGTGCAAAAGACGGAAACATAGCCATCAAATTCTTGTACACCCTTTGATGATATGAATCAGTGCCACCTGTGCCAGGGAGAGTGCATATGTAACATATGCCAGCATGGTTAGCTGGAGTTTTGTAAAGAAGTTTATGTCATTTGTCTATCACACTGATTTATACAGATTCTTGTGTTAAAATGTATTTGTAAAATTGCTTATGTTAAAAATGCATCAACAGTGGGTCATGCTCGACAGAAAATAGATACACACATGTATGTCAGGCAGTATTATTATAACTGAATAAACGTATATGCTTTAACAGAGAATTCTGAAAGGGAAAAGGTTAATCTCAGTCCAGCTAATTTTGAAAAGTACCTTGAAAAATAAATGGATTGGTTTAGGCCATAAAGATTTTATCTTACAGGTCTGATTGCCACCAGGGACAAAAATGTCTGGGAAAATCAGGACAAGGAATCTTACTGTACTGCCTTATGGGTGAACTAATTGCTACTCTGGAAGGGTGGAAGCTTTTGAAATTGTTTTATAGCTTTTAGATGCTGCAACAAATCTTAGCAAACTCTGGGTGTGTATTGTACCAGAGTCAGGTGACCAGATGGATGTCATTCAATAACCAGCATTGAAATGATTCTTTAGATATAAGTAAGAGATATGATGGAACTCCTGCAGCAGCACTTTGTTCTTCAGAACCTGACAGAAAAGATCTCTCAGATATCGTGCACAACCGCACATTTCATCTTGCCTTGCTGTAGTAAGCAACTCAACATTCATCATCTCACTTTGATGTAGTAAATAACTTAATTAGAGAACAGTAATTCTTTAGTCAGTCAGGAAAATATAGTGAGATTATTTAAGTATTGTTTTTCTGCATGTTTGGAAATCTAATCAACTGTGTTATTTTTTATATCTCCTGTGATTGAAACTGTGGTGTTTATTGTAACTAGATATTCAGTACTCACATGTTTTATATTTTATTATTTATTATTAAATATATCTGTACCTTACATTTTGGCTTATCTTTTAGAGAATACTTTTAACATCTTAAGAGTACTTATGCTTATTTTAGTGATACTGTGGCTACTCCTGAAATCCTTGCTGCATTGGTCAACACTACCATATGTATTAGTATTCATTTTACTTGTATAATTGGGTACCCTTGTAACAGAGTATCTGACTGGCGTCAGCATAATTACCTTATAGTCTGGGCAGAGGGGGGCACAACTGCTAAATCTCTGCCAGCCTTTACCAGGTGTGTGTGTGTGTGTGTGTGTGTGTGTGTGTGTGTGTGTGTGTGTGTGTGTGTGTGTGTGTGTGTGTGATGAGTGAAAGTCAGACATGCAGGTGTGTGTGCCAGCTACTTGGAATAGGGACACAGAGATCCAAAGTGGTCAGTGTGGAGTCATGTTTGGGGCCTGGAGAGACAGAGAATTCAGCCCCAGGTCTGGAGCGTGTTCACTGTGTGCTCTTAAGGGATATTGTACTTCTTGCAGAGAGCTCCATCTGAAAATACTGTGTGATTCCATTTTTGCTCCTAGTGACCATTCCTCACTGGTGTCAGTAGTGAGGATTGAGACTGCTTGATTACTTGCCTGGAGTAGGGACCATCACATATTGGTGGTAGCTGGGTGGGATATTAATTGAACTTAATTTAGTCTGTGGACATTTGTCACTGAAGGTGTGTGTACTCTCAGCAACCACAAGCTAAATATACAGAATTTCATTTTCACAACTGTTTTAACTATTTTTGTTAGTTTAGTTTAGTCAAGGAAAGCAGGCAAAGATGTCAGCAGAGGATTATGGCAAGCTGACAAAGAAACAGTTGGACAAGGTGTGTGAACCCAAAGGACTGGTAGATGCCAACCTGAGTAAAGAGGAAATTATTTCAGCCTTTCTTGCAGCTGCAGCATGGACTGATAACCAGTCTGTTGATAGGGATGTGCAGCCTTCAGAAACAGGACAGTTCATCTTTTCCTCAGAGGACTTAAAAACCCAGAGACTTGAACTGGAAGCCAAACATTTGGAATTAGAATCAGCAGAGAGACTGTGGCATTTGGAGGCTGATGAAAATGAGAGACTGTGGCAGGCAAAACAGATGGAATTAGAATCAGCGAAAAGACTGTGGCATTTGGAGGTTGAAGAGGATGTAAGACTGCAGCATTTGGAGGCTGAAGAAAAGGAGAATCAGCGCCAATATGAAAGGGAGATGCTGACTCTTCATCAGGGTCATGGAGGCAATGGGGAAGGGAATAACTGAACCTCAGAAGCAATAAAGGTCAGTAAATTTCTTCCACAGTTTACAGAGGGTGGTAATTTTGATAGTTTTATTCATATATTTGAAAGATCATTTAAATAGTATAATGTTGACCAAGGGATCTAGGTACAGTTCCTGACTGTATAAACTATGATAAAGTTAAACAATGTTTATTGGAATGTTTTAAGTTAACACCTGAAGCTTACAGAAAATGTTTGTGAGCATAGACGCAAGGCATATGAAAGTGTATGTGATTATATTGTTGAGTTAAACACTTATTTTTATAGGTGGGTGAGAGGGTGTCAGGTCACCACTTTTGAAAGGCTGTCAGACCATTTGGTGAGGGACAATGCCCTTAACACTTTGCCTGAGGACATGAGAATCTAGTTGGCAGAGTGGGAATGTAACTCTGCAGATGAGTTGGGGAGAAAAGGGGATCTCTACTTAGCATGCAGGGCACCACTGCACAAGAAGGGGATACACAGTGCTGCACATGGATATAACAGAACCCATGGTGGGCAGCCTAACCCACCCCAACAGAGTCCATCAGTAACAAGAGAAGTCACCAGTTCAGCTACATCACCAGGATAAAGGGCTACATGTTTTAAATGTAACCAGAGGGGCCATGTAGCACAGAAATGTCCACTGAAACAAGGTGGGGAACAAAAGGTGTGGGAGCCACCAAGTGGGAATAACAGCACTCCAGTAGTATGTTGTCTGCAGACAACAGGGGTACCAAACTATCACCAGAGTTTGTATCCTATTTTGTAGATGGAAGACAGGCCACTTCTAAAAGAGACACAGCCTCTGACATAACGATTTTGAATCCTGCAGTGGCTAAAGAGGAGATGTACTTGCTTGGGCAGTTCACTCCAGTCAAAGCTTTATGGGGAGACCCCATTGCAAATACCTTTGGCCAGGGTTAACCTTGACTGATAGAGTAGAAAAAGAAGCAAGCAGGTAGGTGTGTTTGTGGATATCCATTCAAATGTCTTGATATGGAATGATACTGATAATGCAGTGCATTTTGTGTATGCAGTTACATGCAGTCAGGCTTGGAGAAAGGCATGTGGGTCTGGTAGCCTGGGAGAGACCCAGGCAGACCCCAACCTAAAGCTGGGGCTGGTGATGTGGCTATTTCAGGGAGGGAGATATCCTATAGCAGTGAGCCTAAAAGTCAGCCACAGCTGCTGTGAGGTACTGATGTTCCTGTGGATAGGGTGACTGCAAGGACAGAGGTAAGTGGTTGTACTCAGGCTGATAGTGAGGCACCTCTGTCAGAACATACCAGACTTCTTGTTGAAAGGGAGCTGGGAAGGGTCACAAATGTACAATTGATACAGGCTCAGCTTTAGGACCCTACCTCACAAGGCTTGAAGGAGGTAGCTAAGCAGACACCTGATTCTCAAGGAAAAGGGGAGTCTGTATACTGGAACAAAGGGCTACTGCATAGAGAGTGGACCTCTGAGGGAGGGCTACAAGGTGAGGTAATACAGCAGTTGATAGTGTCCAGAGCCTACCATCTGGCACTTCTAGACATAGACCATGAGATTCCATGTGCAACTCATATGGACATAAAGCATACCAAGAGACCTGTTATGCATAGCTTTGATTCATCTGGGATTGCAAGGGGTGTAACAGGGTACTGCAGGACCTCTGATTAGTGCCTAAAGGTAGGCAAGGTAGGAGGCAAGGTCAAAGCTCCTTTGATGCCTTTGCCTGTGATTGAAGAGCCACTTCAGAGGGTAGTTATGGATATTGTGGGACCTCTGAGTACCCCAAGTTCCACAGGGAAGACATATATCATGGTGGTATTGGATTATGCTACTAGATATCCTGATGCAGTGGCCCTGTCCTCCGTGGAAGCAGAGAAGATGGCAATGCTTTGTTAGAGATTTTTAGCAGGGTTGGTTTCCTGAGAGAAGTAGTGACTGACAGAAGTGCCAATTTCATGTCAGATCTGCTAGCTTGTCTGTGGAAATGCTGGGGTTGAAGCACCTAAAGACCACTCCCTATCACTTGCAGACCAATGATCTTGTGGAGAGGTTAAACTGTACACTAAAGACCATGTTACGGGCATTTGCAGTCCAGTTTAAGAGAGAGTGGCACAAATATTTTCCCCATCTGCTGTTTGCATACAGAGAGGTACCTCAGGAATCCACAGGCTTTTCACCTTTTGAGTTGTTGTCTGGGCACAGGGTGAGGGGGCCTTTATATTTGATTCATGATGAGTGTGAGGGTGAGTATAAATCCCACAAGGAGTCTGTTGTGGCATATGTCCTTAACTTCAGATCAAGGCTTAGGAAGCTTAACGGCTTGGCCCAGGAGAATCTGGCAAGAGCCCAAAAGTAGAAAAAGGTCTGGTATGACAGGAATGCTTAAGCACAAGAGTATGCTGTGGGACAGTAGGTTATGGTGCTCATTCCTGTCAGATGCAATAAGCTGCAGACAGCTTGGAAGGGACCATTTGAAGTGGTGAGGAAGGTCAGTGATATTAATTACACTGTAAACCTGCTAGGCAGGAGGCAGGGATACACATTTCACCATGTTAACATGATTATGACTTACCATGATGGGCAGACTGGAAAGGGCAGGGTTGAACATTAAGCCCAGTAGGTGTTAGCTGCATATGCAGAGGTCTCCTATCTAGGACACAGAGTTGGGAGTGGTAAGATAAGACCAGAAATTGCCAAAGTGGAAGCTATTCAGGCATGGCCTTCCCCTGTTACCAAGAAGCAGGTGATGGCATTCCTGGGGACAGTGAGGTACTATAGAATGTTTGTTCCAAATTATAGTAAAATAGATGATCCCCTCACAGGACTGACAAAAGAAACAAGCCAGATAAGGTAGTGTGGACCCCAGCCTGTGAGCAGGCATTTCAAAACCTTAAATGGGCTTTTGGAGGATCCCCTTTGTTAGCCAGTCCAAATTACACAAAAACATTTGTTGTGCAGATGGATGCTTCAAACCATGAGGTGGGAGCTGTACTCAGCCAGGTTTCATCAGAAGGAGAAGAGCACCTAGTTGTATATCTCAGCCATAGGCTCCAACCCAGGAAGGAATGTTATGCAGCTGTACATAAAGAATCTCTAGCCATAGTATGGACGCTGCAGAAACTTCAGACATATCTGTATGGATGGAGATTCATGGTTGTTACACACCACAATCCCTTGACATGGCTACATCATGCCAGATAGCAAAATGCCAAGTTATTAAGGTGGAGTCTAGGGTTGAAGGCATGTGACATGACAGTGCAGCACAGTAGTGTGGTCAGCAATACCAATGCCAATTCAGAATGCCTGCCAAGACAGGGTATAGGTTAGTGTGTTCCCAGACAGACCCATTTCTCTCAAGCAATCTTTTTTCCAGGTTCAATTGAAAAACTAGCTTGAATCTGCAAAGGGGGAGAGATGTGATGATATGTGGTACTGCCATCTGTGTCAGGGAGAGTAGGGCAGTGCATGTGTAACATATACCAGCATAGTTAGCTGGACGTTTGTAAACAATTTTATGTCATTTGACTATCACACTAATTTGTACAGATCCTTGTGTTAAAATTTATTTGTATAGCTGTTTGTGTTAAAATGCACCAACAGTGGGTCCTGCTGGACAAAAAAGATAAATACATGTATGTAAGACACTATTATTATAACTGATTCAATGTATATGTTTTAACAGTGAATTCTGAAATGGAAGCGGTTAATGTCTGCCCAGCAAATTTTGAAAAATAGGTTGAAAATTAAATGGGTTGGTTTAGGCCATAAAGATTTTGTCTTAGGCCATAAATATTTTATCTTACAGGTCTAATTGCTACCAGAGACAGAAATGTCTGGGAAAATCAGGACAAGGAATCTTACTGTATTGTCCTTAGGGGTGAAATAATTTCTACCCTGGAAGGGTGGAATTTTCTGAAACTGTTTTATAGTTCTACGATGCTGCAACAGATCTTAACAAGCTCTGGGTGTGTATTGCACCTGAGCCAGGTGTGCTGCATTCTCTAAAGACCTCTGAAATGATTCTTTAGATATTAGTGAGAGACATGACGAAACGCTAGCAGCAACACTTTGTTCTTCAGCACTTGCCAGGAAAAATATCTCACAGATATCTCACACAGCCACACACCTCATCTTGTCTTGCTGTAATAAACAACTCAACACTCATCATCTTGCCTTGCTGTAGTAAATAACTTAATTAGGGAACAGTAATTCTTTAGTCAGTCAGGAAAATAGTAAGATTAGTTAAGCATTGTTTTTCTGCATCTGTGTGAATCTATCCAAATGTGTTATTTTTATATCTCCTGTGATTGAAACGCGTCTACCTGACAACGCTGAAAGCTGATAATGCTGACGATGAGAAGACCGACACCAGAAGATCGAAAACTGGGATGACCGACGGATGAAAACCCCGATGCTGAGAACACCGACATGTGAAAAGGATGTGTAAGTATGCGGTAGTGACGGACGTTAGGGTTAGGGTGCGAGTAAGGTAAGTGTGCGATATTGACGGACTCTAGGGATAGGGGTGGGTTAAGTGAGTTAGGGTTAGGGCACGGGTCAGGTGAGTGCATGATAGTGACAGTCTTTAGGGTTAGGGCGCGGGTTAGGTGAGTGTGCGATAGTGACAGTCTTTAGGGTTAGGGGCGGGTTAAGTGAGTTAGGGTTAGGGCGCGGGTTAGGTGAGTGTGCGATAGTGACGGACCTTAGGGTTAGGGTTTGGGTTAAGGTTGTAGATAGTTGTGTATGTAAGGTTTAGTGTGGGTTTGTAAGGATTTTGGTGTGCTTGTGTTGTGTGTGTGCTTTTTGGACAGAGGATTTGTTTTGTTTGTTGATTGTCGGGATTGTGGTGTGTCGGGCATGTGAGGTTTCGTGTTTGTGAACTTTCGGTTATGTGGTGTCGGTGATTTCATTGTTGGTGTTGTAGTGCGTCGGTGTTATCAGGTAGATCCATTGAAACACCAGTGTTTATTGTAACTAGATATTCAGTATTCTCATGTTTTCTATTGTATTACTTATTATTAAATATTTATATATCTTTCATTTGGCTGTTTATTTAGAGAACACTTTTAACATGTTAAGAGTACTTATGCTTATTTTAGTCACACTGTGGCTGCTCCTGAAACCCCTGCTGCATTGGTCAGCACTACTATTTGTATTAGTATTAATTTTACTCAGTATAACTGGGCACCCTTGTAAGGGCCTTAGAGTAGCTGACTGGTGGCGGTGTAATTATCTTATTGTCTGGGCAGAGGGGCACAGATGATACATCTGTGCCAGCTTTACCAGATGTGTGTGAAAGTCAAATGTCCAGGTGTATGTGATCAGTGTGAAGTCTTGTCTGGGTCCTGGAGAGAGACAGAGAGTCTATACCCAGGTCTGGAGTGTGCTCCCTTTTTGCTTTTAAGGGAAATTGTTCTTAGTGCAGAGAGCTGCATCTGAAAATACTGTGTGAATCCATTTTTGCTCCTAGTTGCCACCCCTCACTGGTGTCAGTGGTGAGGATTGAGGCTCCTTGATTAGTGGTCTGGAACTGGGACCATTATACAGCCAAATTACAAACAATATGCATCAAAATATGTATGTTGATATCTCTATATATCCAGATATAGACATAAATTATATATATATATATATAGCTATGGAAATAGATATAGATAACTCAGCACAAATGTTGCAAATGTTTCCACACAGGTGTATGGAACTGAAGTACAGAAATCTAAGCAAAATTTCCCGCTGCCAAAGCCCATGCAGTTACTAAAAGACACACAATCCATTTTTTCTATTAAAGCATCATCAGATCATCAGTGTAATGACATTACTTTGATGATGCTTTAATAGTTAAATCAGTATGTCTGTTTTTAGGAAGCAGTTTGGCCTAATAATAAAAAATGAAAAACAAAAAAAAAATTATTAATTTTTTGGAGTGCTGTCAGTTTTGTATGTAATAATTTTGCAATACGTCTGTCTAGGAGAAGACTAAATTCTCTGAGATATCACAGTCTTGGCCTTTAATCAGAAAAGAAGCACACATTTTTGATCATACGTGAGATTGAGGACAACAAATAACTTGCAGCTAAGCCAATAACCCATGTGAGAGAGCAAGAAGAGAGAGAGCAAGCTTCAGTTTTAGTAAATGTATTAGAATGCAGACAGAAACTGAATCATGACAGGCATACATGCCTACTGAGTACAGACCCAGTGCAAATCATGCCAAGGTGCAAATAATCCTGAGTATCATCTCCTGGCAACTCCGTGTAACTCATTCTGACCTGCCAGTCTTTCATCTAAATAATTCCAGGACAAAACTATGCTCCCATAACTCATTACTTCACAGCGAGGCATTTATTCCTACTGCTCTCCCCTGTGCAGTGAGCTGAATAAATTAGTGGAGATATTATTAAGATAATCTTTTCTTGCAATAGCAATGCAACTTCTCAGGGATTTCAAAATAAATAATTACCCCCCTTCATGTCATTCAGAACTATTTGTCTGTCTTTTCACCTAACAACCTTGATTACCAACATTGAGACTCTCCTTGCTGAACTCTGACTACAAGAACGCCATGTCCACCCTACTCATAGTTATACTAAATTTTTCTCCTTGAGTGTAGTTTCCCAGAGTAATGTCACATGACAGACAGTCCTACCTCTCGACCTCTTAGCACAGGAAATCAATGCCTAAAATGAAGGGGGACAAAGGCTCAAAAAATAAGCACAGATTTTAAATATTGCTCTTATAAACTTAGACATTTGTTCGAAAAACAGAATTTGCATTAGCAAGCATTTTCTTAAGGATATGAAATCTGAAACTCAAAATGTCATTATTTAGTAAATTCAGTCCTCAGTTATTTGTCAGAAAGCAACAAATTTTATGATGGACATATCAAAATAAGAGGCAAAAATCTGGCCATTCTTTGAAAATCTGGACAGTTGAGAGCTATGCAGACAGCATTTTCCCTCTCTTTATTGAAATATTCAGTCCCCAGTCAGTGGTTGATGGGAGTTTACTAGCTATTCTGAAACTGCTGAAGAGAAATCTGATGCAGTAACAGTCAGAGTTATTGAACTGTGAACTTACTACTTTGAATAAATGATGAATAGATAAAATAAACTAAACATGAATTTGCCAGTCATTAATTTGTTCTCCTAGCTCAATCTACGGCAAAAATCCTTAGCTGAGAACAAGATGTACACAGTTAACCATTTACTCTTGCATCGGGAAAAGAAACCAGCTATTAGCCAAACACTGTCTCCCTCATGAATGAGAGAATGTGGTTCATTCAGAGCCACAAATGGTAGACCAGGTTGCAGTGACTACTCAGATTAACATATAAAGCTACAAGGAATTAGGTGCAATGCTTATCATGGAAAAACTAAGACAGAAAATATGTTGGAGTGACCACCATCACCATTAAATAACATAGCACTTGTATCAGTTAACTCAGCATTTATATAAAATATCCCATTACGGTTTGCTTCTATGATCTGAAAAAGTCAGACTGCAAAGGATTACATACATGTCATGGACTATAGTTTCACTTGAAGTGAATTAATTTCAAAACTGGTGATTATACCCAGCATAACATTCTATTGTTGAAAATTTTAGGACTTGGTCAGTTACTACCTACTTGAGAGGCTGGAAAAAGGTGAGTAAGCTGGTAAATTTATAACAGACCAAAGGACACAACAGGCTATGTGTCAATAGAAACTTAAAGTTTGAACAACTGACATGCTAAATAATAATAACGATAATACTGAATAGAAACAAAATTTAATTTAATTTAATTTATTTGCTAATTGAGTAAGTTAAATGGTCTTCCTTTTACCCAGAAAGCCAATGGAGAGAACAAGCAAACTCCACGAAGAGACTGATCAAACGTCAGGACTAAACCCCTGAGACTGATCTACAAGGATGAGAGTTAACTAGAGTCACCTTGATATCCTGCATCATCAAATTATGTCCTTTCTATGCACCATTAATTCGATCGCTGACCCTACTAACTGATTCTACAGTAAAGTCAGGCACAAGAATGGTGAAAGGTAACTAACACTGATAGTGATCATGGCTAAGCTTTCATTGTCAGTATTTGCAGGATGTAACAAGTGGCCGTGTGCCACTCCTAGGTTCAGACTCCATTGATGAGAGATAGTCCCTAACATCCCTTGAACATTATCTGCTACCAAGAGAAGTCAAATTAGAAGAACTCCCCCACAAATCCACAACTGCTGCTTATTAAGAAGGGTATATGCGACTAAGGGGCATAAGGATGTTGGCCTGGGCACTCATCATTTCAAATGCTTGACTACTGCTACAATAAACCCTAGTAACAAGCTAAGCTGTAGGCTGCTATGCACAAGACTAAGGTAAAATTTTGGCTGTTGAAGAGGTCCTAAAAATAAATACTGGAACCCCATTCAAACCTATAATCTCAAGTTAATGGTGGTAATAGAACAGCAGAAAAAAATAGCTTTGGAATTTGCCTAGTACAAACAGTAAAGGTGTGGTACTTTTAAACAATTGCACCCCTCCCCCTCACACACACACACATGCACAAACAAAAGAACAAGCTATTACTTATATATGTTAGGACTGCAAGGAGGCCTCTTGCAATAGTGTAGAGCTACAACTTAGTGAGATGCACTCTGTCTTATGATTCAACTCTTCTCAGCACTGACTCGAATGAATCTATAAGGAAAAACTCATTTCAACTGGGAGATAAAACAGATCATACCATTTTATAACCGAGATCAGTACTGTTATTTGATGACCTCATTCTGGCAGAACAAAGTTTTCTCTCCAATTATTCAAAAAATGCACGAACTACCTCTGTAACTGTAGATGTAGATGTGTGAACATAATCAGCTAGGCTAAGTTTCATCATCTTTAGTTTCCATCAAATATTCATTAGTTTCTTTGTCTATGTTTGCATGAAGATTGTCATACCTGTGCTCAGGATCACATACAGTAGGTAGGTGATCTGGTTCAAAAGGAGCATGACTTCCCATTGTTTAAAAGATATTCAGAGGGAAATAGTGTTTGCATTGTTTCTGTTAACATCTGTTAGCACAGTGGTGTGTCTGAAATGGTAATACGTAATATATGTATCGCTTAGAGAATTTTCCCAATTTGGATACCCTCTGGTTTGGGTTTCTCCATGCTTTTATTTTACAAGTCTAAAGTTCTTATCATTCCAGTACTTCTCAACTGTCCAGATTTTTGGAGAATGTCCTGTTTTCTGGCTTATATTTGTGTCTGTTCCTCATAAAATTTGTGGTTTTCTTGCAAATTACTGGGATGATCTGAGAATTGAAGTCACTAATCAATGACATACATTTGAGTTTCAGACTTCAAATCCTTCAGAAAAGTTATGTTAATACAATCCCTGTTACTCTAGCAACTTTCTATGTTTATAAGAGCAATATTTAAAATATGTCCCTTTTTGAGGCTTTGCCCAGATTTCTTGCACTAAGAGTTCGAGAGGTATGCTTCCATTGCTCTGAATATGAACAATTTATGTGATGGCTCCATTTTGACCAGGCAATCTCTTTCATGTATATTTAAACCAAAGGGTAAAAATATCAGACAAACCAGTCAATTAAACACTGCAACCTAGCCTCTTTACTGGGTAATACCTTAAACCTTCTGTAGTGAAGGCCCAGTTGATATATGCATTACTAAAGGTGATATGAATACATGAATAATCTGTACTATCCCATTAAAAAAACAAGCCGTCCTTGACAATTCATCAAGATTAGAGAGGATCAGGTACACCACATTTCATAGCTTTAATCTGATATTAATTTGCCAGATCTGAGCATAAGTTTAGGAGTATTTCTTTATGTAAATTCACTTAACCTTAACAAAATATCAGAGTTCATCTAGTTCTTGATCATGATACAAAAAGTTAATTTTGGTGCTAGGTTTACAAAGATACAATATATTTGCATACAAGAAAAATTAGGATACCTGCTTGGATCCAAACGCTCTAACCACTGTTCATCAATGACTTCAGACAGTGCAGCCAGTTAATTACACTTGAGCCGGGTCACCTTCTCAATAATACTTCCAGATCAATTACACCTGATACCCTGCTATTCATCAGTAAGTCTTTAACTTGGCATCAAACTGCATGTGACTAATCTGTACTATTTAGTATAAGCTTCATACAGTTTTCAGACAGTCATAAGGAGGGACAATATAAATCAAACACAAAGGCATACAGCTATAGTCATTTGGACTACTGGTAAAAACTCCTTGTAATGCATGCATGTCTAGTAATCAGGAATGGTTGACACTACACCTCACTGCTACTCATATCATAGTTCAGTGAACTCCATTCACTGTACACTCTTTCTCTCTAAAGCTAAGGTATTTATAGATGAATGTGCCAGAGCAACACATCACTTCCCTTGCTTATGGAAGGCCTTCATTTAAAGTTACTAGCTTGAGGGGGGTTGCTTCTTTCTAGTTTTAATATGTTTGACAAATATTTGCTTTCTGAATTACCTTGATGCACAGTTGGACACTGCAAGCTTACTTTTGGCAGGCATTCATTGTCAAAGTATGGCATACAGCTTCTGTTGTAAATTAGTTTGAATGCATTTAAGAAAATTAATGTATGTTCATATCACAGAATGGTTTAATTTATTCAAAGTAAATCATAATAGCAACCCTCCAATCAGTCTTCACCTCATACCATACAGTGCCAAAACACACACACACACACACACACACACACACACACACACACACACACACACACACACACACACACACACACACGCACACACACTGTTTTGAATTGACCACCAATGATTTACAAAAACACAAAATGAGGTTTCTCACCAGTCATGATTGTCACAGCATTTTCATGGCTGGTATCTATTAATCTGCTCTGTCTAGTTATGTGAATGGTTTTGTGAGCTGCTAATCTAACTATAATCATTACATCAAGACTGCACAAGTGCACATTATCATGGCTACACCAAAGAATCAGTCAATGAGCTAAAATATTTAGTCAATGTAAATAAATGCAGCTGAAGCTTTATAGGTAGTAGTAAGTTAGCCATTTAATTTATCCAACCTACACAACTTCCATTGTCAGTAGGAGTTCTGCGGAGAGTCAGTTAGACTATTTACAGACTGGTTCATTTTTAGCAGTATTTCCTTTTTGTTAAATGCTTTAGTTGAACACAAAATCTAATATAATCCGCTGGACAATTATTGGTACCTTTTCCACAGTTGCACAATATTCATTACTCCTCCCTTTCTTAAAATAAAAACCTCGCCAAACCAACAATCTTAAATATTCCTTTTTTTCTCCTATTACAGTCCAAACCAAAGACACTGTAAATGTTTTACATTTGTTTTTTGTCTTCTAAGTGTTCACAGCAGCAATAGAAAAATGAACCTTGCTGAGACCATAAAGGAATGAATCACTGTGCATAAAAAAATACTAAAATTATGATTGTGCTTCGATATTATTTTGCCTTTAGGAAACTTGCATGAAAAATAAAATAATTGATGCATCTCATAAAATGCATAGTGTGCAAGGTATACAGATCATGATGTCCTGGCACTGGCCCATTAATCAAGGAGCTTAAATCCCCACCACTGGCAACAGGGAGGGGCATACACAGTGGGAGGATAACAAGTACACCCACAGTAAAGTACAATTTCCCTTAAGAACACAGAGAGATCACAGTAAGCCTGGGGTTGGTTTCTTCCTTTTATCCAGGTCCCCAATAAGACTCCCCACTGGGACAGCTATAGGGTTAAGATCTCAGCTGTGGGGTCAAGCCAAGACCTCCAGAACTCTCTCTGTCTAACCAGTGCTTCATGTCCCTGCCCAAGTAGATGACACACACACACTTTGAGATTTGATTTATATACAAACACACACACACACACACACACACACACACACACACACACACACACACACCTGGAGAAGGCTAGCACAGGATTACTAGTTATGCCCCCTTTCTGCCCAAACCATAAGGTAGTTATCACTGCCACCAGCCCCTCCTTATCAGCTACTAGAAGGCCTTACAAAGGGTGACCAATACTACTGTGTGATGTTACTATTATAGAAATAGTAAATGTGACCAAGACTTGCAAGGTTATTTAGGAAAGGCCTGTACAATGTCACCAAATACATATGCAAGTACTTTAAGAGCTTAAATATCTCTAAAAAAACAGCCACAAAGTTAGGTTTAAATATATCTAATAATAAATAATAAAAGAACAGGGCAACACTCAATCAACACAGTAACTGCGGAGTTCATAATCACAGGAAATATTTTAAAATAACACTGCGGGAGAGTCACAAATAAATACAGATCAATCTAAACTAATCTTTACTATATACCTATCTATATCTAAGAGAGATACTATGCCCTAAGTCTTACTTACAGAGCAAGACAAGTGCAGATGTTGATGAATGGATGTTCTTGTGAGGCCAAGACAAAATATGAAATGCCTAGTCTCTCTCTCTCTCTCTCTCTCTCTCTCTCTCTGAGAGAGTTCTTAAACATTACTGCTGGGTTAGCTTGGATGATATAACTCTTTGTCACCTGCCTTCAGTTCCCAGTCTAACAGAAACTAACATCAGTGTGTTAAAAATACACATCTCGCAGATGTTTGCTGAGAGCTGGAAGTCAGAAAACAATTAAACACTTTTACATTTTAGACCTAATAATTACTTCTCTCCAAGACAATAGAAAAACCTCTAGCTCTAGAGAGTGTGTCTGCTTCACTAAAACTGAGAGATAACAGAATTATAAAACACTTTAATTTCAACTTATTTTCTTGAAGTTTTGTAAGTTAGCTCTGTATGTTCCAGCTTCTACTATTAAAACATGCATTTGCACGGATATATAGTTTATATAAATTTCTGTTCTTTTCCAGTAGGGTACACTGTGGACACATCCTTGAAGCTCAGTACTGTGCAAACCCTGTTCAACACACAGCAGTTTAATATACACATAGCATATATTGTAGTTCTCTTACATTTGTAAGACAAGCATATGAATCATGTTGATATTCACAAATGACATCTGATTATGCTGATTATTTATAAAATTCCAGATAGCTGGGCTAGCAGTGTCACAACCCCCCCCCCCCCATAAACTCAAACTAGTTTTTCAAGTGACCCTTACCCCATTCCCTGTCTTGAGAGCCCATCTGCATTGGTATTGTTAACCCCACTGCCATGCTGCACTTTCATATCATATGCTTGCAACCCGAGGCTCCACCTTAGTAACTTGGCATTTTGCTAGCTGGCTTGATGTAACCATGTTAAGGGATTGTGGTCTGTAACTACAGTGACTCTCCTTCCATATAAATAAGGCTGAAGTTTTTGTAGTGCCCGCACTATGGCTAGGCATTCCTTTTCTACAACTACATAACATTCCTCCCTGGGTTGGAGCCTACAACTGAGATTTACCACTGGGTGCTCTTGTCCTTCTGAGTAAACCTGGCCAAGTACAGCCCCCACCCCATGGTTAGAAGCAGCCACCTGCACAACAAATTCTTTGCTGTAATCTGGACTGGCTAACACAGGGGGTCCTTCCAAAGCTCCTTTAAGCTTCTAGAATGCCTGCTCACATGCTGGGATCCACAGTACCTTATCTGGCCTGTTTTTCCTTGTCAGGTCTGTGAGGGGAGTAACTATGGTGCTATAACTGGGGACAAACTTTCTGTAGTACCCTGCTGTCCCTAAAAATACCCTCACCTGCTGTATGGTAACAGGTGCAGCCCATGCCTGAATGGCTTTGACGTTTGTAGGTTATGGCCTGCTCTTACCAATCCCCACTCTATGTCTCAGATAGGAAACCTTTGCCATACCCGTCTGACATTTGCAGGGCTTAATGGTCTAGTCTGCCCTCTGTAGTCTGTCCAGTACCTCCTTGACTTGCTGACAGTGCTCTTGCCAGGAATGGCTGTAGATAGCAATATCATCTAGGTAAGGAAAGGCAAAATCTCCTGCTCCTACTAGGATGCAATCTACCAGCCTCTGGAAAGTCGCTGGGGCATTTTTCACCCCAAAGGCATATTTGTGAACTCATACAAGTCAAAAGGAGTCACAAAGGCTGACCTCTCTCTAGCACTGAGAGTCAAGGGCACCTGCCAGTAACCCATGGTAAGATCAACAGTGGTAATATATGTAGTCCCAGCCAGCTGCTCTAGGGCTTCATCTGTCCTAGGGATGGGGTAAGCATCTGACTCTGAGTGACTATTTAATTTCCTGTAGTCCACTCAGAACCTGGTGCTACCATCCTTCTTTGGTACCAGCATAACTTGGGATCCCCAAGAATTTCTGGACTCCTGAATTACCCCTAGTTCCAACATTTCCCGTATCTCCTCCCTCAGAGTCTGTTTGACTCTATCAGGCACCCTATAAGGGGCCTGCTTAATAGGCCTTTGGGATCCTATATCCATATGGTATTGTACCAGGTGGGTGCACCTTGGTTTCCCAGTGAACATATCCCTAAACTCTTGTAACACTCCTCGGATTTCTTGAACCTGGGTAGAGGATAGCAACTGGGACATTGTAGCCGCTTCCACTGAGGTATCAGTTTGTGCCTCACTGAGGAGATCATTCACCAGATCCCCCTCAGACTCCTTCTGCCATCCACTGCAAATACTCAGCATAAGGCTATCCCTATCATGGTAAGGTTTTATCATGTTAACATAGTACAATTTGTGCCCCTGCCTCCTGACTAGCAGTTCTACCATGTAGTTAACATCACTGATCTTCTTTCTTATCTTGTAGGGTCCCTCCCAGGCTGCCTGCAGATTTTTGTGTCTGACAGGACTGAGAACCATTGCCTTATGCTCCCATACAGCATACTACTAGCTCGAGCATTCCTTTCATACTAGACCTTTTTCTGGTGTTAGACTTCTGCCAGGTTCTCCTGGGCCAAGCTCATGAGTTCACTGAGCCGTGTTCTGAGGTTTAGGAGATATGCCACAACAGACTCCTTGTGGGATTCACACTCACCTTCCTATTCATCTTGAATCAAATCTAGAGGTCCCCTCACCCTATGCCCATATAGCAACTCAAAGGGTGAAAAAACAGTGGATTCCTGTGGAACCTCTTTGTAAGCAAACAACAGATGGGGCAAATGTTTGTCCCACTCCCTCTTGAACTGGTCTGCAAATGCCTGTAGCATGGACTTGAGTGTAGAGTTTAACCTCTCAACAAGATCATTAGTCTCAGGATGGTAGGGGGTGATCTTTAGGTGGATCACCCAACAGTGCTTCCACAGACCAGCCAGCAGGTCTGACATGAAACTGGCACCTCTGTCAGTCAGTACTTCTTTTAGAAAGCCTAACCTGCTGAAAATATCTAACAAAGCATTTGCCACCTTTTCTGCCTCAATGGAGGACAGAGCCACCACCTCAGGGTATCTGGTAGCATAATCTACTACCACTAGGATATACGTTTTCCCTGTGGAACTTGGGGTACTCAGAGGCCCCACAATATCCATAGCTACCCTCTGAAATGACTCCTCAGTCACAGACAAAGTCATCAAAGGAGCTTTCACCTTTTCTCCTACCTTGCCTACCTTTTGTCACTGCTCACAGGTCCTGCAGTACCCTGTTACATCTCTGGAAATCCCGGGCCAATAAAAGTTATGCATAATACATCTCTTTTTGTATGTTTTATGCCCATATGACCTGCAAAGAGAATATCATGGGCTATGGCTAGAATTACCAGATGGTAGGCTCTGGGCACTACCAACTCCTGTATTCTCTCACCCTCTATCCCTTCCTCAGGGGTCCACTCTCTGTACAGTAACCCTTTGTCCCAGTATACAGATCCCACTTCCTTTGAGAATCAGGTGTCTCACTAGCTGCCTCCCTCAGGCCTTGTAATGTAGGGTCTGGGAGCTGAGCCTTTCCCATCTCTCTCTCTCTCTTTGTAACCCTTCCCAGCTCAGCTTCCACATGAAGTCTGGTATTCTCTGACAGTGGTGCCTCTCTGTCAGCCTGGGTACTACTACTCACCTCTTCCCTTGCAGTCACTCTGTGCAAGGGAACATCAGTACTCACTGGCAGCTGTGGCTCACCTTCAGTCTCACTGTAACAGGATAGCTCCCTCCCTGAAGTAACCACCTCACCAATCCTGGCTGCAAGTGTGCAGTCTGTTTGGGTCTCCCCCAGGCTATCAGACCCACATGCTTGTCTCCAAACCTGACTGCATGTAACTGCATTCACATACGGTACTGCATTATCAAAATAATTCCCTATCAGGAAATCTGCATGGGTGTCCTCAAATACACCTACTAGCTGGATTCCTTTTCCACCCTTCCAGTCAAGGTGAACCCTAACTTAAGGAATTTGGAATGGGGTCCCTCCTAAAGCTCTGAGTGGAGTAGACTGCCCAAGTAAATAGTGCTTCTCTTTAACCATTGCAGGCCTCACAATGGTTAGGTCAGAGGCTATGTGTCTCTTAGCAATGGCCTATTTCCCATTCACTAAAATAGGATATAACCTCTTGTGGTAATTTGGTAACCTTGTTGTCTTGAGACAACCTACTGTTGGCATTTTGTCATTCCCACTTACTGGCTCTCCCACCTTTTGTTCACCACATTGCCTTCGTGGACATCTATATGCTACATGGCCCCACTGGTTGCATTTAAAATATTTAACTCGTGATCCTGGACTATTGGCTTCCCCTGCTACTGCTGGACTCTGTTGGGGCAGTCTGGGCTGCCTACCATGGGTTCCCTTAGACCTACTATGAGCAGCACTAGGTATCCCTTTCCTGTGTAGTGATGCCTTCTTCCCCAACTCAACTGCAGTAGTGCATTTTCTATCAGCTAACCAGATTCTCATGTCCTCAGGCAAAGTGCTAAGGGCCTGTTCCCACAACAAAAGGTCTGCCAGCCCTTCAAAAGTTGTGACCTGACATTCACTCACCCACCTATGAAAATAAGTGCTTAGTTCAGCAACATATTCACACACACTTTCATCTGCCTTGCATCTGTGGTCACAAAACATTTTCTTATAAGCTTCAGGTGTTAACTTAAATCATTCTATCAAATAATTGTTTACAATATTATAATTTAATCAATCAGTATCAGACAGTTTAGAAATAACAGTTATAGTTTTACCATGGAGTAAGGGGATCAGGAACCGTACCCAGAGGCCTTGGTCAACATTATACTATTTACATACCCTCTCAAACATATGAATGAAACTATCAAAATTATCCCTCTCTGTAAATTGTGGAAGAAATTTACTGACCTTTGTTGCTTCTGGGGTTCGGTTACTCCCTTCTTCATTACCTCCATGACTCTGTCGAAAAGTCAGCAGCTCCTTTTCATTTTGCCTCTGCCTCTTGCAGTTTCTCTTTTTCCTCAGCCTACAGACTTCTAAGTCTCTTTCCTGGCTCTGTTGTCTCTATTTCCAACAGCTTGGCCTCCAACTCAATTTTCTTTAACTCCAGATGGATTTTTAAGTCCTCTGTGAAAAGGTTGAGCTGTCCATTTTCTGAGAGCTGTACATCTCCACGGCCAGTCTGATTGTCCTCCTGGTTACTGTTCTGTGATGCAGCTGTGCCTAAATGTCCACAAACCCCCATTTCGACCTATTTTAGCAGCAAGAGGGTCGAAGGCTGAGCCTATGGCAGCATATATAGACTTTTATGCTAACCCAGTAGTTAGGGAGGCACCCCATATTTTAAAACATTCGCAGCACTGTTTTCAATTGCTGAGACTAGCTAATGTTGGCAACACAGATTATAGTTTATTGACTGTTGATGTGGTCAACCTGTTTTCGGTAATACCTCATAAGGAGGGGTTGGAATTTTTTCAAGAAAGCCTGTTGGCTACTAAAGCTATTCACCAATCTAAAATTAATTTAATAGTAGAACTCATGGTGGTGGTTTTGACAAATAACCACATGATGTTTGAAGGTGAATTTTTCCATCAGGAAGCTGGAGTGGCTATGGGAGCTAAATGTGTTCCAAGTTTTTCCAGCTTGGTCCTCTTGGAATGGGAAAAGAGATATGTGTTTTCCTCTGACTTTATGGCCAGTATTGTGCTATATGTCAGATTTTTGGATGACATCATGATATTATGGTGAGGGGAGGAACAACTTGTAAACAAATTCATTAAATACCTTAATGGCATAACGACCTTCTTTGAATTCACTTTTAAATTTCACACTCTGGAGATTGACTTTTTGGATATCCATCTGACTAGAGATGTTACCAGTGGAAAACTGGTAAGTACTATTCACAGGAAAGAAACTTACTCCAAGATGTTGCTGCATTTCAACAGTTGCCATCCACTACATTGCCATCCACTACATCAAAGAAAAGGGATAGTTAAAGGACAAATGGTAAGGCTATCTCACCTCATAAGTGATGCTGAACTTTTTTCCAAAGAGTTTTTTCACTAATTGGTATGTTTAAAGACAGGGGGTATCCTTTGGTGCTGCTCCTGAAAATTAAGGAAGAGGTTCTGACTAAAAGGGACACTGCATTTAAGCCACTTTTAAAAGCAGGCTTAATGGTCAGCAGAGTGGCTAAGGACAACTTTGATTTACATGTTTTTGTTTTGCAATATAATGAAGAGATGCAAACATTAGTGTCTAGTATAAAAAGCTTATGGGAAGTTCACTTTGATAAAGAAATGAAAGAAAAATTAGGGTTCGAACTGAGGATAGTCTATAGTAGGAGTAGGAACCTTAAAAATATGTTGGAGAGTGGAGGTATAACAAAAGTTACACACAGATCATTAATGTACAAATGTGGTGCATATAAGGTTTGCAAAAATATTAATGATGGCACCAGTGTGTCAGAGGGGGAATACGAATGCACTATAGCATGCCCTCTAAGATCTAATTGCAATACCACCATGGTATTCTACTTAGCCACGTGCCTGTCCTGTCTAGGATTTTATGTAAAAAAGACCATCAAGAGACTCCAGGACTGTATTGTAGACCATTTGAGGGATATTAAAAATAAAAACACCCATAATGCCCTTTATATTCATACCTTGGAATGTCCAAATTTCAAAAGATTTGTATTTATTGTTATTGATAGGATTTGTAGTGATGTTAGGGGGGGGTGATGTTAAACTTGAGTTGGAAATTAGGGAGGCTAAGTGACAGTTTAGACTGAACGCCTGCTGCAAACCTGAGTTGAATGATTTTGTTTGTGAAACAGAGGGCTACAGAAATGTGAGTTGTTTATATTCTAGAATTTTTTTCCTTTTTACAATTTTACTGCTGTCTGTTATTATTAACAGTTTTTGTCTTACTTATTACATCTAAAATGTTTTTTTAACTAATAAATATGTATATTATAGTTTTTTTTAATGTTTGAAACGTTAATAACAATAAAATAAATGTAGCTTAGCTTTGGGCTACTTTTTATTTCTGGTGTAATTAATTGAATGATTGATTATTACCTTGAGTATATAATCACAATTTTGCTTAATTGGTTTGGCTCTGAAGAAGCCATTTGAATTTTATGGCAAAAGCGCTCAGTCTGTTGGTGCTGTATTAAACTGTTTGCTACGACTTTACTGACTTGGTTGCTCGATTTTTTTATTTTTTAGTGTTTTACCAAATTCTATTCATGTCACAGACCAGGTTGAGGCACTGTGTGTGGGTTGAGTGATGGAGTTTGACTTATGAATATGCAGCAACTCCATCAAGGCTGAGTCTGAGACAGCCTTCTCTGCCAGACACAGGTCATCTCTGAGCAGTCTATATGAGACTGAGTAGAGGGACAGGGCTTTTAACCTATCTGTACAGAATAGGTATTTGAGACCCTGGATTTTCCTGGTCAGGAACCTCTGTAGTCTCCCAACTGCTACATTTGCTTGGCACAGTACATGCTGAAGGCGGCATTGTACTCGATAATGGGTCTGATAAGGGAGGAGTACATGGATGTTATACCTCCTTGTTCCTGGATGAAATACCCTTACTTATGAGGTGGGCCATGTAGAAAGCATTTCGTACAATGCAGGCAATGTGGTGGTCAAAAGTCAGGTTGCTATCAACCTTGGTGCCCAAGTTCCACACGACTGATTTCATGCTTAGTACATTGTTATTAATGTGATAATTAGTGGGGACACCATTTTTGCCAAAGAGATAATTATACATTTATTGGCATTCAGTTTGAGGCCATGCTTCCGGCACCAGTCATTAGTTTGGGTAAGAACATCTTGGAGGATGTTCACATCACTAAGGAAATTTATGACAGTGCCAAGCTTGCAGTCATCTGCAAACTTGGTCAGGCACAGATCACTGGTTTTGGCTTGCACCTCAGAAAAGTATATCCCAAACAGTAGAGGCCCCAAGACTGATCTTTGGGGTGTACCTCTTGTTACAGGTCTACTACTAGAGGTGGCTTCCCCCTATTTTGACTGAGTGGTTTCTATCAGTGAGCCAGTTACATATGGTAACATATGGGTTGATGCCTAGCTGGAGAGTTTATCTAATATGCCTGAGTGGGGAATAGTTTTGAAGGCTTTGACTAGGTCAAGCTAGACTGTGTACAGTGTCTTCCCCTCATCCATGACTTTGGTGAATGTTTCGAAGAAGGTGACCAAGTTTAACAAGCATGATCTCCCTCTAACAAAACCAAACTGTGTGGGTCAAGCATTTAGAGGTTGCCAATGTCCTTGTTTATAAGGTTCATGATAATGGGTTCCATGGCCATGTAGATCAGGCTAGTTAGGCTGATGGGCCTATAATTGCCTGGGTTGGTGGACACTCCACTTTTGTGTAGAGGGATGATAGTGGCTGTCCTCCATTCTGCTGGGACAAAACCGGTGCACAGTCTTTGGTTGAATAGCGTGCTTAGTGGTGCTGAGAGCTCTTGCTTGAGTTCATGTGAGATACAGCCCGAGATGTTGTCGGGTCCCATGGAGGCAGTATTTTTTGTCTTTGAGAAGCCATTAGTGACCTGCTTTCTTGTGGTGAGGGGAGAGGGGCAGGTACTGAGGATGTCCTAGTTTACTGATGGGGGGGACAGGAGGTTGAAGTTTTCACTGAACTTGTCTGCCAGCAGGTTGGCTATATCTATGGCATTTGTGTATGCGGTATTCTTGACCACCAATTCAAAGCAGATTTGGGAGTTATCTTTGAGATTGCAGATGTATGCAAGAAGGCCTTGTGACTGTCCTTAGTTGATGTGGCCAATTTGGACTCGAAGTTAGTCTTAGAGGATTTCACCAGTGACCTTATTTGCTTGTTCTGACAAAGGAGAGATCACTTCCAACTTGGCAACTGCTCCTTCTTGGTCCTGGACAAATTTTTTTTCCTTTTATTATAGAGTCTGTTTATTGCTGCTGTACACTAGACATGTTTACGCTTGATGATTTGGTCCTGTCAGGTATTGCTGTGTCCATACAGCTATATAGGTGCTGATATAGTTTTTTAGTATAGGCTTGGACATTAGTGCTTTTTTCAGCTGAAGGGATAGTTCATAGATTCATGGGTTCATAGGTTAGTACTAGGCTAACTGCCCATGTGAGCCACTTTAAGCCTAGCCAAATACTCCTTTTGAGAATCAAACCCTGCATCTTGTGTCTGTAGGGTAAACATCTTAACCATTATGCCAACCTCCCACCCCTTGGCTGTGAAGCTGCTTATACATGCTCTCAGGATATTTTAGTCAGCTTTGGAAAACTTTTTTTTGTTCGACCCTGGCAAGGGGGGGGGGGGGTTCAGGGGAGATGGTAACTTCAAAAGTGATTGCTTTATGGTCAGATCTTGCCAAGGAGGATGATACTGTAGGGGTGCTACAGTGGCTACTCATATTGGTTAGTACCAGGTCCTGGATATTTTCATCTGTTGTGGGGGTGTTGACCAGCTGATCCAATGCATTGGCATTGACAAAGTCAAGGAATCTCTAGACATTCGTGTTTGAGCTAGAATAGGTCTTCCACAATATGGTTGGGTAGTTAAAGTCACCCAGGATCAGAGTAGAGGGTTGAATCTTGAAGGATTCAAGTAAGTTCAGATAGTTGGAGTGGGCTTCCTGAGTCATGGTCTGTAGCTAGCTATGATCTAAATAGTTGTTTTATCAACAGTTAACTGCACTTGGAGTGTCTTCTGTGCGCCATACTGTTTGACCAGCCTGGATGTGTGCATATCTTTGATAAATATTGAAACTCCACCTCCTTTGGCTTTGTAGCTCTACATTTGTGGTCTGAAAGTATGGTAGGACAAGTAACCTGGTATGGCTGGGGTGCTCTCTGGAGCTTTGAAGCAGGTTTCAGTGACTGCACAAATGTCAGCATCTTCCAGGGTGAGGAATGCTTACATTGAGTTCAGTTTCAAGTTATGACTCCTAGTGCTTAGCAGCATGACCTTTAAATTTCTTTTAGAAGAATTTTTCACATTGGTAATTTTGTCCTCATGACTTTGCCTAAAAAAGGCACTATGGAGGAAGCAAGAGCCTTTGCCAGAAGCCTTAAGCCCAGGGGAGACAGATGAAGGCCATCTCTGACAAAGCATCGTGGTCTATCAATCATGTCCTCCCAGGCTGTCAGGTACTGGATCCCCTTGGAGTGACACCAGAAACTAAACCAATTGTTAAAGTCAATCATTTTCTCTTTGTATCGAGGCATTATTCTGGGTGATGGTAGGATGCTGATTAAGGCTAGTGACATACCTGCGTACCTGCTTGGGACACATATTCATGAGCTCAATCATGTCTTTCTTTATATAGTCCAGAGAGGTCCATCTCATGTCATTCACAACAACATGGATTATGACAGAGACATAACAGTCCCTATTGTTGAGAGGCTTGAGTGTGTGAGTGATATAGAGGATTCTAGCACCTGACAAGCAACTTACCCTGACTTTCCCCTTGTCTAGCCTGGTGAGGGGCACATCTGTGTGTCTCACAATAGAGTTTCCTATGACTAGTGTGTTGGGTTTGTGGCTGGGCCTTAGAGGCTGTTAGACACAGACGTGTATTATGTGTGGTGCTTAGTGCGATGGGTTGTGATGTGCATGTGTGCTTTTGCCTCGGAGGTCTCTTTTGATTAGGTATGTTTTTATTGAGAACTTCCACATATGAAGGAATGTACTGTACAGGTGTGGGTGGTGTTAGAGGTGTGGTGTTTACAGTGTTTGTGTAAGCAACTTTCTCAGTGCCTGATGTACTGACTTGTGATTGAGACAGCAAGGATTCTAGGTTCTTAATGTAACTGCATCTCTCACATATTGTGTTCCTAGGTGGTAAAAGAAGAAGAGGGTTGCCCGTGTACATGAGGCAGTTGCTATACTCTCAGGATGCCAATATCAACCAGACTAGCAGGAGAAACCACAGGAAATTTTCAGTTCATGGTTGTCAGAATCTATGGAAGAGAGGTCAAGGATGGTAGAGTGGGTACTATCTAAATAGAGTACCTATAGTTGGGAGAAGGGCTGGATAAAATCAACACAGTAGTTGCAAGGGAGGATGTCAGTTACACAGGAGTGCTGGTAAGGGAAAAAATGCAACTGAGATAACTCAAAATGGGTTAAAACAGTGCAGCGGCAGTGGGCGATGAGCAAACAAGTGCAATACCCTTCAAACAAAGGGTTTAAATACCATAAAAGATGGAAGAATCTAGAAGCTGGAATTACTACCCAAATCCTGCTCACCCCTGCACTTTCAACTAACCACTCCTGCTAGAGAAGGTCAGGCAGCCTTGTTACTTTCATTAATAGAGAAGGCAAGCCCTACCAGCATAAGATGGCTGCCAGAAACACACAAAACTCAACAAACAAAACAACCAGGCCTGGATACAGCAGTCCACTATCCAGACTATGCTACCTGACTAGAACACAGAAACCTCACAGAAAATGCATAGAAAAGCATAGATAGAGCCCTCACAAACAGAAAATACAATTCTCAGTATGAAAAAGCAGTTTACAGTTAAGTAATTCAATAAAAATGCAGTTATAGTAATGAAACTCTATCCCATCATTGAAAAGCTTGTGTGTGTGTGTGTGTGTGTGTGTGTGTGTGTGTGTGTGTGTGTGTGTGTGTGTGTGTGTGTGTGTGTGTGTGTATCTTTGTGAGTTGTGTTAGTATTGCTGAGGAATTTGTGTGTAAATTGTATGCCTTGGAGGTCATCGAGGCTTTTGAGACATCATTTAAGTACCTCAGCATAAGCTGAATTCAGTTCTACTGAGTGTCAGACAGTTGGGTGATGGAAGTGGGTGCACACAATCTGGAGATGATTAGAAGAATGTTTAGATGACAGGCTAACTTCCAGTATTAGCATTTGTCTGCACATCTGTCAAGTATGTTCAGCGTGTGGATAGAAGATGTGGTTGTCAGTGAGCATCACGCTATTTATACACTGCCTCAGAGTGTCCTGTGTTAGTAAGCTGGTAAAAGCAAGTGTGAGAGTAAGTGGCGAGCCCAAGGTTACAAAGACTGATAAACTGTAGGCAAGATGGTGTAGGATAAATAGGCTAAGAAGATTTTCATTAATAACAGGGGTGGGACAAATGGTTAAAGAAATGTAGGCATATTAGGCTTTCTTTGACTTGACTGGTATGGGTTGAGTTGGGATGACTAAAGAGATTTAGCTATAGCAGACTGTGCTGGGCTTTATGTATCCAGAATGCATAGCTATAGTACAGTTTCTGAACTAGGCACTTGTATTTGTGCAGATTATTGTTATGATTCTGTTCCAAGAACTTAACTAGTATGGTGCTTATACTTAAGATCCTGTACTAGGTACTTGTGTCTATGGATGCTACAGTCAAATTACTGAGCTAAGTACTTTTATCTACAGAGTTCACTGTGCCCCACCACTGCATGTTGTGCATCTCAGCACCACCCAGCCAAAATGAGAGCAAAGGTGCACAAAACAGAGAATGTAAAACAGACAAAAACAAGCAAAACCAAACAGTTGGCTATTTTCATCTGTTACTTGAAAGCAGGAGAAAAGGAAAAAAAGCTAAGGTTTTACCCAGGCCAGAAGCAGTGGTGTCCAAAAGCAGAGAACGGGTCATCATCAAATGGGGATCTAGGCAGGGTAATGGACTTGGGACCACACCCAACCATAGTAATAAGGTAACATCTTCCCAATTGCCATAAAAAAGTGTTGCCATTTCTCAATGTATGTACTGTGTTGTTCTGTGTATTTAAAAGATCTCAAAGAACTGCATTTAATTTAAAGATTTTATTTTACAACAAAATTACTGCAGGCAATTTGTTATACAAACTAGAATAAACAGGCAAAAAACTTTTACACCGAAAACTATTATTCCCCTGAAACTCATGCTTATTTAATATACACCTGATTAATTTTCCATTTCATTTCCTGGTTCCCTGGACTATGGTCTCGACAGAAAAATTCCTAGATTTGTACAGGATGAGGATGTTACAGTTATATAAAGCCTTGGAAATACATTTTAAATTATTTGAAGGGAAGTGGTGCATTGTTGTCAAACATAATACACAAAATGGGCTTAGTGAAGAAGAAATTTAGGTAATTTTTTTGTAGTTTTAAAGAAATGGAATTTGTCAATTTGATTTTTAATACATATACTCAGAGGTTTACTCTGAGCAAACATCTTTGCAAAACTGCCTTTAAATATGAAAAAAATCAGCATAGAAAATCAGAAGTCCCATCTGCTTCTGAAGAAACCATGAACGCAATAAAATCCAAACCTCAGATCACAAGTGTAACATAATGTCAAGACTTCCCACTGCCTATAATAAAGCAAGCATATAGCATGTCATGTCATGATAGTGAGAAGAGTCCATAACAACAAAATATCTGAAGTTAACTCTAAAACAAGACAAATTCAAAAGCCTAAAGTGCAGACAGTGTGTTTTGGCAACCACCCATAACATCTTAGAATATGCTAGGAGTAATAAGGCTTTATGTGTTTATCAGACAAGGATGTTAAAAGTTTAAGTTAATTTATTTATGTATAACTCAATAATTTGTACTATGATACTGCAAATGCAGAACCGAAACAAACAAAAAAAATAATGCACATGCATGTTGAATTATATTATAACAATTCTTATTTCATTTTTGACATTTGTTACCCAGTTAAGTCCACATGAAAAATATTCCTTTTTAGGGTGACCCAGGAGCTCCGTCCAGTTAACTAACATGCTTAGAGTCAAACAGTAGACAAATGGAGATCGAAAGACTAAAATTCTAGACCTTTGGTACAGGAAGCAACTTGTCAATGTCTCAGAGCCTTAACCTCATTGTTAACTGACAAATTTGAATGACATGAAAGCATAATGGTTAAGCATGCTATATCTATAAATCTTATCTATAGTATTTTATCATCACCATCAACCCACTTTTTTAGACTTTTTTCTACATGGGGTTGGGTGCCTCATCATTTGTCCACCTCCATTCAATGCCAGTCTCCTACCTTCATCGACAGCCATGCCTGAATATTGTAGGCCTTCTCTTAGACAATCTTTATCCATCACTTTTCTACACATATTTGTCTCCTTATATATATATATATATATATATATATATATATATATATATAAAAAATATTTAATATATGGTTAGCTTGTAGTTTCCCTGGACTAAGTGATATGTGTTTGTTTAGCCTGTGTCTCCCGTTATTGCCGTTATTGTGCTGGATTCGTTTTTGGTGTTTGAATATTCAATCCGAGCACTTTGTAGAGGATCGTGCAACTGGTTTTTTGGGTTTTGGTTATTTGGCAGTTTGCTGATCATCTTTCAGTCAAGATATAACGTGAATGGGTTATATCGTGGAATAATCTTTGTATTTTTAGCAAGGAGGCGTACGTAAGCAGCAGAGGGGTTTCGCACGATCCAACATGGCGGAATTGGAAGATTTAAAGTGTTTTATGGACAATATTATGGCGGACAAAGATGACTGTTCTATTTTTGGACAAACAACTGCTAAACCTTTTAGTAATCCATCTGCAAATAATGGGGCAGTGTCGGATGTAGGGGCTGATATGGTGGACTGGGGTGCGGAAACAGGAAACCGAGTGAAATGTCTAAAGTAAACAACAGTGAGAACGCCTGCTGTTTCCAGCTACTCAACCGAGAAAACAATCCATTTTTCAACTTAAACCGGGGGTCCTTTGACAGTAACAACGGAGAAATCAACACTCAACGGGACCTGTTACTGAGGTTACTAAAGAGGTACAAGTCTTTGGAGATTGAAAATTATTATTTTTTAAGGTGTATTGAACTTGGAGTCGTTCCTAAAGGTCTCCGGTTCTTTAAATGTCCTAATGGCATCAATGTAGGACATCCGTTCTTTAGTTCTTTGGTTGATTTTTTTAATGAGGCAGGCATTCGTTTTCTACAACTGCTTATAGAGAACAATGTTAACAAAATGTCTATGTTAACCAAAGAGATTAAAGAAGCCGAGGATTTCATCAAACACCGGCTTTCAGAAAGTCGATTTAAAACCATTTTTGTTCATTTAACTAATGAATTAGATTTGCACATCAATGAGGTCACTATGAGAAAGAAGTCGAAACTAGACCGTGACATTAATATTTATGATCATAAGGCAGCTTACAATCAATTTGTACCTGGTTTTCGTAATTCTACGGCCCAAAAACAAAGGTCGAACTTTGTTCACCAGCCTAACAGTTCTTCCTTTCCTTCATCCAAGCGTTTTCAAGGTAACGCTGACACCTTTACTAACAGTAGTCCTAATTAGAATGTGTCCTTTCCACCTTTGGTGCCTGGTTCTGTTTTTTCTAAATTAGGCACTAACTCAGACAGCACTTTGGACTGCAACAAGACTGTTGTTACAAATAAACCATCTGACGGCCACCTCAGTAATTCCATCGACCCTGTGGTCATTATTGCTAACAACAAAGACAAAGGTGTGACTTTACCAACTGACGGTTCTTCTAAAAATAACAGTTCTAACACATATGGCAGGAGCTCAGTGCTGACCAGAAGTAGGACTTTTTTGGGCTCAAGTTCGTCAGGGGACGAGGCATAAATGATGTTACAGATGATTTTGGTATTATTAATTTAACTGATTTTTCTTTTACCTCGGTTGAATTATCTGTGTTAAAATATGGTTTTAACTTTATTCCTAGCCAGAAGGCTGACTATAGTAGAACTATTATAGATATTAAAAAAATTACTAGGCAATTAAATCTGTCTTTTTTGATGCATGATATTTCTGAGAACATTAATGTAGTTAGTAAACCTTCTAGTTTTGTTCCTAATTTACACTATACCATCAAGTCTTATGAGGAATTGTGTGTTAAGGACGTGAATTTATTGTTTAAGAGAAAAAAGTTTTACCATGATAACTTAGATTATGCAGAAAGACAAGCATTAAAACATCTAAAAGACTACTTTTAGATTTATGAAAAGTGACAAGGGTTCGAACATAGTAGTTATGAAGCATGATGATTATTATAAGAAAATGTTGGACATCTTAGGAAACACTAGTGAATATGAAATAATCGCACTGTTTGATATCATGAAATGTTTTAATAAGGTGCATTCTTATGTATATGACGCTTTAATGTGTGGTGAAATCAGCTTAAGTCTTTACAATTTTTGGGTGGTTGATAACCCAAAGATCGGGGTTATTTTTGGAATTCCCAAAACCCACAAAGATGTTATAAACCCTCCTTTACGTCCAATTGTTTCATCCCCACACTCTGTTACTGAGGGTATTTCTTTAATAATTGATGCTATATTGGGGCCTTTGCTGGAAAATCAACCATCTTTTATTAAAGACTCTTGGCATTTTTTAGACAAGGTAAAAACGTTTCAAGAAAAAAAGATTTTTGATCCAGTTAAGCATATCGTTTTTACCTTAGATGTTAACTCTTTATATACCTGCATCCCCCATAATGATGGAGTAGAAGCGGTATGAAGTTTTTTAGTCCAAAAGAAACTTCTAAACAACTCTCAGATTTCTTTAGTCTGTAGATTTCTGGATATTATCTTGGAAAACAATTTTTTCTTATTTAGGAAAACTTATTATAGGCAAAAACGTAGGGTTGCTATGGGCTCTCCAGCTGCCCCAGCTTATGCCAACACAGTCATGGCTTGGTGGGAGGAAGAGTTTCTGTCTACCCTAGACACTAATTTTAAAATCTTGTTCTATGGTAGATACATTGATGATTTAATTTTTATTATCAAGGGAAACAAAATTAGTGTGGACAACATGGTACACCAAATCAACTCTTTGTCTGGTTTCCTTCAATTTACTCTGGGTGATGTAGGACTAATTGTTAACTATTTGGATGTGCACCTTTGGTGGGATTTTGCTGACAACTGTTTTCAAAGTAAAATTCACAGAAAAAGAACTTTTACCAATGGATATCTCCACTTCTCTAGTGGTCACCCGAAGCACATCATTAAAAACATCCCTAGGGGACAATTTATAAGGGCCAGTCGCATGACCACTAGAGAGATAGACGTTTTACATGAATTTCACTACATTGTGTACTTGTTTAGTCTTAGGGGTTACGAAGAGAACTTTTTAATGAACACAGGAACCGAGGTTTTTAACAAACGTGATTTATTTTTTCCACCAATATTGATAAAAGGTTTTACTAAAACCCAGAACAAAGATTATGAAGTAAACACAGGGGTTAGGAACCAAGTTAATATAGAACACTACTGTTCTTTTGAAATGAGTTCAGATTGTTTTAGGATTAAAAAGACTCTAGAAGATAATTGGAAAGTTATTAAGGGGTATTATTAAAGGGAACCAGAACATCACTAAAGTAGTGGGTTGTAAACCCAATTTTGTGTTTCGTAAAAACAACACGTTGAAAACCATTTTAGAGAGAGCTAGTATTGGTAATACACCACTTACTTTTAGTAACAACAGTAGAAAAGGGATGTTTAGATGTGAAAATTGTACAGTATGTCGTTTTATTTCTGAAGGTCCGTTTATTAATGTTGTCACTTCTGACAGGATTTTAGAGGTGCCAAGTTATGTTAACTGTACAAGTGGTGGGCTTGTTTATATTGCGTTATGTTCCGTGTGCCCAGCTTTCTATGTTGGTATGACCACTAGAAGCTTGGGCACACGCATTAAGGAACACTTATATGCCATTAAGACCAAAAACCACAACAATGCTTTATACAGACACTCAACTTCTTGTACTAATTTCAAAAAGTTTATGTTTACTGTTTTGGAAATATGCACACATGATGGTAGAGCTGGTGATTTTAGGAACTATGTGGAGCAACGAGAGGTTTTATGGCAGATTAGATTATTTTCTGATAACCCTCCTGGGTTAAATGAAACTATTAGCCTGAAATGTTTTCTAAAACATCGTAAACTTTCCATTTCTAAAAACTTAGATAGGAATAGGTTACTTGAGTTATTGTCATAATAGCATCTATGATGTTTTTATTTAGTTTTTATTTAGTTTTTATTTAATGGCATCTCTTTTAAATTTTGATCAATTGTGCAATTAATCACATGATGTACTGATTAACTAGTATATTTAAGTGATGTGTTTGATTATGTGTCTTGTATTCTGAAGAAGTTTGTTTTAACGAAAGCGGAGATTAAACCTTTCATACGCTATTTTTGGGTTGTGTTTACTTCGTGCTTTCTCTGCCTTCCTCACTCTGTTATTTGTTTTTTTTGATATGGTGGACTGCTTCAAACGTATGGGACAGTTGTCTCGTAAGGTACGTTCTCTTGTTTGGCACAATAAACTGCTAAAGGCTTATTTGCAAGCCAAAGTTATACCTCAGGGCTTACGTTTACATGTGGAGCCTGGGGTAGGCTCGGACAACCAAGCGTTTATGTCTAAATGGCGGGCAGTGCAATTTACAGCCTCTAAAATGTTTATTGAACTGCTAATAGATTACTATGATGCACAGATCCATGAAAGTAATGTAATGTTGAGGGCTTGTCAAGAGCGTATTTTCACATTTTCTGACACCAGACAATACAAGGAACTGTATTTTCAGTTTAAAACTGATATGGATAGACATGAGCGAGAATTGCAAGCTCAGAAGATGAAGAAGTATGTTAGAGATGTAAATGATTACAAAAATAATTTGGTCTATACTTGGAAACAGCAGAAGCCAGGGGTACGTTTTGAGTCAAAGAGAAGTGGGACTGTAAAACGTAAAAGGGGTAAACCTATCTTAAAGAATCCCCTGGCTGCTGAAATGACTGATTATTCATCTAGTTTTTCAAATACGGATACAGATAATGATATGGGGGACACAGAGCAGCACAGCTCGCCAGTGAGAAAGAGGCCTAATACCCCTTTAGGCGAGGAGGCCGGAAACATCACCACAAAAGACATAGAACAGTTGTTCCTGTCGAATCTGCAAGTGGAGAATGTGTAACTTTTGTGGATGAAAATGGGGACATTGAAAGCTCTAATAATAATGTGAACAACTTGATTGTTAATCTTTCTAGATGTAATTTTGATGCAAGTCAAATTAAACTGCTCAACAAGGGGTTGGGCTATGTACCATCATTTTATGCCTCCCACTTTGATATCATTAAAGATGTTAAGCAATTTACTAGAAGTTTAAATCTGAAATATTATTTTTCACATCAGCTACAAGATCAATGTAATAATATGGATGAGTTTTTTCATTTTAAGAAATCTGATTTTCAACCTCCATATAATAGTGCTGTGAAAACTTTTGAAAATCTGGTAATGCAAGACTTACAAATAAATCGTTCTAGTATATTTACTAACTATTCTAAGAATCTTACTAAAGATGAGTATGAGGCTTTGCAAACTCTGATTAATGATAAAGATATCATTATAGTGGGGGCTGATAAGGGGGGAGCTATCGTGATTTGGGATAGAACAGAGTATATTCAGGAAGCCATGCGGCAGTTAAATGATTCTATCTCATACATTAAGCTCCCTATGGACCCAACACTTGATTTCAAGAACACCATAGATAGGTTTCTAAGTAGAGCTGTTAAGAGGGGTAGTATTACTGATAGTCTATATAAACAATTGAAAGTGGATTCACCTAGACATCAGTACTTCTACCTGGTACCTAAGATCCATAAAACTTTAGTGTGTACACCGGGCAGGCCAATAGTAGCAGGCAGGGGTCATTAACTGAGCCCCTTTCTGAATATTTGGAATTTAGACTAAAACCTCTTCTACATCAGGTTAGGGCACATATCAAAGATACCACTGAATTTTTATCCCTGATGGATGATTTGCAAGTCCCAGTTGAAGCCCATTTGGGTACTTTAGATGTACAGTCCCTATATACCAGTATTCCACACCAGGGTGGTATTAGGGCTGTACATCATTGGTTGACACAAGCTGGGAGTTATACCCGAGATGATATAGACTTTATTGTTAATACACTAACTTTGGTGTTGGAGCACAATGTTTTCAGGTTTCAGGATCAGTGGTATCTCCAAAGCAAAGGAACAGCAATGGGGGCTACTTTCGCCCCCACATATGCAGACCTGTTTATGGGTTTATTTGAAGCCCAATATATTTATCAGGAGGGTTTTGCATTCAAAAAACAACTATTAATGTGGCGGAGATACCTAGATGACTGCTGGGTGATATGGAATGGCACTGTTGGTGAATGAGACATTTTTGTTCAATATCTCAATAAGAATATGTTTGGGATTAAGTTTACAGGTAAGATAGACCTGTTTATGGTTGATTTCCTGGATGTACATGTCACTAAGACACTTGATGGTACTGTAGTTACTACACTACACAGGAAACCGTTCTCAAAAAATTCTCTATTGCAGGCCAACAGTTGCCATCCACCACATATTATTAATAATATACCAACAGCTCAATTTCAGCGTATTAGACGGATTTGTTTGTCTACTGATGATTTTGAATGTCAGACAGCAGCTTTAAAGCAGAGGTTTCTGGACCGTGGATACCGTGAACCCATAGTAAATAAAGCTTATCTAAGGGGTAAGGAGTCAGATAGAGCTGAGCTATTACAACACAAAGTTGTGGATAATGTGAATCAGACACCGGTAGTTAGATTTATTACAACCTATGGAAGCAATACGTTTAAGATCAAGGAGATTATCTCCAAATATTGGCACATTTTTACTAGTGACCCCTTTTTTTCAAATATTATACCAAATAAATGTCAGTTTGGTTATAGAAGGGGCAAAACTCTGGGACAACATTTCTCAGGTTTTAAGAATGAAGTTTCCAGTTCTATGAATGAGCCAGTGGGTCGTCCAGGATGTACTTTCTGTGGGAATTGTAGATATTGCAAACTAGGGTCTAGAACTTCATCATTTACGTCAGTTAATACTAGTAAAGTCTATGACATCAGACATCATATTAAATGTACTAGCTCTTGGGTTGTTTACATGGCGGTTTGCCAATGTGGGGCATTTTATGTAGGGCAAACATCATGTAGTTTTAAACAAAGAATTGCACTTCACATCAGTGATATTAAATGTAAACGTATACGTAGTGCTTTATATAAGCACACTATACAACATCAAGCTTCTCATTTCATTTTTGTGGGGATTGATACATTAAAATCAATTAACATCAATGAATCTTTGCGACATCAGTTACTTACTAATATGGAGCGTAGGTGGATTATTAATCTTGGGGCACTTTTTAAACCGGGTCTTAATGACCATTGGTGACTTTGTTTGGGGTTTTCTTACCATATATTAGAATGTATATGTAAATTGTTAGGTGTTTTTGTGTAATATCATATTTAGCTGATGTTATTTAATATATGGTTAGCTTGTAGTTTCCCTGGACTAAGTGATATGTGTTTGTTTAGCTATATATTTAGAATGTTGTTAGTCTATTTTTGGTAGTCTTTGGATTGTTTTTCCATTATTTAGGGTAGTAAATGTTAGACATCATTTTTACTATATGTAAGTGATTGCCATATGTTTATGTGCTGTAGGGCACTTTAAGGAGGCGTGGAGCTGGCTTCCCTACAAAATGCGTGTATTCACGTTAGTCTGTACCTACTGATGACGCTCTTTGTAGCGAAACCGGTTTGGGGATTGTGCTTCTCACAATAAAAGCTTTTACTTAAGCTAGTGCTGCCTGTGTCTCCCGTTATTGTGCTGGATTCGTTTTTGGTGTTTTTAGATATATATATATATATATATATATATATATATATATATATATATATATATATATATATATATATATTATGTCACTTTTAAAGCAATGTTTTAAGTTTTGAAAATGCAATGAAACTCAGAAAAGTACATGACGAACTGAAGTACTTTCACAAGTGAATACTCTTTAGGCATGGAGCCAGCAGGGCTAAGAAATGACAGTTTAATTAGTTAGTGCTGAGCCTGAGATGAGCAGATCCTACTAAATATTTTCTAATCCTAATTATAATATTAATTTCTATCGTGCAAACAATAACTATTGGTTAGTGAGCTAATTTTGACTTTTAGAAGTTAGATCATGCAAATAAAAATGGATTCTACTATTTGACAGCACAATGAGGAACTCATAACAGGTGGTCCAGAAGTTCAAAGAAGCCCTAAAGACATGAGCAGTAGATTAGACAACTTGGCATCCCTTATTAAATTACTGATTATTGAAGTACTGCAGGATACAGCTGAACTAAAAAATTTGGTGAATGAAAATTCAGTGAACATTCAATCTTAATGTTTCAAGATACCTATTTAGAGCTATCAGTAGTTGTGCTACTGCTCATATAAAACATGTACACATTGACGAACGTGCTCACATGCAGAAACACACACACACATTGACCCCCATCTCTCAAGTTTAGCTTATGAGAAAGAAATAGTAGAAAGGAACATAGAAGTGATGCAGAAACTGAAAATACCTCTCAGCGGCTTGCTCAAGAATTATAGACAAAGCCAGAAAATAATGTGGGATAAAGGCATAAAATCAGGGATGATTTTTAAATATTGCTGTAAGTCACTATAAAAGTTGACAGAGCAAAAAGGTTTGCATCTACTTGCATTTCATGAACAATAAGAAGAATGAAATGCTGATGTCTGGCATTACTGACTATAATCCTCAAAAAAATATATATAAAGAAAAAGGTAATAATATTAGGCAGAATTAGAAACAGGTGAGAGACATGTCTCAACAAAACACCACTGTTACTGCCAAAGTGCAGATAATGTATAG
Organism: Protopterus annectens; assembly: GCF_019279795.1. Lineage (NCBI taxonomy): Eukaryota > Metazoa > Chordata > Ceratodontiformes > Protopteridae > Protopterus > Protopterus annectens. The sequence goes on from NC_056730.1 coordinate 765,798,327, forward strand.
ACTGTAACAAGACTATTGCAAGCTACCAATAAAACAGTAGTACAACTGATAGACATAGTACCACCAAAAATTATCATATTTAAGTAATAGCAGGAAACATCTTGATGCAATCCATGACTGTATCTCCTGCACATTCACTTTCATTAGTTTAACTATTTAACTTAAATAGATACATTCCATCTTTGTTGGACATTCAGAAATTAGCCCGTCTAACAATTCTTCATGTTGTTTTACATTGTAAGATAGTCTGTGTTATTTTTACTTGTCCTGGGATGGGGGGAAAGGTGAATGGGGAAGTTCAGACAAAGCAACCTAATAATTTATTTAACTCAAACAAGTTTTTGGAAGAAGTGAAGTAGAGCATAGAATACATCTGCAAAACCAATGGCATATTTTTTTAGGCAACACAAATAAAAAAAATTGTAGTACTGTCTGCAAGTACAATGACTTACATATAGAATGTAAAAGACAAGCTTAGTAACACCTTGAGTTCATCAGTACAGATAAACAGATATGTTTTTCAGTAGGCAGCAACACTGGTTTACTGGACATGATAATGTAGATGTTGCTAAAAATTTCTGTGAGAATCCTAAAGAATAATTTTTTTAATTCAGTTATTGATGCATGACCCATGTGGAATAGCAATAAATACTCTGTATCAACAGCTGATGTAACAGCCTTCATAGAAAAACATTTAACATTGGTGTGATGGGGTCCACCTAGCTGATATAGGGCCCTAGGCAGCTGCCTAAGGAGCCTTTTGATAGGTTCAGATATGAGCAGAATCCTTCCCAAACAAAAGTAGCAGGCAATCAGCAGACAGTTTCAGAACACAATTAAATATTAATTCCACTACTCTGCTGTAGGGAATCATAAGATTAAGTTTAAGTTCAGATAATTAGGATCTGTTGTGCAGCTCAATACAGCCAAGGCAAAATGGGCACACTGCGGTGCTAAACATCCACAAATAGGCAAAATCAGCTAAATGGCTGCCCATTTCCAATCCAGTGGCAGAGGAAAATATCCAGAATGCAATTAAGGTTTTACTGCCTATCGCAAGCCATGAACAATATATTGTGCAAAATTAGATCCCTTCACCAGCAAAAGTAGCAGGAAATCAGCAAACCCTTTTAGAATACAATTAAAATGGAACTTGTACTTTCTTTTTGTTGTAGGAAACAGCTGATAGGGTCAAGAATAGTGAATAACTGTCTCAGAAGGAGGTATATTGTATGGCTTGTTGCAGTCCAGCCAAAATGAGCACCAAATAAACCAACCCCATATTTTCAGTAATTAGGGATCAAATTCAGAAATTGCACGTATAAACCAAGCTCCTAATTACTAAAATATTTCAGATGCTTACTTTTTAGACATATAAACCTTTTGTAACCCCCTGATGTGTGCCTGTCTTAAACATGTCATAATGTTTCTGATCCAATAAAAGCCAAATTTACTCTGACTTTATATCTAACTTTGTGAACACTGGTGTTTTATACTAGGATGTTTGGTAGTCCCAACATATCCTTACACATTGAGCAGGGAGGAACTTTTTAGACTGTTAGCTCTAGCATGAGTAATGACCACATCATAGTTAATCCTAAACACTTTTTACACCTAGTTGGGAGGTCTGTATTTTTTGGTTTCAGACAGACATGATGCAATCATAGGTTCATAGATTAATACTAAGCTAACTTCCTTTGCGAGCCATTTTAAGGCTTGCCAACTATCCCTTGTGAGACTCAAACCCTGCACCATGTGCTTGTAAGGCAAACACCTTAACCATTAGGCCACCCTCCCAACCCCATATGATTCTCACCAGGATCAATAAGCTATGTTTATGTTTTATCTAGGATGCTTTTGGAGTTGTCTGGTTATGATGTCTGCCTAATGGAATTTTAAGTTTAGCTCGGGTCATTGTAAATGTTAACTCAGGTACTTTGTTGCTATGTACTCTTTCCATTGCTGTGATGTGGTCTCACTACATCTTTGATTTACTGAAGTCAGTGGGCAGTCTCTATAATTTGTGTGAAGTCCTGTTTTTTTTTTTTTTGTAACCACTTCACAACATAAACAGCATAACAACATAGCATTTAACTTTCAGTATAAACTGAAAACATTTTAAACACATGAACCATGAAACTATGAACATATACCATCTGCTTGAATATACATTATATTCATAAATTCATAAGAGCTTCACAGGTTATGTGTAATACAGAAATAACAATGCATCCAAACCCATTCTACTGATTGCATGGCATAAAATAAGAAACTTTCCACCGCCATCATGTATTTCTCCCATAACTGGATTAATGAAGTAGTTTCTACATCTCCTCAAAGGACCCCAAAAGGGCCCATACAGTCCTGCAGTATTTGTAGACCATCTAGCATGTATTCTAAGTGATCTGTGAAAATCAAATAGGCACAGAAGGTTATGTCAGTCCATTTACTAGTAATTGATGTCCTAACAATAGCTGCTGTTTGTGATAGCCACAATCTATGCACTCAAAGAAAATTTAATATATCCAAATTAGCTTGTGTAAGACTTAAATTAATTGATTCCCACAGATGCTGAGGAAGGACACAGTTGGTTATTTATGTGCCACATTCCCATAATGGTTTCACCTTGACAGACTCACAAAATGTACAGGGTAAAATTGGCACTTCTTCCTTACACAACACAAACCATCTCTCCTGACTCATTTAGGGTGCCCAGTAACTCTGATGCATAAACAAGAGTATTTTTCATAATAATAAGTGTACAGATTAAACATCTGCAACAATTTAAGTTATTGGCTTTAAGTGGCCTGTGCTGACTTCCCCAACAACACTTCAAGCAATGTCTTCTCCAAGTTCTTTGTTCCTCCCACATCACTTTTTGTCCAGAAGGTTATGCCACTGGGAGGTTGTAGCTGAATTCAGATTCCCTTCAAACGGCCCACTTATCAAATTACCTTAAAACCCACATCTCTGGTCTGTTAGCAACTCCAGCAGTCTTTATTCAGAACACCAAATCTACCTGGAGGTATCTAAATGACACCAATTCTGGGTGTGTTTTGTTTTTCAAAACTTGAGGGAGATAATCAAGATGTTTTTTAATTCTGAAGAAAAAAATGGACTCTATATTGGAAGAAATGTTGTTGTACAGAAACTGGACAACTAAACAGAGTCTGCATGGAGAAGTTATGCAACAGCTGACGGTCCCAATTGCTTTTTAAGCATCATTTCTAACCATTGCCAATAATTTTCCTTTTTAGACCATATGAACATAAAGTGTACAAAAAGGAGGTTTATGTGTTTTTTTATTAACAATGTTATTTCAAAAGATAGAAAAATGTACTACAAAGCTTTTCAACAATGTCAAAAAGGTTGTTAAGGCATGTAAATTGAGAAACCCAACAGCCAAAAGGACAGTGTTATCTATAAGAGTAGAGGAATGCCAGAGAAAAATGGCCAAAGGTTGTCCCCTTCCACCAAAAAGTCAATGGTTCTTTCCAAACAAAAAAAAAAAAAACTGGTGGAATGTGATGTGAAAGGTATCATTTAACTCAAGCTTCATATCTTGATGATCTTGTAAAACAACTAGAAAAATAAGGGATGTTTAAGAAGACCTGTAATAATCTGCCTCATCTACTACCTGGTGCAGGTCCCCGATCTGGCACCCTGCTCCTTCAGCTCTTAAAGTCAAGGGCAACAAAAAGAAAATAGTAAAACTTAAAAAGATGTGCTAACAACAGAAGTGCATTGCTGTTCAGAAATGCTGGCACAGAAGCAAATACAGGCATCTCCTGATCGCACCCCCTAACACCCTACAAATGGAGCAGTTGCTCCCTTTACCCCACCATTGCTATGCTTCTGCTTGGTGAAAAATTATCATCCTTTCAAAGAAAAATGCAAGAAAAACAAGAGTCATAATACAACTGAAATGTGTGTTCATACGTTAAAAGATAAAAGTAAAACAAAAGGCATAGTACTTGTCTTTTTAACAAAAGTGAAATATGTGACAGAAAATGTGGAAACTGATATATAACTATATTTGCCATGGTGAAAATGTATTACTTCTTAGAGATGGACCTACACCTTGTTGCTTGATTATTTGCACTATCATGGAGTCTTCACCTAAAAGATTTCTGGTTAGATCACATGATGGTGTCTTACTTGAACACCTGGGTCTTGAGACTCTTTTCACGGCAAAGTATGCAACTGTGAAAACAGGAAGGGCTTCTTATAAAATTCAAAAGTTACAGGAAATCTTATTTAGAGACTCACAAATAGAAGAACTGATTGTTAACTTAGAGAGTATAATAGAGTTACAGAAGCTTTCCAGAGGATACCTTTGGAGACAGAGCTCAAATTATGCTTCCAGTAAGGACTTTGAAATTCCATTTGGACAGAAAAAGCAGAAACAAAAAAGGCCATATTATATCTTTTGGTATAAGCATATAGTTTGTAGTTTAGCTTTTACATTTTTCAGACCATTTTCTGTTTTTTATTATTTTATTTTCAGATTACACCTATTCACCTATCTATGTTTAATCTGTAATCATTATATTTCAAATATTTGTATCACAAAGGATGTGCTATAATTTCCCTTGGTATATTTTCTTTCTATATTTGTAATCACATTTTTAGAGAATTTTTCTCCAGACCTCCACAGGAAAGGTGTCTTGCATAACCCAATCAGAAATTCCCAGTAACCAAATACAACTAAATTAATAAATAGATAGATAGATAGATAGATAGATAGATAGATAGATAGATAGACAGATAGATGTGGAGCTTTTCTCCCTGGGCCTCCTTGGAAAATGTGCCATTTTGGCCCATTAAGACTTTCCTGGTAAACAAATGTCAAATAAATATATATACGTATATATATATATATATATATATATATATATATATATATATATATATATGAGAGAGAGATAGGAAGTTTCTTGTGCAAGCCTTTTACAGTCTGCATATTTACCTGAAAATGCAATTATTAAGTTTATTTATGTCAACTACACAATTTCATTATTCAACTTTGAATGCTTATGTCTGATATATATTTTTCTTTATTAAAGTAAGTGTTTATTTATTTTACTTTTGTGGAAACTGTGGTGTTCATACTTAAAAGTGTGACTACTCAGAGCAAATTGCTACCAATTAAACGTTTAAAGGCAGGTTCATTCTAAGGGTAGATAAAAAGGTATGCTTTTGTTTCGTTAGTTTTGATTAATTAATGACAGTGTATTATAAATGTGGTAAGGAGTGAGTTGTTGCTGAAGATTAGCCATTTAACCCAAAATTCTCAGAAATATTGTGTGTGTGTGTGTGTGTGTGTGTGTGTGTGTGTGTGTGTGTGTGTGTGTGTGTGTGTGTGTTTGTGCGTTCATGTGTATCTGTCTGTTTATGTATCTGTATGTGAATGTCCACTTGAGCAAATAATTCTGGTCAAGTTTCAATTACTGTTGATAAGGCTGCACTTAAAAAACATCAGTCTCAATCTGAGGTAGGTGGTATTATGGGGAGCCAGAAATTATAACTATAATCTGTAGATGTGCAGACTGAAGCTTACTTGGCTATGCACGTTTTGTCTATTGCCCGAGACAACAGAATACAGTTAGCATATACTCTTTGGGCCAATTGCCCCTTTGAATGTTAATGGGTACTCGTGGTGGGATTCAAATCCTATATTGTTGGTCTTGTTGCACCACAAAATATTGATGGTAGTAGTGTGAGGCTTATAACCTATAACCTTTGTCTGTCATACACTGAACAGTGGCAGTAGATGGAATTATACACCTATTTTTCATGGACCCTCAAATGTGAGGGTTCAAAATCATTTAATGTCTCAGCCTTCTTATGCACTGTGCAGGAGCCAAACCACATCTTGAGCTGACTACTAATGATGCTGGAAGTGAATCCACCTTGTTTCAATGCAAAAATTCATCACAGGTGCCATACAGGGCTAAAGCCCTTATTATGGACCAGTTGACTTCAGTTAGATTAGTGGCTCAGGCACCCATCCCAGGTGGGCGAACATTCACTGATGAGGTTTACTATCAAAATGTTGAAATTCATATGGTCGGCATTCATAACGTCGAAAGTCATTACACTGAATGTTCAAAATACCAAAAAAAAATGTCTAAATTTAAATGGTTGAAAAACACCTGCAAACTAACACTAGTGTTTTTGCAGGGGGGCTGTGCCCCCCACACCTACTGCTACTTATATATTACAACTCCAAGATTGCACAACAGTGCAGACAAGGGAAAATCCTTGCCCTGTTTGCAACATAATGTCGACAGGTAATTTGCATGCACTTCCTGTCGACCAAATGAACTACTTAATATTCATATGTCGACCATATGGGTCGATCATATGAACGTTAGACCAAATGAATTTCAACATTTTGATAGTAAACCCACTGATTTTATTCTTATTTATTTTATTTTATTTTACATTTTTTAACTGGGGGTGTCTGACTGAGCCGAAAAAGCCCTTTTTCAGCAGAGGCCTGGGGAGAAAAGCTCCACAAAGAAAAATTACAGACACATTTAGTTATTACATGATCAGTATACACACACATTACAGGAGACATGTTTTTACAGTGGTATGGGCACATAAACAGTTACAGTGGAGAGAACAAACAAAAAAATATTAATTTTAAAAATAAAGGTAATTAATAGATTTGTGGTGTACAGCTGAAATTTGGAACATAGGTAGAATACATACATAGTACACAGGTACAATACATACATTGTAGATTAGCCAGTGTTTGTGAGTAAGATTGAAAACTATCATCAAGTGCTCTAGATTTTGTGTGTATGTGTTATCCGCTTTCACTTGCCTGGGGAGCAATCATGGCACTGCCAACTTTCCTTGAGATGTTGCCTGATGAGGTCTTTAAAGGAGGTTTTGGATGATGTGTTTTGAATGCTTGTAGGGACAGAGTTCCATTTTTTTAGCCACTGAACTACTATATAGTGCATCTCCAAAGCTATTGTAGCTGTTGGTGACTTCTAGTAGTAGTTTGCTTCATGATCTAAGAGGCCTTTTGGCTGAGTGATGTTGCACTAGGTTTTTGAGGGCAGGACACTTATTGGAGAGGTAATAGATAGAATGACAGAGGCAGAGCTGATTGTAGGTTAGGAGGTTGGGCAGTTCAAGCCAGTGGAGCTGTCTCAAAGCAGTACAGTGATGAGTTCTATATGAGCAATTTGCAGCAAAGCAGGCAATTATGTTATAGCAGGCTTCCATTTTGCTTAGTTCAGTTTTGTTTAGATTAGTCAGAATGGGAGATGCATAGAGTAGGGTGGATAGAAGATGGGAGCGAGCATTGGCTGATCTTGTGTTGTTGGTAAGAAATGGTTTGATACAGTAGAGCGACCCCAGTTTGGCATGTACTTTTTTAATAGTTAAGTTGAGATGACTATCAAATTTTAGGTGGGAGTCTATGGTTATTCCCAATAGCTTAGCCTGTGCCACTGGAGCAATTGGAGTAGCATTAGTGGAGTAGATAGTGAATTGACTGTTAGTGTTTTTGTTAGAACTGGCTATAATCATAAGCTGAGTTTTCTTTGGATTGAGGATAAGTTGGGCTTTGGTAAGGTAGTTTTCAATGTCAGAGAATGCTAGTTGAGTTGTTTGCAGGAGGGTGGGAATGTTTTGTGCAGCACAGATTAAGATAGTGTCATCTGCATACTGAATTATAGATGCATGCTGTGTGGAGATATGGAGGTGACTTGTGAAGACTGTGAATAGTAGTGGTCCTAAGATAGAATTCTGTGGGACTCCTATAGTTATGGGCAGCTGAGGAGAGAGAGAATTTTCTCATTTCACAGCTTGGTACCTGTCAGTTAAGTAGCTTTGGAACCAGGTAAGAGTGGAATTTGATAGATGATATTGGTTTAGTTTATTTAGCAGGATTTGGTGTGAGACTGTGTCAAATGCTTTGGACATATCCAAAAAAAGAGTTGACACTTGTTGGCCTTCATTTTTGAGATGGTTTACTGTGTCTGTGAAGCAGAGGAGGGCTGTAATGGTACTATGGGCAGGTCTGAAACCATGCTGAGTAGGTGACAGGATGTTGCTGTTTAGGAGATAGTTTAGCATCTGGGTATGGATGCATTTTTCTAGGATTTTGGCCAGGGGGGAGAGTAAAGCAATGGGTCTGTTGTTATTAAGTTCAGTGGAGGTCCCGCCTTTATGTATGGGTGTAACATAGGATATTTTCCAGAGTTTGGGCACATAGTTTTCAACAATTGATCTGTTTATGAGAGTGGAGACTGGGATAGCAATAGCATCTGCTGTGAGTTTCAAGAAATAGCTGGGGAGTAGGTCGGCTGCTGTTGATGAGGTTTTGAGTTTGGAGAGCATGCCTTTGATTGAAGTGATGGAAACTGTTTTGAGGGTAAAGCTTGTATTAGTGTTATTTGTGTTGGGGGGGGATAGTGAGGAAGGAACTGTCCTGTGATACTAAGGATGGAATTGAGTTCACAAAGTGGGAGTTGAATTGTGTTTCGATGGGAACTTTAGTGTCAGGGATGGTCGGTTTGGGGGTAACCTTTTGGGTGGATTTTAGTAGCTGGTTTACATTTTTCCAAACTTTTTCCAGGTTGTGTTGGTATTTAGTTTGTAATGTTGTGTAGTAGGATTTTTTGTCCAGCCTATTGCATTTTTTTCGCACGGTTGCGCAGTTCTTGGTACTTAGTTAGGCTTTGTGTTTCTTTGTTTTTTTTGATAGTAAAGCCAGGCAGTGTCTCTGGACTTGAGGATTTGTTTGGTTTCTTTACTGAGCCAGGGGTTTGTAAAGGTTCTAACCTGATTTTGCGCAATGGAGCAACAGTGTCTAGGTGTTGTAGAAATGTTTTGTTGAAATATGCTACAGCTTGGTCAAGTGGGAGGGTTTTTAGGGGGGTCCAGTCACAGTTACAGAGTAAAGTGTTGAGGATCTCAGGAGATAATTTTTTTGTGTTTCTAGTGGATATATAGTTAGTGGTTTTGCATATGCCTGTTCTACTATGTATAAAGTATATTATGTTGTGGTCACTTAAGGTGTCTGGGAGACTGCCTGTGTGAGGGTAAAATGTGGGGTTGTTAGTTAGGACCCAGTCAAGGATGGATTCCCTTTTAGATTTTTTATCACATCTAGTTGGAATTTGGACTAGCTGCTGGTAGCCATGGAGATTTATTAGATTACTTGGTGGTTCTGATATACAGGTGAACCAATCTAGGTTGAAGTCCCCCAGAATAAGGGTTTCTTGTGAGTATGTGGAAGAACACCAGGATAAGAAGTCTTCAAGGCTAGCAGGTGTATTACCAGGTGGAATATAGATCACAATTGTGGTGATGACCTTTATAGGGTGAAGTTGAAGTTGTGAGATAAGCATGTCCCAATTATTGGGGGAGGGGTAGGAGTCTGGTAATTGATGGACAGTTAAGTTTGACTTGTACAGTAAGGCAGTTCCACCCCCTTTACGAAGTGGTCTGTCTTGTCTAATGATATTGTAGCCGGTAGGGAGAACTTCTGAGTTAGCTATGTTTTTATTTAGCCAGGTTTCTGTTAAAGCAACTATGTCTGGGGAGTAGCGTGCTATTGTGGCCTGGAGTTCAGGTATTTTATTTTTGATACTTCTAATATTAATATTTAGCATTAAAAGATGGTTGGTTTTGCTGCTGTTGTTGATTTGCCCAGGGATGAAGAAAGTGGGGATGTTATGTTCTGACATTTGTGTTGGAGCAGTTTGAGTTGGACAGGATGAATTTGGGCCTGGGTTGGGGTGGATATCCCCACTTATGATGAGCCTGGAGTTAAAATGGTTATACAGATGTTGGAGTTTGGTGAGGAGTGTGAGAAAGTATTGTGTTTTTTTGGAGTAGGAATGAGAGCATATGTGTTTAGTCCTGAATTGGTCCATTATGTAGTTCTTGAATAACTGTGGGCAGATATTATTATAATGTGCGGTGTCTGTATACGAGAGTGCATAATGCAGTGTTGTGCTACTAAGTTTAGGGATATTGCTAGAGTGATAACTTGTGGTGTTGTAAAGAATTATGAGAAGACAGACTAGACTTAGTTGCATGATAGTCATGGTTATAAAGTTTAAGTTGTTTCTAGGTGGGGGGGTCTGAATAGGAATTATAGGGTTGCACTATATGTGGATGGGGAAGTAGTGTGGGTGATGTAAAAAATGCCTAGTGGGAATGAGAGTGATTGGGAGTATTTTGTGTGGAGCAAGTTGGTGTGGTATAATGTGATATGACTTGAGGAGCTGTGATTGGTGGAGGTGATGTGAGGGTGAGCTGTGGGTGTGGCTGTGATTACTATAAATGTGGAGGTAGTGGGGGCAGGAGAGAATAGGGGGCAGGGCAGTGGAGAGAGCTCAAGCATTAGCGAGGGCGAACGGAGCGGGGCAGAGCCAACCAAGACAAAAGAAAAAGTAAGTATTACTTTACAAATCTGAACACTTTTAAAACAAATTCCTGAGGTCTAATGGCTTACCGGCAAGCAGAATGTAATTGCTGAAGAGCACTTGTGTCCTGGTTGGAGACTAGAAATTTAAAGATGGCTCCATGCTCAGCAGGATTCTAATATAGACTTTGTATTGGGGGAGGGGGATAGCACAAGGGGTGTAAACCAGGTGGAATGCAAAGAAAACAGAGAGGCAATCAGTGGAAATCAGTGAAGGCCTCAGAGGGGTTAAGTAATAATTCAAACTACCTGTAAAGTGAAGGAGAGAAGAGACAGCAAAGTTTATTAAGGTTGGGAGTGTGTCTTCACATTGACTTGCTGATTAGTAACCAGTTTGTGCACAGATTAGAGTAGGGAGATACATTAGCAATGAAGGGGAATGTATAGAGATGCAAATAAACAGGTGGGCCTCCAAGTGATACAAACTAAGGCAGAAAGTGCTGAGATGGCTGCTTGATGGTTAATTTAGTCACAGGGATTTGAATGAAATGTATACTGTCTATTGGACAGTTAGGATTACTGTACTAGCAGGGGGGGACACAAGGCTACAACAGTCAGTTTTATTAGCAAGCTGAGAACTACTAAGAAATATTGCTAATGTAATAGCTTCACTCTCATGATGATGCTCCATTAGGGAAGGGATGGTTCAAAGAGAAGAGTTGTTACCGAACATAGTCAGTGATAATGGGCGTCAGAGCAGGGAGTGTGTGCATCATATAAATAAACCCCCCAGGACAGAAGCAGAGATGGCCAAGTCCCCACGATGCCCTTAGGATCCACAACCAGACCATGAGTGTCAAAGTAAGTGTAGGGAGGGGTAGGAGATAAAACTGGTAGACATGGCATGGATGTGGGGCACTTGGGACTGGAACAGTTGCATAATATCCCATGAGAGACAAAAATTAAAAAACAAATCTACCACAAATCTCTTAAACCCACTCCTCAGTAAATTGCTGCACATTGGATGGCCTTTTATACATGTCTCATTCTATGGCCATGTCCTGCCCTTTAATGTATTAAAACTAAGTTATGGTTCCCCTCTCAAAAGAACCAAGCCTACATTACAGCTGAATTCCTCTAATTACATGTACCACTGTATAAAGTAGTCTGGCTTATCCTAAAATGGCCCATAGAGTGATCCTAATATCTGTTTTCCATTCAGATTGGGAAACATACCCAGCACATACTTGGCCTGGTTGTCTCTAAAAGTGTTAATCATCTTCTTCTTGTCCAATGAGTTAATTATCAATTACATAACCCCTCTGTTAGATGTGTGTGACATGCTTTTAAGAATTTGATGCTTTTTGCAAACATCTAGTATGTTTGACTACAACTTTAACTTCCTGGAAAACCACTCTGCCTACAATATGCTCATTCAAGTAGCTACCTAGCACATACCTTTTAAATGAGGAATTTAGACCCTGAGTTTTTGCAGTAACATATCTTAATGTGATAAAACTCATAAACAATTGAAACTACGCTGGTACATGTGGAATTACCACTTCATGGGCTGTAGATTCATAATGACAGTGTAGCCAAACAGAGACATTAAATAGAGTGGAGCAAAGGGTGCAGTATCCTTGGTGCAAGTGGCTAGGGATACAGTCATCTTTTTAAATGAGGCATGAGTGCAGTTCACTCAATCATATAAGAACACTCTTTTTCTGGACCTCAAATTTGGTGTGGAGGGCCCCAGCCTGGGTAAGGCCAGAGCAACAGATAACTTAGATATGGCTCTACAGCTAAAAATGCGGACAGTATGACTGGCAAACCAGAAAATTGCTAAAGTGTTCAGTGCACTCAGTTAAGCTGACCTTACCAGACAGCATAGAAACTAGTACTGCACAACACCGAAAAACAGAAAGAGAAATAGTAATCTAGACCTTTGCAGCCCATGTTTAAGCTTTGCCCTCTGTGTTCTTTTTAGACTTAGCTGTTTTTCATTTTGTCCCATGAATTTCTGGATATCAGTATCTTGAAGAAGTTTTAAACAGACATCTTCATTGAGTGAGGTTCTGTCTTTGCCCACATTCACTGAATGAGGCTTTGGACTTGTCTATCTTCACTGGGTGGAGTTCTGTCCTTGTCCACCAAATCTTCTAACTGCACACTCATATCTATTATCCAATGGATATTCATTGATAAACAAATGTCTCACAAAGGATATCTTTGAGAATTCCTTATAGTCTTTCACTCTTTGCTCCTGAGTGCACAAATTATTAGAATGGCTAAATGTGCATCAATACCAGTGAAGGGAATGGTAACCAATTTCCCTTCCATTCATCCACTTTTATGAGTCACAGCTGAATCTTATAGTGACCCTGTGAACAGCCATCACATCTGCATAGTTTGTTAGGCAATGAGGAAAGAGAAGTGGATTGCAAGACATTTTCTCCACATCACACATGCATCTACATACATCTACAGACCATTTAAAATTTGCCTACTTACAACATGCCTTTTGAAATGGCAAGGAAACTGGAACACCCAATAAAAAGGAAATGCAAACAGAGAGGGAACATGCAGGCTCCGTACCAAAAGCACCCTAGTCAAGAATTGAACAGGGAGAACCTCTTGCTGTCAGGCAAAAAATCTACTCACTACACCAAAGTGCCACTCAACAAAGTGATTATTTTGGACCTCTTTGCCCCCATGTACTGAAGATGTTTTGATGGTCTTGTTTCTGTAACCGATTAGAAAATTTTCTTGGCGTAACTTTACTTATAAAGTGCCTGGTTCGTGGCTAAAAAGGATCAACTGACCCATTCAATTACCCTGTAAACAAATGGCAAATAAATAAAATAAATAAAAAAGAAATAACTTAATCAGGCACAGAAGACATTGTAGCCATTGCCCAATTCAAAACTAAATTCAGACAGCTATTGAAGACATGACTGAATATTACTTACAAAGCAGAGTTGCATGACTTCAACAAAAGATCTCCTCATAAGCGTAGCTACTGCAAAATCCAGAAAAAAACTGTACTTGTCGTTCGGCTAGCAGGAAAAACTTCCTCTTCTTTGCTTTATGAAGAAATAGCTGTCTGTCCTGGGAGTTTAGCGGTATGAAAACAATTTGCCTTGGCATGTTTCCAGTTTTGTATCACAAGTGTTAGAGTATGATGCACCCTCTTGTTTGCTAACAGATTTAGTATAGGTGAAACTGTCCTGGAGAAAAAAACAAATCTTTGCATTCTATCTTTTTAAAAACAGACAGACATCGTCCCTCTTTTAGCCTTTCTCAAGGTCTTCTTTGTTTTTTTTTTTTTTTGTTGTTTTTTTTTTTTGCACTATTTTTGCACCCCTTCCCTTCCTTCAGTTTTACCGGCCCAGCTGTATAACACATCTCCATGTCATGTCTACCATCTCATTTCCTTGCCCCACCCAGATTTAATTCAATTTGCTGGGGCTGACCACTTAACAAGGACAGTGGGAGCTTGGCACATCTGATCTTCTATCCAGGGTGGTTATTTTTGATTAATACCTACCTATCCCCCCTTCTGTGTGGTCCCAATGGTATGCCTGAGGGGCAGGCATGCAATGGAGACATGCATATTTATCTCCCTGCCTCCACAACAGCTTAGCCAGTCTCTCTATCCTAATCCTCTCTTTAGGTGCACTTACCTTGTGGCATTCTCAGAGTTTGTTAATTGTTGCTTAGATCTCTATTGAAACTGTTGTCTCCCTGTTCTGAGAGACTGCTTTCCAATCTATCTGCAAATATACAGAGCTGAGTATATTTTTTGGGGTTTTAGAGTTTGTTAATTGTTGCTTAGATCTCTTTGAAACTGTTGTCTCCCTGTTCTGAGAGACTGCTTTCCAATCTATCTGCAAATATACAGAGCTGAGTATATTTTTTTTGGTTTTAGAGTTTGTACTGTTAGTTGTTGCTTAGATCTCTGTTGAAGCTGTTTTCCTCACCCCCCACCCATATTTTCTGCTGTGTCTTCAGTTGGTATAACTGTTTTTTACAGCTTGTGTGTTATCTAACTTAAAGATCACTTGCATAAAATTAGACTTGTTAGTAACAGCCTGCATTTAATTGCTGGAACCTCTGTTCTTAGAGACTGCTTTCCAATCTATCTGCAAATATACAGAGCTGAGTATATCGTTTTGGTTTTAGAGTTTGTTAATTGTTGCTTAGATCTCTGTTGAAACTGTTGTCTCCCTGTTCTGAGAGACTGCTTTCCAATCTATCTGCAAATATACAGAGCTGAGTATATTTTTTGAGGTTTTAGAGTTTGTACTGTTAGTTGTTGCTTAGATCTCTGTTGAAACTGTTTTCCCCACCCCCCACCCCTATTGTCTGCTATGTCTTCAGTTGGTATAACTGATTTTTACAGCTTGTGTGTTATCTAACTTAAAGATCACTTGCATAAAATTAGACTTGTTAGTAACAGCCTGCATTTAATTGCTGGAACCTGTGTTCTTAGAGACTGCTTTCCAATCTATCTGCAAATATACAGAGCTGAGTATATTGTTTTGGTTTTAGAGTTTGTTAATTGTTGCTTAGATCTCTGTTGAAACTGTTGTCTCCCAGTTCTGAGAGACTGCTTTCCAATCTGTCTGCAAATATACAGAGCTGAGTATATATTTTTTGGTTTTAGAGTTTGTTAATTGTTGCTTAGATCTCTGTTGAAACTGTTGTCTCCCTGATCTGGGAGACTGCTTTCCAATCTATCTGCAAATATACAGAGTTGAGTATATTTTTTTGGTTTTAGAGTTAGTACTGTATGTTGTTGCTTAGATATCTGTTGAAACTGTTTTCCCCACCCCCACCCATATTTTTTGCCATATCTTCAGTTGGTGTAACTGATTTTTACAGCTTGTGTGTTATCTAACTCAAGGATCGCTTGCATAAAATTAGACCTGTTAGTAACAGCCTGCATTTAATTGCTGGAACCTGTGTTCTGAGAGACTGCTTTCCAATCTATCTGCAAATATACAGAGCTGAGTATATTGTTTTGGTTTTAGAGTTTGTTAATCGTTGCTTATATCTCTGTTGAAACTGCTGTCTCCCTGTTCTGAGAGACTGCTTTCCAAGCTATCTGCAAATATACAAAGCTGAGTATATATATTTTTTTGGTTTTAGAGTTTGTTAATTGTTGCTTAGATCTCTGTTGAAACTGTTGTCTCCCTGTTCTGAGAGACTGCTTTCCAATCTATCTGTGAATATACAGAGTTCAGTATATTTTATTGGTTTTAGAGTTTGTTAATTATTGCTTAGATCTCTGTTGAAACTGTTGTCTCCCTGTTCTGGGAGACTGCTTTCCAATCTATCTGCAAATATACAGAGCTTAGTATATTTTTTTGGTTTTAGAGTTTGTACTTTTAGTTGTTGCTTAGATCTCTGTTTAAACTTTTTTGTCCACGCACCCTTCCTAGTTTTGGCCTGTAGTTTAAATTTTGTGGTTTTTGCAGTTAGCTGCACCTCTGTATATTTGATCTGGGACACTCCCCCAGTCCCATCCCTTTACCACATTCTACCTAATAAACTCTTTCTGCACTTGATTTTAGTCCTTTTTAATTTAATTGCATTTTTTAAACTGTGTTTGGTCTAATATTGCTGCATACTCAAGTGTGCTAGCTTGCACTGCACATTAATTGTTTTTACTGTTTTTGCTACTTTTCTGTAAAAAAAAAAAAAAAAAAAAACTGTAAGCCTGTTTCCTACCTTTCCTGTAACTAGTGTTCCAGATACAGATTTGCTGTATCCAGGACTGTATGCAAGCTTCTGAGCCTCACCCCCCAAGCCTTTCTGTGTTGGAGGGAAGCCTTCTAGCTTATCAGTGGGAGTGGTAAGCACCAGTTAACCTGTCTACCACATAAGGAATGGTTCTGGCCCAGAAACTGTAGTTATTGGCCATTTGGGCAATCTCTTCCATCTCAACCTTCTGATTTGAAAGCTTGCATTTGCACTTGTTTCTGTCCTGTAACTCGTCTAGTGCAGATACAGATTCTCAGTTTTAGCACTTAAATTTGCTTATTCATGCTCAGCACTTGTTCAGAACTTGTAAGCACTAAATAACTATGTCAAGAATCTAAATGGCAATGCTCAGATCTGCTCTGAGCTAAAACAGAATGACATTAAATATACTGATCCGAAGGATATTGCCAATATCCTGGCAGATCGATTCAGTGCCAACTTCACCCCCATCTCACCCCCTAAATGGCCCATCTCATTACCAGAAGATTGCCAAATTCCAGTAATAATGGCCACACAGGTACAAAACACACTCTCTAAAGCCAAGAATACAGCATCCATGGGACCAGATGACATCCCGGGCTGTGTACTACATGAACTACAATATGAACTGGCACCTCACCTAAGTGTCATGTTTAATCATAGCCTCACCTCAGGTTTCGTGCCCACTGAGTGGCGCAGAGCTACAGTTATCCCAATCCACAAGGGGGGATCCACCTTGGATCATGGAAACTACCGTCCCATCAGTCTGACAAGCCTTATCTGCAAGGCCATGGAGCGTATTATCATGGAACTTATAAACAAAGACATTGGCAACCTTCAAACACTGGACCCCACCCAGTTTGGGTTTGTGAAGGGCCGATCTTGTCTCCTGAACCTGATTGACTTCTTTGAATCAGTCTCCAGAGCCATGGACAAGGGTAAGGTGATCCACACAGCCTATCTAGACCTTGCCAAGGCCTTTGACACCATCCCCACTCTGGAATCATAGATAAACTTACTAAGTTGGGCATTAATCCCTATGTCACCCAATGGGTTGCTAAATGGCTTACTGATAGAACCCACACTGTAAAAGTAGCCGACTCCAAATCCAGCTCCAGACAAGTGACAAGTGGAGTACCTCAGGGTTCAGTCCTGGGGCCGCTCTTGTTTGGCATCTACTTCTCTGAAGTACAGGTCAACACTAAGGGACTCTGGCTAACAAAGTTTGCAGATGACTGCAAACTGGGAGCCATTATTGAATCCCCAAATGATGTGGATACTCTACAAAAGGGCCTTACAGAAACAGATGCTTGGTGCCAGAGCCATGGGCTCAAGCTCAATGCCAAGAAATGTATTGTTATCCCCTTTGGAAAAAACATGTATCCATGAATTACCATATAGGTGGCAGTACACTAAACACAGAAAGTATGATAAGAGACTTAGGGACATAGGTGGACAGTGGTCTCACCTTCGATAACCACATCGCCACAACAGTCAGGAAATCCTTCTATGTGGCACACCTCATCACGAAGGGCTTTTCATCCAGAAAAAAGGAGGTCATTGTCCCACTGTACTCATCCCTCATTAGACCCATTATAGAATACAACGCCCCATTTGGTATGTACCTCTCAAGACATCTGCAACAACTGGAAAGGCCTCAGAAATACCTCACTAAAAGAATCACAGGCCTAAAGCAGATGCCCTACGCTGACCGCCTTAAAAAACTCCAGCTGTACTCTGTCGCATATCGTCTGCTCAGAGGAGATCTCTGCTTAACATACAAGGCCATGTCAAACCCAGAGCTGTTGGACATGCTACACTTAAAGAAATCCCAATCTCTCAGAGCTACACACTCCAGGGATCTAAACCTTGTCATCACAATAAACAAAACATGCTGGAGGGATAGGTTCCTGACTCAGAGACTCCCCAGACTCTGGAATAGATTGCCCATACATGTCAAGCAGAGTGCCTCTTTGGACCTCTTCAAGAGGAACCTTGACGATTGGATGGAAGAAAGAAAATTCACCCCAGGGATCACGTCTGTCGCCCTGCTAGACAGGGGTCCAGGAAAGTAAATAATGTGGGAAGAAATAGCCAGAGAATTGTTATGGCTAGGCTTGTATAGGCCCTAGGGCTGATAGCCTAGTACCAACCTATGAACCTATGAACCTATGAACCTATAAGCTACTAATTACTATAGCACTCAACCTTCCTCATTACCTAGAGGGAAACAGTTTTTGTACTTACTTTTCTCACTTGTTTAGAGAAAAAAAGCTCTTTTACTCACTTTCCTCACTTATCTAGAGAAAAATGTTTTTTTTATACAGGGATGTCCAAGGGTCAGCTCCCAGTATTCTTTCCTGTCTATCTGATGAATCTGGGCATCTCGAGGCAATGCAGAAATTCCCTCATGTGCACAGACAACCCTGTCCTCCTACCACACAACCCTGCAACCTGTGAGAGATGCACTTATCTAGCCAAACTGGAGGCAATGCTCTCTCCAACCAAGACTGAACTTGACATTCATGAGGAGAAGGTAAACACTTGCACCACACCACACTCATCACATAGTCTCACTAAATCTACACCACCAAAATGTGCACATAGTAACAAAAAAACATTCGCGGAGGCTCTTAAAAATAATCTGTCTAAGAAACAGAGACTTCCAAAGCAGAAACGCAAGCAACCTCCATCCCCCAACACAACCCAAATGACACATAGCCCACAGACTCAGTGTGCCACTCAACCACAGCCAATAAAGCAAAACAAAGTACCCAACACACTAGCCATAGGTGACTCTATAGTCAGGCACGCTGATGTCCCACTCACGAGGCTAAACAAGGAGAAGGTTACTGTCAGCTGCCTGTCAGGTGCCAGGATCTGCCACATAACCCATGCACTCAGGTCACTCCATAACAAGTACAAATATGACTCTGTCATTGTCCATGTTGGTGTGAATGACCTGAGATGTACCTCCCTGTACTACATGAAAAGAGACATGGAAGAGCTCTCCGATCTTGTAGCCCAGGCAGGTATGACCCTAGCCCTGAGTAGCATTCTGCCATCGCCCAGAATGATACCGCAGTACAAGGACAAAATTATTGACTTCAACAATTGGCTAAGCTTCTGGTGTCATTCTAAGGGGATCCAGTATTTGTCTGCTTGGGATGACATAGTCGACAGACCACGATGCTTTGCCACAGATGGCCTGCACCTGTCACCTCTGGGATTCCGGATACTGGCTAAGGCTCTTGCTGCCACTATAGTGCCTTTATAGGCAAGGTTCAAATAACAAATTCACCACTGTAAGAGGAACAGGCAAGAAAAAACTGAGGGTAATGCTACTTAATGCTAGAAGTCTTAATCTCAAAATGCACTCACTCGAGGCACTCCTTAAAATGGAGAACATCGATATCTGTGCAGTGACTGAGACCTGGTTCAAGGCTCCAGAGAGCACCCCTGCACTACCAAGCTATAACTCATACCACACATTTCGTCCATGTAACCTGGACCGAAACACCAAAGGCAGAGTTGTGTCCATATTCATTAAGGATATCCACACCTCCAGGCTAGTTGCTCAGCATAATACATCCGAAGTTATCCAAGTGCAACTAACTCTGGGCAAAATTGCAATCCAAATTGTAGCTTGTTACAGATCCCCCACCATGCCCCAGGATTCCCACTCCTCTTTTCTTGATGTACTGGAAAATATTAGGGTTCAACCAAACACCTTAATAATGGGTGACTTCAACTACCCCACCATTAACTGGGAAAACTACTTGTGTACCAACTCTTTAGGTCAACGCTTTCTGGAATTCATAAACTCTATTGCCCTGGATTAACTTATCCACACCCCCCACCAGGGGCAACAATATCCTAGACCTAGTCATTACCAACATGAGTGACCGGTTTTCCACACCTAAAGTCAACTGCTCATTGGTCTGATCTGACCATAAGCTAATCACCCTTGATATCCACATCCCACCCCCACCCCCCATTAAGGAAACCATGGTAAAAAATTTCTCCAAAGCCAGCTTCATGCTTCTTAAGAAAAAAAGTGGTGAACTTTATGACACCCATGCAGATGGACAATACAGTTACAACTGTTGAATCCTGCACAAATGCACTCTGTAAGCACTTACACGAGTGCATGGATCGTGCTATCCCAAACAGAACCAAGACGCTATCCTCCAAAAAAAGGAAGCCAGTCTGGTGGTCCCCTGCCATAAACAAACTGTACAACAGAAGGAAGAAACTGTTGCAAAAGAGAGTAAAATCCCATGAGTGGAGGAGCTCCCTGGTCAGCCTCAGTAAGAAGCTGAGATCTCTTAAAAGATCCTCCAAAGCTAGCTACGAAAACAAAATCACCACAAATTCTAAGGACAACCACAAAGCATTCTATAGCTATGTCAAGAATCTCGATGACAACACCCAGATCTGCTCTGAGTTGCAGCACAATGGCACGAAAATTACAGAACCAACTGATATTGCCAACATCCTGGCAAATAGGTTCAGTGATAACTTTACTCCCCTCACCCCTTAAAGGGCCCATATCTATACAGGAAGAATGCAGAGTCCCTGTAATCACAACTATGCAGGTAAAAGCTGCACTCTCAAAAGCCAAAAAAACAGCATCCATGTGACTGGACAACATCCCAGGCTGCGTTTTACATGAACTTCAGAATGAACTGGCTCCCCACTTAAGCACCATGTTCAATAATAGCCTTGCATCAGGCATTGTGCCCACTGAATGGCGCACAGCAACAATTATCCAACTCCACAAAAGGGGAGCCACCACTGATCCCGGAAACTATTGACCTATTAGCCTGACGAGCCTGGTCTGCAAGGCCATGGAACATATCATCATGGAACTCATAAACAAAGACATTGGTAACCTCCAAACTCTGGATCCCACCCAATTCAGGTTTTTGAAAGGCAGATCATGCCTTCTGAACCTGATCGACTTCTTTGAGGCAGTCACCAAAGACGTAGATGAGGGTAAGGTGGTTCACACAGCCTATCTTGACCTTGCCAAGTCTTTCGACACCATCCCCCATTCTGGAATTATAGCTAAACTCACTAAACTAGGTATAAATCCCTACATCATAAGATGGGTTGCCAACTGGCTCACTGACAGAACCCACACTGTAAAAGTTGCAGACTCCAAATCTGACCTCAAAGCAGTGACAAGTGGAGTACCACAGGGATCCATCCTGAGACTTCTCCTGTTTGGTATCTACTTCTCTAAAGTACAGGCTAACACAGAAAGCCTCTGGCTAATGAAGTTCACAGATGACTGCAAACTAGGAGCCATAGTCAAGTCCCCAAATTATGTGGACATCCTACAGACGAGCCTCGCTGAGACAGATGCCTGGTGTCAAGAGCCATGGCCTCAAGCTCAATGCCAAAAAGTGCAGTGTCATCCCCTTTGGTAAATCTCTGTACCCATGAACTACCACATAGGGAGCAATCTACTTAACACCGAATGTGTGATAAAAGACCTTGGGACCCAGGTGGACAGTAGTCTCTTCTTTGATAGTCACATTGCCACAGTAGTCAGGAAGTCCTTCTACGTGGCACACCTCATTATAAAAGGGTTCTCATCCAGGAAAAAAGAGGTCATTGTTCCCCTCTACTCAACACTCATTAGACCCATTATAGAGTACTATGCCCCTTTTGGAATGTACCTCACAAGACATCTGCAGCAGCTTGAAAGGCCGCAGAAGTACCTCACAAAGAGAATTACTGGCCTCAAACAAATGCCCTACACTGACCATCTCAAAAAACTCCAGCTTTACTCTGTAGCATATCGCCTACTTCGAGGTGATCTCTGCCTAACATATAAAGCTATGTCAAACCCAGAGCTGTTGGACATGCTACACCTAAAAAAATCCCAATCCCTCTGAGCTACATGCTTTAGGGACCTAAACCTTGTCACCACAATAAACAGGACATGCTGGAGGGATAGATTCCTAACCCAGAGGCTTCCCATACTCTGGAACAGGCTACCCATCTATGTCAAGCAAAGTTCTTTATTAGCACTCTTCAGAAAAAATCTTGATGAGTGGATGGGAAATAGGAAATACACCCCGGGGATCACTTCTGTGTCTCTGCTCGACAGTGGCACAGGAAAATAACTTTCTTGGGTGGCGTAAGCCAAGGAACCTTGTTGGCTAGGCTTACGTAGGCCCTTGGGCCAATAGCCTAGTACCTACCTATGAACCTATGAACTTATGACAGGATAACTTCTTATAGGTGAAAAAGTCTCCCATGTTCATGCATTTTTCAAGCTTTCCATGTGACATAAACACATAAAACTACAGTTCTTTGCTAATGCTGTCAATGCAGATTTTCTGTCTGGCAGACCATTCAAATTATAATTGGACATAGCCTTGGAAACT
Source organism: Protopterus annectens (assembly GCF_019279795.1). Classification (NCBI taxonomy): domain Eukaryota; kingdom Metazoa; phylum Chordata; order Ceratodontiformes; family Protopteridae; genus Protopterus; species Protopterus annectens. The sequence continues at coordinate 765,820,872 of NC_056730.1, forward strand.
TGTCCTCATTCAAGGTTAATAATTCATAAGTAAGTAAGTAAGGAGGTAAATAAATAAGTAGATGTGAGAGCAATGCACACAGCTACACTGCTAAGAAAAAATGTGTTCATTCCCAGCATGGTGATGCAGTTGACCTCCTGCAGTGGGTACTACAGCCATACCTAATCCGTGTATTAGTATATCATGAGGCAGTTAGCTGTTACTATAACTGTGGAGCAGCATAGGCCATATGTTTGCTGTCGCTGCTTTATAATATTAATGTCATCCAAGGTGAGAGCAGCCTTAAACTTATAAATAACAAAGCACGAAGGTCTGCACTGACGACTGAAAAAACGAACACATTTATTTTTATTTATTACATTTGATGACTGGGTAGGTAGCCAGGTTCATGGACCCTTTTCAGCCATGACTTGGGTCCAAAGGGCAAGAATTATACTAACAGTGCAAAACAGAACAGTGGAACAAATAGCAGGACAGTCAAAACTTCTAAGATGATAAACATTTACCAGTTAAAACAAGTTATAAATACATGCTAGTTAAAACAAGTTACAAAACATATATAGATACGTAGCTATTAGCATTATCCAAATTTGATGCACAAGATGGCAGTTGCAGCTCAGAATATGCAAACAGAATATGAAGTTATTTTTTACATAATATTTGCAATATGCACATTAAGGAAACTATTTTGCATCTTGTAATAGCAGATGGAGAGAGATGGTAGTATTTTTTTTCATTTGCACATTATACCATAATGAGAACAGAGCTTTAGGACAGACTTTATTTAGTATGATAGCTACTAGCTCTTGGCTTAGTTTCCTGTCTATTTGATGTGATATATTTTTAGACTACCCTTTTTCTTTGCAACAGGAGCATGATGCTTCTTTGAACAAGTTCTCTTTCTGTATGTTTTTGGATCTGTCTAGTATGCCTCTTGGTTTCAGATGGCAGATGATTCCATACTGATGTGGGCAATTTGGAGAGGTCTCTTTTGCCAGTATTGGTTTTAAATTCTGGTCTAATAAGAGATGTGGCACTTTCAGCATCATCTTTCAGGGATTAATTTTCTTGCCTGATTTGTAATATAGGCATCAATGGCTTGCAGTGAGCTCAACTGAGAATACTGACAATTATACAGGAGAAAAGAAAACCCTTTCACTAATTGGAAGCCATATGCAGTGTTCCAGCAGGTCACACTGGTGAATTGTTTGGTCAGCAAGAAGAATAAATCTGCATATTTTGTTGACTGCTGTTTGTAATTTTAAGTATTTGTACTAGAGTGGAATGTTACTGAAGAAAGTCCATATTCCAGTTTGTGTATTAATACATTTTTGGCTAAGGATTTTAAGGATGTTGGAGTTAGCAGATTTGAGCTTTTATACCAGAATTTGAACTGGGTGAGGGTTTTGGCAATGGAGATGCCATGTTTGCTGAAGGAAAGTGAGGCTTCTAGGGTAAATCCAAGATGCTTTTATTCCAAGAATAGTGGTAGAACATTGTCATTTAGGTCTGCTATGCACAAATGAGGATTTTTTGTTTGCTTTTTTGGTGTTTCAAAGATCATACTACTACATTTTAGGGTGTTAAAGAGTAGCTAATTCTTGTCAGTCCGGCTGTATAATTTTGTGAAAGTGGTTTGAAGTTTGTGCTTGGCAGAGTAAGGATTATGCTTGGATACTAAGGTGAAGATGTCTTCAGCATACATGATGAGGTTAAGGTAGGTAAGACCTGTGGTGATGTTGTGAATAAAGAGAAAACCAATGGGTCAAGAACAGAACTTTGGGGAATCCCTGTAGAAAAGAGGTTGTTAGAATATGCTTGTAATAATCTATCAAGAACATATCTTTTTATTCATCTTATTCCCTGGATCCCAAAATTAAATTTACTAAGTTTGAAGAGAAGGAGGTTGTAATTCACAGATGCAAATACTGAATCATGTCTATGAAGAGCCCTCCTGTTAGCTTATGTTCATTCATGTTGTTGTAGACAATGTGTGGTTCTGTATAGGGTGCTGGTGATGCTAAAGGCTTCATACAGAAAACCATACTTATTTATGATTTAATATGTGTCTAGATCTATTTTTCAAATACTTTTTCAAGTGGACAGAGATCTACAGTTGGTCGAAAGTCTTTATTTTCCTTGGATTAGGCCTTTTAGGGAATGGCTTTATGGTGGCATGTATAAAAGCTTTGGGAAAGCTGTCTAAAGTAAGTGGTAACCAGTAAATGCAGGTACGAGAACATGCTGAATGCATATCAGCCGTTTTTAGGAATGCATGGTGCAGTGTAGAGAATGCACTACCTTTATTATCTAATTTTAGTTGAACATTCTAAATATTATTTTTATATTTTTTTTAGAAAATTGTAAAATATAAGAAGTAGGGGATATATATAAAAAGTAGGAGATATATAGATATACTGTTATAAGACAGTTAAATTGGCAGCACTGTCCTTAACAACAACAAAAAAGCATGGCTAATATTACTTATGTTTTGTCTCTAAACTTTCTACTAAATTAGCTGGCTACTAATTATTTTTCAATGTGCACTGCATAAAGTAAGAAATGACAGCTACCTGGCCACTGTGGTGGCTTTGAGAAAGATGAACAGGTGGGACAAGCTGCCTTACTACAAGGAGGATTGCTGACAGCAGGAGGTTCTGGGGGTCTGGAGTCTGTTTCCATTGTCGTCCTATTGAAAGAACAATGTGTTCTTCAAGAAATTAAAAGATACGGGAAACAAAACTGACAGCTGACAAAAAAGTGTGCAAATTCTATAAGCATAGTGTTGATGTTGCATTTTACCTTAAACATTATGTAAGTTGCAGGATGACACATGGAGCAAGCACCCACCCACCACAGTAGCCAGTATTAGTGATGGACATACAAAGTCCACATTGTGTTATTTATATATCATACCTTAGTAATGTTTGTGCTCCAATCAAGACCACACCACACACACAAACACACACACACACACACACACACACACACACACACACACACACACACACACACACACACACTGTAACTGAGAATTATGGGACAAAGACAAGAAGAAAAAATATTTGAAACATCACTCAAAATCCAAAGAAACCCAAATTTATTTTACTTATAGGATGGAAGAATACACTTCATTGATGTATCAAAAATGTAGTTAAAACAATATGCAAAATGGAAGTTGTGACAATAGAAGGTACTGCCAGCCATGCCAGGAGAAATAGATCAGTGGATTTGTAACATAGGCCAGCACAGCTAGATGGAATTTTGTAAATAATCATATGTCATTTGTATATCAAACTCATTTGTACAGATGCTTGTGCTGAAAATGTATTTGTGAGGTTTGCAGGTGTTAAAAAGTATCAACAGTGTGCCATGCTGGTAGGAAAAGAAATGCACATGTATTATTGTGCCTGAATTAAATGTATAATTTGTAACAGCATATAATGGAAGAGAAGAGTTTAATCTTAATCCACCTGACTTTGCAAAATATATCTGAAATTAAATTACGTTATGGGTTAAGCCATAAAGATGTTATCCCACAGTTTTGAATGGAGCCAGAGATGCAATGTGTGGGCTAGAGAATAGTTGGCAGCTCCTGTAGGAAGACTGAAATGGGTTTATGTCGTTAAGTCCCTTCCCCATACTGGCCTTGAGTCTTACAATCTATTCCAGTTCTTTTTATTTTAGGTCTCCCCCTCTGAGACCACCTAACACCCTGTCAATCACCATGAAGACAAAAAGTGGAAACAAAAGAACTGGAATGGATTGTAAGACTCTAGGCCAGTATGGCGAAGGGACTTAATGATAAGATTAACATTAAGCCCATTTTATTAGGAAGGGATTTGCTGAAATCATTATATTTTTATTTATATAGGAACTCACTTTGGTTGTTATAATATTTATTTGTCATATGTTTTACATATGATACTGTGTTTGCAACATGCTATTGCAATTCTTATGGCTGTTTGCTCTGTTGCTTTAAATGAAGGTGGAGATTTTTGCACTTGCTTAATTGTCATGAACTGGTATAAAAGGAGTTTTTTTAAGTTATAATCATTGTCTGATGAAGTGTCTTGGTCCACAAAAGTGTTCACCATTTGTTTATTGTGGAAATACATTTTTGTATTTTTTATTTCGTAGCCTTGGTCTGTTGCTTCCAGTGTTTTTATGCTATTTGACTGGATTTTGGAAGCACAGTTTACCTTAACCACTTATTTTTTGGTTTTACTCATTTGCATATATTTATTTGGTGATAACTCTGGCCACTTCTGAAAGCCTTGCTGTTTGGTCAACATTACCATTTGTATTAATATTAATTTCACTCAGTATAATTGAGTACCCTTGCAAGAGACTTAAAGTAGCTGTCAGGGGTTCTGGTGGCAGTGATAACTACCTTATAGTCTGGGCAGAAGGGGAAACAGCAGTTGAATCTGTGCCAGCCTTTCCCATGGAAGAATGTGTGTGTCAGTATGGGTCTACTTTGTTTCATTGAAAGCTCATTTTACTGAATTTGAAGCCCCCCACCTAGTTTGGTTTTATATTATATTTCACAGAAAGCTTCAAAACAATACATTTTAAACCACACACATGCATACGTACAACACCAATGACTAACTCTTTCCATAAGACAATATAAACCCAAACTAAGTGGGGGCTATGACCCCCACACACACCCTGTAACTATATATATTAACTCCAGGATCACACTACAGTGGGGAAAAGGGTATATACCTTTTACTTGCCTTATAGTACTCTACACAGTGCCAGTACTTCACTTCAGTGAAATGAGATTTGGTGAAGTGAGTTTTCAGTAATTTGAGTTTTCAGCAATCTGGTCAGGGTGAATTCAAATTCAGTGAAATGAGCTTTCAGTGAAACAAAGTAGACCTGTCGGTACTTGGAGCAGGGACACAAATCACTGGTTTCACTTAGAGGGTATGGGAGGACTTCATTTGGAACCTCAGCTAAGGACTCATCTCTGAGCCAGTGGGGAGTCTTATTGGGGGTCTGGACAGATATAGAGAGGAACCAGCCCCTGGAATGAGCATGTTCCCTTGGTGCTCTTGGTGGGAAATTGTACTTGACACAGAGTGGTCTGCATCTGGAAATACTGAGTGTATCCATTTGTATTCCAAGTGACCACACCTCTCCAGTGTCAGTAGTGGGGATTCAGGCTGTTTGGTTAATGGCCCAGCATGGGGATGTCACATATTGGTGAGAAGTGATGTGGATGTTGGAACTTCTGTATCCTGTAAGCAGTTGTCACTAAAGGTGTGCATTCTCTCAACAGCCACACCCTGAACATTCACAGTTTCATATCACAACAGTTTTTATTTATTTTTTGTTAGTTTAGTTTAGTGAGGCAAAAATGTCAGCAGATGATTATGGCAAGCTGACAAAGAGCCATTTGGCCAAGGTGTGGAAAACCAAAGGACTGGTGTATGCCAACCTGACTAAAGAGGAAATGATTTCAGCATTAATCACAGCTCAGACCAGCATCCAGGAGGATAACTAGTCTGGTGATGGGAAATTTCAGCCCTCAGAAACAGGACAGTTCAACTCTTCCTCACGATTTAAAAATCCATCTGGAGTTAGAGACTTGAACTGGAGGCCAAACATTTGGAATTAAAATCAGCAGACAGAATGTGGCACTTGGAAGCTGAAGAAGATGGGAAGCAGCATCGACATGAGAGGGAGACGCTGACTCTTCTCCAGGGTCATGGAAGTAATGGGGTAGGGAATAACCAAACCCCAGAAGTAACAAAGATTAGTAAATTTCTTTTGCAAGTCATAATAGCATAAAGTGTACCAAGAGATGTACTATGCATAACTTTTATTGGCCTGGGATTGGCAGGGATGTAACTTGGCACTGCAGAACCTGTGAGCAGTGCCAAAAAGTACACAAGGCAGGAGACAAGGTCAAAGCTCCTTTTATACCTTTGCCTGTGATTGAGGAGCCATTTCAGAGGGTAGCTATGGATATTGTGGGGCATCTGAGTATCCCAAACTCCACAGAGAAGAAGTATATTCTGGTGGTAGTAGATTATGCTTGATACCCTGAAGTAGTGGCTCTTTCCTCTCTTTCCTCCATTGAGGCAGAGTAGATGGCAAATACTTTGTTAGAGATTTTTAACAGGGTAGGTTTCCTGAGAGAAATACTGACTGACAGAGTTGCCAATTTCATATCAGACCAGCTGGCTTCTTTGTGGAAGCACTTGGGGTGAAGCACCTAAAGACCACTCCCTACCATCCCCAGACTAATGGTCTTGTAGAGAGGTTAAACTCTACACTAAAGACCATGCTACAGGCATTTGCAGACCAGTTTAAGAGAAAGTGGGACAAATATTTCCCCCAGTTGCTGTTTACTTACAGAGAGATACCCCAGGAATCCACAGGTTTTTCAACCTTTGAGTTGCTGTATGGGCATAGGGTGAAGTGACCTTTAGATTTATTCATGAGGAGTGGGAGGGTGAGTGTGAATGCCACAAGGAGTCTGTTGTGGCATATGTCCTAAACCTCAGGATAAGGCTCAGGTAGCTCATGGGCTTGGCCCAGGAGAACCTGGCAACAGCCCAACAGCAGAAAAAGGACTGGTATTACAAGAATGTTCAAGCCAGAGAGTATGTTGTGGGGCAACAGGTGATGGTTCTCATTCTTGTCAGACACAATCAGCTGCAGGCAGCTTGGGAGGGACCCTTCAAAGTGCTAAGGAAGGTCAGTGAAGTTAACTATATGGTAGAACTGCTAGTCAGGAGGCAGGAGCACAGATAGTACCATGTTAACATGATGAAACCTTACCATGATTGGTAGGCTTTGGTGCTGAGTATTGCAGTTGGAGACAGATGGAGTCTGAGGGGGATCTATGACTACTGCCAGCAGTAAAGAAATACACATGCATTATTGTATCTGAATTATATGTATCATTTTTAACAGCATATACTGGAAGTGAAGATGTTACTCTTAATCCACTTGTCTTTGCAAAATATATCTGAAATTAAATTACTTTATGGGTTAAGCCATAAAGATGTTATCGCACAGTTTTGAATCGAGCCAGAGACACAGTGTCTGGGCTACAGAATAGATGGTAGTTCCTGTGGGAAGAGTGAAGTAGTTTTATGGTTTTATGACTTCCAGCAGCTGCATCACATACTGAGCAAGATTCTTGTGTGTGTTTTTATTGACATGCAGGTGCTAAAATCCTGACAGCTTCTAGTGTTTGGTGATAGCAAGGGAAACAGAGTCAGATGACCAAATGTGTGGGATGCCATTCTGTAAGTCAAAAATAATATTTAGATATTAGTAGGAGTTTGCTCTCAGCATTCTGGATCCTGTCTTGGATCTGACAACAAGGACCACTCACTCACATCATTTTGCCTTGCGGTAGTAAGTAACTTAACTAGGGAACAGTAATTCTTTTAGATTAGTCAGGAAAATATAGTAAGATTAGAAGTACTGTCTCCTATAACTGAAACTTTCCATAGGTGTTATTTTTAATATTCCTTGTGACTGAAACTCTGATATTTGTTTTAAATAGATATTTAGTAGTTTCTTATTCTTTTATTATTTATTATTAAATATAAATATATTCATATATAAATATAATATTTAAATATAATATTTAAATATTTATATATTTAAACTTTGCACTGTGGCTGATCCTTTTAGAAAATATTTAAGCTTTGAGAGTACTTGCATATATTTGTTTGGTGATAACTCTGGCTACTCCTGAAAGCCTTGCTGTTTGGTCAGCATTACCATTTGTATCAATATTAATTTCACTCAGTATAATTGAGTAACCTTGTAAGACTCTTAAAGTAGCTGGCAGGGGTTCTGGTGGCAGTGATAACTTAATTATAGTCTGGGCAGAAGGGGAACAGCAGGAAAATCTGTGCCAGCCTTTCCCATGTGTGTGTGTGTGTGTGTGTGTGTGTGTGTGTGTGTGTGTGTGTGTGTGTGTGTGTGTGTGTGTGTGTGTGTGTGTGTGTGTGTGTATGTGTGTGTGTGTGTGTCAAATCTCAAAGAGTTTGTGCACTGGTTTCACAAAGAGAGTGTGGGAGGACTTAGCTTGGAACACCAGATAAGGACTCAACTCTGAGCTGTGCCAATGCCAGTCTAATTAGGGGTCTGGTCAGATATAGAGGAACCAGCCCCCTCACTGAGCATGTTCCCTGGCTACTCTTAAAGGAATTTTTCTTGATGCAGAGAGGTCTGCATTTGGAAATACTTACTGTATCCATTTGTATTCCAAGTGAACATCCCTCTCCAGTGTCGGTGGTGAGGATTCAGGATCCTTGATTATTGGCCCAGCATGGGGACATCACAGAAGTAACTTCCCATGTTGAGGAGGGAAAGCTTTGCTAGAAGGTGTCTCTGAACCTAATGGTACTTCAGAAGAAGAGCACTGATAGGGGAAAGTTAGAGAAAAAAATGCATAAACACTGTGGTGAATAACTAAAGGCCTTATCATTAGAGAAGCTCCTTATAATAGGTAACTATAAAACAATTAGAAAAATAAATATATTAATATTTTTACTTTATAAACACTACAGAATATATGTCAGAATTTTAATGTTTTCACCTACAATGAATACATATAGTTTATGGCTTTGACAGAAACAAACAACCATTACAATAATATTTTGCAGTGATACCACTGTAAATAAATACCAATGACTGTTATAAGTATAATTCATGTTTATACCATAGCTCTGGGACTCATACAATCTCTATGTTATAATTAATTTTAAAAAGGCCTTTGTTATAGCATCCTATACATTGTAAATACCAATTTGCCTTATACTTAGGGAGAAGAATCATGTTTGCATCAGACAGTTTTACATTCAATCACATCATCTAGTCTGGTCCAGCTCTTTGGTTGTTATTCCTATACTGGCTGTGGTATCCAAGGATAAAGTTCATATTCCTTCCTGTACATTTCTCCTGATAGGAAAACACAGCCCACTAAGGAACAGCACTAACAGGCCACAGTTAACTGTATCAGATTCTCCATAAATAACTGAATTCTTAGCCAGTTAAACAATCATCAAACCTAGTAATAAGATTTTAATATGTACCACCTCAGCTGAGAGTATGCACAACCACTGTTATTGGGAGCCATTAGGTTCTTGTTCATAGCCTGCACAAATTCTATCAATGTTTCTGGGACTTCTAACCACCAAAGTATTGCCCAAATCAACTTTCCTGGGACCTTGTCACATGACTTCTCAAAATCTAGGAATGCCCAGTTGTATACTTTCCTCATCTCTATGTTCTTATCCATTATCTGTCTCACTATAAACAACTGGTTGGTTGTGCTGCATCCTGATCTATATCTGAACTACTCATCTCCCCTCTTACTCTTTCCTTATCTGTGTATTTCTTTATCAATCACCCTCTCCAGAACTTTTATGCATTGTGACAGGAGTTTGATACCCCTATACAGCCCACAGTTGTGGATGTCCCCTTTGTTCTTGTATACTGACACTCTTATACTTAGTCTGCAGTCATCTGGGATACACCTTTCTCTCCATACTGCTATGAGTGCCCTCAGAAGCCATTTTTCTCCATCTCACCTAACATCTTCATCATATTTGCTGTGACCGCATCGGAGCCTGCTGCTTTTCCTCACTTCATTTTCTTTAGTGGTGTTCTTACTCATTCTGAGGTGGCCTCCTCCTCTTCTCTCATCATAGGCTGTGTCTGGGACAGTAGAACTACTGTGGGTTTTCTTCATTCTGAAGCTGCTGAAAATACTCCTGTCTGTGGATGAAGTCTTTTTACCAAATCACTTTTCAGAAGCTGGTAGCGTGCCTCTGATGCTTTGTTCTTTGCTACTGCAACGGCTCTCTTAGCCTATTTGATAGCCAACTAGTGTTTCTTGTTAGCCTGGTCAGTCTTTTCTATCTTCTACATTTTCCTGTGCTCATTTCTATTGATGACTTTCTAGACTTACTAGCTTTCTTATGTACCTTAGTTCCATGCCTGTATCAGCAACATATCTGCAGTCCTGATAGATGCTGTTTTGAGGTGCTGCCATCTCTGCTCTCCTCCACTCACTAAGGATTACATTGCAATCTCTGATTCTAACCCAGTGCCCTCTCCTTATCAGTAGGCAGTCAGACTGAGCCAAATGTTGGCCACTCTTGTATGTGATCTTGTTGCTGTCTCTCCTGCTGAACTATGTGTTGGCCACCATCAAGCTATTTGCCAAACAAAAGTTATTCTTCTTTATTTTTTTTGCCCCACTTATGCAGACCCAGGTAGTTCTCATATCTTGTTCTGTCTGTTCCAATATGTACATTCAGTTCATCCATTATGAACACCAATTCCTGTTGTCCTGTATTATCTAGTAGGTCCTGCAGCTGCTTCCTGAATGCACTCTTTTCCTCATCATCACAATAATGATATGAGACATAGGCTGAGATTATAAATAGTGTCCTTTCCTTACACTGGAGTCTGACTTCCATGAGTCTGTCACTAATTCTGATGACATCCCTCACTGTCTTCTGAAGTCTCTCCTTCACTACAATTCCCTCACCATTTGTAATCTGTCCTCCTTCTGAGTAGTAGATTCTGAACACCAAGCCACATGGCTTTGCTGCACTGCCCTTCCATGTTGTCTCTTGGATACATAGAATGTCCAGCCTCCTCCTCACCATCATATCATCCACTTCAAAGCTGTGTCCTGTTAGTGAAGGCAATTTGTAAATCATGGTTAGAAGGTTGATTCGTTTTACATCCATATTTCACTCAACAGAGCTATCCCAAGTAATCTAGACTGGGCAGCTGGACAGTGGCAACAAGTAGCTTACTGACCCAGGGCTGCTGGGTTTTGTGGCAGGTACACACTGGACAATAGGGACACATACACCCCTCCCACTGTGGGCACTTGGTGTAGGTCAGAGTAGACCAGGTCTTCAACCCTCTTATCCTCAGCAAATACCCATTCCCATTTTTGCAGACATAAGTCATCATAATCATATGAGCTAGAACCAATTTTTATACCATTGACTGGCTAGCCCTGACAAATCACACAGTCTGTGATCTGTGTTCTCCTAACCAAACTGTAATAATGCCAAAATTTAAGTTCACGCAACTGGATTTGAATTAAATAATTGATTTATTAAATGCTTTTGTCCCAAGAAGGGGCTTCATCAGAATACAAACAAGAAGAGATACTCAGTCCGTATAAATACTATACCAAAGATTTAAACTAAATAATCACTTAATTAAATAATTTAATAATTTCACATCTTATGATGCCCACACCAGTTGAAAAAAATACAAAATATAAAACTGAAGATAAAAAGTAACCCAGCTGCTAGCCACAAATTCATCTAAAATAGCAGCATGCACATAAAAAGTTAATAAATAAATAATGCTAAAAAAAGCCTTATCATTGTATGCCACAGTGGAATAACTTTTTATACAATATCTATAATTTCCTAGCCTTCATATGAAATACAGGTTCAACAGATGTATATTTATTCAAACCACAGAATGAATGTGTGGCTATCAGCTGGGTTGCTTTTTCTCTTCAATTTTATGTTTTGCATTTTTAATTTGTTTGGTGTGGGCATTTTAAGATGTAAAAATGATTAAATTATTTAATTAAATCATTATCCGATTAAAATCTTTGGCATAGTATTTATATGGTCTGAGTGTCTGTTCTTGTTTGTATTCTGTTCAAATCCACTCATGTAAACTTCCTTTTTGGCATTAGTATAGTTTGGATATTAGTTATTTTGAATAACACCTCACCTATTGTTTTATTTATCTCCTACCCTGAGGATACTTCACCCCACAGTTGATGCCCAAAGCGGTTGGCCTGTACAACTTTTTCACATATAAGCACCGTCTAGAGTTTGAGCAGCTGCCAAAAGTCCATTCTTGGATGAGTTTCAGATGGAAACACTCAGCGTGCTTAGGGAAGGTGGTATGAACCCCACAGAGAAAACATGCAAACTCCATATAGACATGCACTGGAGGTCAAGACCAAAAATTGTACAGTGTGCATTAGAGACAAAGACCTAAACCATTATGCCATCTGGTCTTAAAGAAATTGTTAGTTATCATGGTAAATAAATACAAGCTACTCCAGGTATATATAATTAGCATAGGAAATCACCTGCTGCACACCTGACTACAAGGATAAAACAAAAAGATCAGCATATGGTACACTAGGTTTAGTGAGAATTGCATGTCATTATTCAGTTCATAAACTGGTAGAATAAATGGATTGCAAAATAACTCTCAGGTTAAGCTGTGTGCTACTTGGCTTACATTGTTACCACACTTTGTGACTTACCTTTATTACAGGTAAGTAGGCAAACCATAAACAAATAAATAATCAAACAAAACTGACTTTCAGTAAATTGCTATAATGACAAGGTTTTGTCAGTGGACTGCTCCCAGTATCTGAATAGATTATAAGCATCAAAGCAGGTATCTGTTGACTGTGTGTGTCTCAGTGCATGAAATCAGTGCTATGTCGCCTGCATCAATGTCAGAACACTAACTGCCAGTAAAGCAGATTCATGACATGCATGTATGCTGGTGATTTGATCATCCATATTTTATGCTTCATTAGTGAATTTCATCTTGTAAATATACATGTGTGGTGCTTAGTTAATGTATACACTATAAATGTTACTGTCTACACTTTCCTGTTTAGATGTTTATTTATCTTTTTTGAGGGTGCATTTCACAATTCTTTTCAGTTTTATGTCCATTATTTGTATTTAATTAATACTTATGTGTTTATATTTTTTAACTGGGAAATGAGAAGTCTCATTTTTAGTGAATTCCTGGGGAGATAACTCCAAAAGATGCAGATTCAGTGGTAGAAATTATATGTAAATAACAAACAATATCAAACATAAATTTATATCACAAAAAATTAAACATATAAATGATTAGATTGCAATATATTCAGTTAACCAACATCAGATCTTAATTCTGTAAGGAATATTTTTACTCTATAATTTCACTGACAATTCAATAAATGAATGGTGTAGTAGAATCTTAGCCAAACAGTGGGTGACAGGTTGCTAGGAAGGTATAAATAATTTAAGTAAGAAGTTCTGGTTGTAGAATTGTTTATGACATTATAAGAAGAGGAGACAGTGCAAGAGAATAAAAATTGCCGAACACTTAGGTCAGTCAAATTATTGAACAGCAAGATGAAATTTTGATGAAATTATGCCAAAAATGATGTAAATATGTTCTGCTGTACTGCATTATTTATTAATATTATTGTGCAAGTACAAATTTCTTGTGCTCTTGGAGCTCTTTTTCCCAGGCCTCAGCTGAAACTGGCCTTTGGCTCAGTGGGGCAATCACGGTTAACAAATGAAAATAAAATAAGTAAAATGTGTAAATACAGTAAGCAAATAAGGTAACATAAAACAAGTAAATTAATTAATTACAATGAATTTAAGGTTGGTATTGATAAGGAGTAGTTTAAGCTCTGGAGTTGCCATAATCATGTATCAGCTAACAGTGGCGGCTGGTGACTTCAAATCAAAGGGGGGCTGCAGGAGACAACTGAATGGGTGGGGTCAATGGAAATGGGTGTGGCCAAATATAAAGGGGAGGAGCTATGCTCAAAACCACAAAAACTGTAACTTCAATTCAATACTCTGCCCTGGGTGCCAAACCATCATTATGAGAGTCCAATCAAGATAAAATGAAGTGTAGAAGAAAAAACATATTTCAATCCATCGGCTGCATGACTGCTTACTTAATATCTAGATGGAAACAAAAAGGTTGTGAGGCATGAAAAAATAAATTACTTTTTAAATACATTACTGGAATGCTAGTCAAGGGCAGAGAAGTTTTAATGCTAAGTCTGTTCTCATTGTGAGACTGCATTGCTTTGTTTAGCAGATATGATATCTATTAGTGTTTGCACTGTCAAATGCAAAAGAAAACTTTTAAATGAAGTCCAAATCATCACAGAAGTAAAGCAGTATGCACATTAGTGTTTATGGTAAATGGGGTGAAATAGCCAAGTAATGGGTCATTGGAATGGCTGTAGGGATGAAGCTCCATTCGACCATGATTTTGTGAGGGGGGAAGGGCAGCAAACTCAAAGACAGCCCCGGCTGAACTATACCTCTCAACTGTCCAGATTTTTGCAGAATTAATAGATTTTTGCTTCTTATTTTTCATTTGTTCCTCATAAAATTTGTGGTTTTCTGTCAAATCATTTAGAAATGAAGTCACTAAATAATGATAGACACTGAGTTTCAGACTTCATAACCTTCAGAAAAATGCATGCTAAAGCAAGACCTATTATTCGATCAACTGTCTCAGTTTATACAAGAGCAATTTTTAGTACTGTTTATATGTCCCCCCCATATATTTGGCCTTGTCCAGATTTCCTGCATTAATAGGTTGAGAGGTACATGTAAATAAATTACTTTATAGAATTAGGCATATCCAAACCTCTCAACTGTCCCCGATTTTCACTCAAAATGTTGCTCTTCCCCTAATAATCCCTCCGCAAAATGGCAATTTTGGAGGAAAACATGGAGGGTTTACAGTTAATAAATAACTGTAATAATCAGTTATAGATTAATTTTATTTCAGAAATGCATGTAGATTCTTTTATTTTGTCAGCTGCTCAAGTTAGCAGTACTAATATTAAAAAGTGTCCCTTCTTTGACAGGTTCCCAGCTGTATTGTGTGGCTATTTTTATATTTTTGAATCACATTTTTGGTCCATTTTTCATAAAATAACCCCCCTTTTCATCCCCTTCTAGTGCTTTTTGAAAAGGTCAGTGAAGTGGATTTACAAAATTTGAAAAAGGCCAAAATAGTATCTAGTCAAACGAATAGTTACAAACATAATATAAGTAGGGAAAAGAGGGATACCTTGAGATTTTTAAGTCAGGCTCCAATTCGTATTATGAAACCAGATAAAGATGGGGGCCTTGCTATAATGACTATTGATGATTATAACACAAGAATGTTTAACATCCTGGACAGTGATACCTATGTAAGAGCTTCTAGGAATGAAATGACGGGCTTACAGGAAGGTCTCGGCTTTGATTGAAGAATTTTACATTGAAGCTAGAATAGATAAAAGCTTGTATGTTTATTTACAGCAACCAGCACCAAGGATCCCGGTTCTTTTTGGGATCCCTAATGTGCACAAAAGTGTAAACAACCCACCTATGAGACCTTTAATGGATGGGAGAGACAGCATCACATACACTTGTGCTAAAGTATTAGATAAAATTTTGCAGAAATACATTAAACGTGAAAGTCAAATTTCAAAAGATTCATGGTCATTTCTACAAGTTATCAATAATTTAGAGTTTTGTGCTGATAGTTTTTTTGTTACAGTGGATGTAAAGGATCTTTATTCATCTATCCCACATGGGGTTGGGATTGAATGGGTTTCACACGTTAAGGATTTTGGATGCACCTACTAGTGAAATTAAACTAGTCGAAGAACTGATAGATACGGTTCTCTCTTATGTAATGTTTAATAACGACATTTTCCATCAAAAAATTGGAGTGGCAATGGGCTCTCCATGTGGAGCAGGTCTGGCGAACCTAGTAATGGCGTACTGGGAGAGGTCTTTCGTGTTTAATAACTTCGATTTTAAGGAAAAAATCCTGTTCTATACGCCCTTTTTAGATGATATATTCATTCTTTTCCAAGGAACAGATGCTGAATTAGAGCGTTTGTTGGAAATGTTCAATAATAGTACTAATTTCTTGAGTTTCACGTCTAGCTATAGTAAAGATAGAATAGTATACCTGGACGTGGATTTAAGGAAAGATTATGATGATGGGATTTTTGTTTACAAAATCTATCGGAAAGAGACTTATTCCAACATGTATTTGCATTACACTAGCTGCCATCCTACATATCAGAAGAGATCTGTAGTTAAGGGGCAGCTAGTTAGGGCAGCCAGGATGACGACAAGGGATGAAGAGTTTGAAGAAGAGTGCACCTTAATGTCTAACTTCTTCATACAGAGGGGTTACCCTTTGTATTTCATCCAGGAGATTATTAGGGAAGTTCAGCATAAAAGACTAATAGGGGATTATGTCCCAATCTTGAACAAGGTAAAAGGTAGGGGTCTCGAGCTGAACACTAACAAAGAAATGATTAACACCAGTGGTTTTATATGCACTTTTAATATAGACTCCCATAGAATAACAAATATTATTATGAAAAATTGGGAGTTTTTGATGAGTGATAGACACTTTAGAGACTTGTTCCCAGAGAGGCCCAAAATTATATATAGGCGTGGTAATAACTTGAAGGAGATTTTGGAAGCCAATTGTCGATTATACACTAATAAAGAGGGCATGTATAAGTGCAGCATGTGTAGGTTTTGTAAATATATTGATGAAGGTTGTAACTTTAAAATAGGTAGTATGAAATACAGGTCCAATGGGAGATTTAATTGTAGTAGTAAACAAGTGGTATACCTAGCTAAATGTATATGCTGTCCAGCCTTCTATATCGGTAAAACCGATAGAAAGCTTTGCGAAAGAATTTATGAGCATATCTATTGCATTAATAGGAATAAAATGGAAAATGCATTAGCTAGGCATACAAGTGAGTTTACTGGCCATGAATTTAAATTTAGGGTTATCGACCAACTGGAAAATGATAAAAGGGGTGGACCTGAATCTTTGAAATTGGAGAGGAAGGAACTCCTATGGCAGCTCAGGACAAATGCCTGTCAATTTCCAGGCATTAATGAAATGAGCTATAAAGGTAATATCAGTGAGACCTAGAAAGGTAATATCAGTGAGTGTTGGTATAGATGCATGTTAAATAATTATATATACTAACATCATGGGAGATTAGTTGGTTAATAGTAAACAAACAAAAAACAAAAAACACAAGAAACATATAAACCATATAAATTATTAAAAATAAAATCTGGATAGGGAATATAAAAGCTTGCTCCAGTGAGACAAAAGCTGGATTTGATAAGTCTTTAGGGAATGTGTACTTTTGTATGTTTGTATATTTTTGTTTGTTTTTTATATTTTTATATTTTTATCTTTATTTTTATACATCTTACTATCTGGTTAAATGTTCTTACATATTGGAGATACATGTTTATTTCATTTTATTGTATTTTATTTTATTTTATTTTATTCCATCTATTTAGACTGGACTTATTAATATATTAACTGCATTGCTTATTGTACTGGATTGAGTAGTAGCCATGTGTATATAAATATAAATATAAACATATATATATAAATGCATAAATATACATGTTTGTATGTTTATATATGTATACATGTGTTTATACACGTATGCATTTTTTATATATACACCATTGAATTATTGATTAATATTTCACTAGTATATATGTATTTTTACCGGTTTTAAATAGTGTTAAAACCATGTCAGTTTAAACGATCGCGGTATTTTAAGTAGCGATTAGCTTATGTTTTAATTCCTGGTATATGCCTTTAAAGTATTAAATGGATTAATGAATGCTTGTTATGGCCACACTATAAAGGGTGGTTATTTGATGCTGGAGTTTCTGAAGAAGTTAAGGCATCTGCTTTGACGAAAAGTGTACTGATATTTTAACGCACTTAAAATTAAAAATTCTCTATATTTTTTTACGTGTGGAGAGCTGGGATTTGTGTTCTTGTTTTGTTTGAAGTTTCGATATATATTTTTTCTAAGAATTTTAACATCACCAGTCCCCATCCCTTGCCTAGTACTTCCAGTTTCCACTGCTAATCATAACATAATAAACCAGTGTGCCTTCCAATGTATATTGATGTGCTCATATAGTGGATACAAATCCATTAATATATGTTAGAGATCCTGTAAAGTACTGACCATCAACCACATACCGGGAAACCCTCCACTCCAAGCATAAATTTCAAAGTTACCCTGCTGGACTATGGCCACTCCTTACAGGTGGAAATCGAAAGTGGAGGACTCACTCAAAAGCCAGCCAGCAGTGAGCTGGGGAGTCCTTCATGAGGTACCTATCATGACATGTCGCAGGAATTATTTGGCTTCGCTATGAAACAATGACTGTTTTATGATCAACTGTAGAAATACAGTCGCAAAACAATGCAAGCACTCACTCATAAACCTCAGGCAAAGGACACACACACACACACACACACACACACACACACACACACACACACACACACACACACACACACACACACACACACACACACACACACCTTCAGTTTCAATACACCCACAACCAGTACTTATACATACCAAGTCTGGGATCACTGGATCTCAGAGAAGGAGATGCCCAGGATATCACAGTCCTGATCCCATCATACTAAACATTGCTTTTGTACATTAAGGCTATAGATCACCAGCTTGTCACATGTTACCATCCACCTCACTCCCTGTTGACTGATGTCTTAACATGTACTTTGCAGAAGTGTGGACTGAAATGACAGCCCCAGCCAGAGTGCAGAGTGTTGCTGGATAAAGCTGAGTTCACATTCCAAATCTCTCTATCCTAGTGTTTCTCATCCAGCCACTGACAGATTTCATGAGTACTGGAGACTTTTTTTCACTTCTTTCCTCATGACATAGATATACCAGCATCAAACACCCACCCCACCACACCTCAGGTAGCTCCATGATTTCCTCAGCCATTGTTTGATCTCTGATAATCTGTGTCATACTCACCAATTTATTCCATTACTCCATGGAGTTTGCAACATAAGCACATATACACGTCCTTATCATTCTCACACAATCAAATCCCAAATGAGATCTAATATTTTCCTTTTACTTCTATGATTCCTACATCTAAGGCAGAAAGCTTTCTCTGCAATTGTGTATGGTGTTGTGATTTGATATTAATCACCATGATAGGGGCTTCCGATCTGAAAACTCAAAGTTCACATCTCAACATCTATCTGCCCAAAAGTCCATCAGTACTGATGCCAGCATGGAATGCTGGAGGTCTTGGGGTCAAATACCAAATGAGAGCTAATATTTCCTTTCATTTTAATGATACTTTCATAAATACACTTGCACCATTATATAGTACCTCCCTATTGAAATATCAACACTTGTAACAGTGAGTGACAACACAAAAAAGACTGAAAATGAAAGAGAACAGTGAATATTAAATGATTAAATGCCACTCTTCTCCTTTAATCTTGTTAGCTGCAGGGGGAAAGCCAACGTGCACCCTCAGATGGAGAGCAAAACCCTCCTGATCTTATACATAACAACAATGAGATCACTATACCGCAGAGAGAAGGGAAAATTCTGAGAAATGGCCATCTTGGACTTGGGATATACAAGTCCATTTTTTCAGTCCTTCAGTTTCTGTATTTCAGGATTCACTGAAGCAGGTCCTGACATTTCAAATAGTTAGTGTATTTAGCATGTTACTTGTCATCAGAAGTGGTAACTAAAGTCACTGTAGCTTTTAGTCAGCCAAGTGTACCCGCATATTTCATGTTTGTACCTACAGTTTTCAAAAAAACTGCTTTCTAGTCCTTTAACATATATATGTAGGCTCATAGGTCCATAAGTGTTTACTAGGCTAATGACCACAAGGGTTATTTAAGTCTAGCCATGCATCCCAATTTTTTGACAAGTTCTGGTACCCTTGATAAGTGTAAGCAGAGTCTTGCAAGATGAAACTTTTACAAGGAGTAGCATGGGAGATGAACCATTTACAGGCTGCCTGTGTCCATTAGAGACATAGGTGCCAAACCAGGGATGAATGTCCTGTTCCCCATCCAGTTGTCCAAGTTACACTTGAATTGGGTTAGGAAGGAACTCTACTTCACATAGATGAGGAGCCTGTTCCAGAGACGGGGTAGTCTTTGGGATATATACCTGTCTCTCCAGCAGGTCTTATTTACATCACAGACAAGGTTTTAAGTATTTAGAATGGGTAACTCTGTTGCTGTTTGTTTTGCAGATATGAAAGAGGTCCATCAGAGTGGGGGTCTGTCAATGACTTGTATGCTAGACATAGATCTCCCCTCAACAGCCTATAGGAGACAGAATACAGAGACAGGGCTTTGAGGTGGTCTGCAAAGGACATGTTACTTACTCCCTGTATTCTTTTAGTGAGAAACCTCTGTGGACATTACCATTGTTGGACATGCCTGGTTAGGGGCATACCAAAGGGGGCATTGTACTCAATGATAGGTCTGAGGAATGCCAAATACAGTGGAACAATGTCTTCCTTGGACCTAGATTCCATACCTTTTGTTAATAAGTTGCGCAGCATAGAATGATTTCCTCACCACTGTAGACATGCGATGGTCAAAGGCTAGATTACTGTCTACATGTGACCCCAAGTCCCTGACTACTGGGTCAACTCTTAGGAGTTTGTTATCAATATGATAGTTACTGGGGTGGCTTATACCACTTGTCCTCTTAGTGCAAGAATTCTGGACAAAGCCAAAAATAATGAGGGGTCAAAGTACCAAAATCTGTGACAGATTTTAAATATTACTGTTATAAATGTGATGTTGGTTGATGTTGATTCCAAATGTTGCTAGAATAACAGATTTTGCACTACCATGCATTTCAGATGGGTATCAAGCCTGAAACTCAAACACCTGTGATATTTAGTTACTTCAATCCTCAATGACTTGCTCGAAAACCACAAATGTTATGAGGAAGGGACAAAAAATATGAAGAAAAAAATCTAGACACTGCAAAATTCTGAACAGTTGAGAGATATGCCTAGGCTAGAGGTGAACAAACCAAGAGATAGTTTACTTATTACACTGTAATTTTATTTAATCTAATATTTTGCAATTATTCTAACATATATTGATTGATTGAATGAGTGAGTGAGTAACTTTTAATTATTTGCACCTCTTCAACTGTACATATTGCACCTTTCATTCAGTAGCAAAACCATTAGTTTCATAATTTAAAATTAAAGCTAGCCATAGAAACATGAGAATTCTATAACATTTTTCCAAAACAGTCTCCATACTAAGCAGGTTCTTCATTTCTCCTTACTTAATCTAGTGGGGGTCAATGAATTTCCTAAGTAGTATGACCCCAGGAATGAAAGCAGGAACCTTAGACAACAAAGTATAGAAGAGTTCAGAGAGCCAGTCATTTTTTCACAAACTGCAGAAAGTTTTCATAAATGTAAAATAGTGCACATACATTGAAAATAAACCCATACAAAACTGGAATATTCTATTAATGCAAGTGGTAAAGGGTATATACCATTCCGATGCACTCAAAATATTTGTTCAGTCACCTGAAATTATGTTGTTACAAGTGTTGATTTATACCTAGCTGCACTTGTTAATGTTCATATTAAAATAAATAAAAATATTCCCCATCTATCCACGCATGCAAGAACACAAAAATAAAATAGCTCACAGCAGTGTTAATTGATACCTTATCCTCACATGTAATCTGTGTTGTTTTTGCTTATTGTGTTTTTCAGAAATGTAACAGTATCTCATTTTCTTTTTATGCATTGTTAATTTATATTTCAGTTTTTTGGTTGTAAAATCAAATAAGAAAGTAAAAAAAAAAAGAAATGTGACAGCACCATCAGCATTGCTTAAAGATCCCCCATTCAGTTCATAAACTCCAGGATTTTTTGTTTTTTCTTCTCATATTTGTTTATCTTAGACTTTGTTGTCTGTTACACTGGGAATGCTTTTAGCAGTACTGAATTGCATCCAAACTAGCAAACCAGATGCAGAGGAAAGACTAATCTTGTATTTTCTTTATAAAAGTTAAGGAATGCGACACAGCAAAAGATTAAGGGAATGAGTAAAACAACACCTGATGGATTTCCCTGCATGGATTTCTTAAAACGACCTCCTTTTCTTTGATTCTGTTCATCACTCTATCACATACATTTAATCAATTCCTTCTGTCTGCAATAAACTGCACATTAATGGAGATCCACTAGTATTTGTGTGAAAAACTGAGTTTCACACTAGTTCACCTTCTTACCGCTTGATAGCAATCTGCGTATAGTCACAGTTGGAATTTTCTAAACAGACTACATCTGCCTTGGAGCCAAACCTGCTCAGTCTAGTTGTACTGATTAAGCCCCACAGATTATTTGTCAGACAAATCCTAGGACCCAATATTTGTTTTTTTATTTAATTGGCATGCAAATGGGTGCAAATAGAGGAAACAAGATGGCATTTATGCCCGATACAGTTGTCACTTCAAATCCTGGCCACATTCATTATCCTGCATTACAGATGCTTTTTACACACCAAACAGCTGCCAATATTGCTTCAACCGCAGGAAGTCGACAAACCTGTGCAAACTTCCTTTCCCTCTTATCTGTTTTATGCACACTAATTCAGTGCATCTGAGGCCTCTGCTCGCCAGAATTATGCCTGCTTCCTAACACCTCACTCTCCAGAGCTTTGCATTTGAAATTGAACAGACACCAAGCCAATTTATCACAGGCTGACATGTGTCATGTTCAAGGCATAACCAGAGGGACCTCGAGAATGCAGTGTATTTATCCTTTTGTTGTCAGTAAGGGCCTAGACAATACAAACAGCTATTAAGTAAAAGAAAAAAAAGCAATAATAACAAAAACAAAGGGATGATATTTAATAGTTGTAGTATTTAACAGAGCATCACTTTCCAGGGTATTACCTGACATTATTAGAACATATCTGTCTTTTTTCCTTTGAGGGATAATCACCTGTCATTCAGTAAGGTAGCACAACCATCACAGCTGTACCAAATATGGATGCAGTAAAGAAAAAAACTGCTAAAGTCTTAGAATTTTAATCATAGCATTATACACCATTCTAGCAACAAAATAGGAATGAATCTTTTATAAATCCCATAGGCCTTGTTCATTTACAAGTATAGTTTATTTTTCTAAATCTCCCAAAGACAGATAACTATTTGTCTTAAATTTCACAAGTATTGGTATCTTTATCTGTTATGTCTTAATTACAAACTTCTGAGCTAGAAAAAAACAAGTCTGGAATAATTGTATAGAAATGCTGCACTTTCCAAGCTTAATGAAAATGAGTAACACATTAACAATATTACACATTTTCATGAGAAAGATGAACCCAAAAATGTAGCAGTGATGGAGGTAAGGTTGAAAGTACATACCTTCATATTACAAACACACACAAGTACAAGCATGTGCACACACACACACACACACACACACACACACACACACACACACACACACACACACACACACACACACACACACACACACACAATCACACAAAATACCTTACTGAATGCAGAACATATATATATATATATATAGAGAGAGAGAGAGAGATGTGTTAACCACTCCTTCCCACTAAACACACCCATATAAAAAAGCAACATCTCTGGTTATGACTAAGGCCACAAATGGAAGGTGAGCAAAGCAGTGAAGTGTATATTTTCCTCAGCGGAAATTACACCTGGGATTCTAACTCTTGCTTTGAGAGAGATGATGACTTATAACAATTCCATTGTATTTCTGGAAACAAAATAAAGGTAGCTTCCAAGCATATAACTTTTAATATTGCAAACAACATGTTTAAACACACGCATATGCATACATTGGCTATCTGTTAAGCTTATGATATTGCCTAAATCCGTAACAGATTTCTTCTAGTTGTTAATCATTAGTCCAGATTCCAGATTTGTCTAGATTTTCTGGATATAACCCAAACGTTCCAGATTGAACACTTGTCTAGATTTTCTGGATATAACCCAGAAGTGCAGTGACCTTCCTTATAATACATATCCATAGACATAACACATGTATTTTTTATTCAGTTTTGTACTGCATCGCATACTTTAGGAAACTTATAGCTAATTTGACACTGTTATCATATTTGCATTTTATTTCCATGGTAATAATCAGCACACCCCAAATACACACATTAAAAAAAAAAAAAAGAAATCTAAGCGTGGTCCATCACTTTTAAATGCGACTTTAATACAGACACATGATCGCTCCACTTTTTTAGTTGAACACATTCATAAAGTATTACAGGTATGAGAGCAGTTAGACAACAGCTCCATTCATACTCCATATCGAGTTTTCTCTACAAACAGTAATGTAAGTAAGGGAATAAAGAGAGAAGCTAAGGCAACCCAGAATATTCATTCATTCTGAGAGTTTATTTCTCATACAAACAAGTTTTCATAGGTTCTTTTAACATTAAAATCAAAGAATGATGAGGCAAAATTAGTTATAACTGTACATGACAGTGTATTTAATTGTATAGCATAACCCTTACTATGATAAAGTCAACAGTTGAGAAAGTCTATAAAATGATTGTTTTCACTTTCCTTAGAATAATAAACTTTTCATGTATTATACACTGTAATCTGTCTAGTGTAGCACTGCAACACCAATAATGCGCTTAACAAATATTGTAAAAGTGTACGTTTATCTTGTTGTTGGTGTTTATTAAACTCTACATTTACACAATAAGAAGATCTTCATTTGACCCCTTATTCGAGTGAGCCAGCAGCTACTTTCTTCAACATAACAGTGACGGTGAGGTTACCGTCTTTTTTTGCATTATATGTATTATATACACTGTTCATTCATATCAGCAAGATGCCATAAGAATGTACCTCCTTATTATTATTACTTAATTACCGCCAATATAGTTTCTGTAATGTATTTAGGGTGAATTGGCGTTTAAGGCATCTCTATGTTCTGCAGTCAGTGACTGTAAGTTATAAAGAGTGAGTGTGTGTGTGTGTGTGTGTGTGTGTGTGTGTGTGTGTGTGTGTGTGTGTGTGTGTGTGCGTGTGTGTGTGTGTGTGTGTGTGTGTGTGTGTGTGTGTGTGTGTGTGTGTGTGTGTGTGTGTGTGTGTGTGTGTGTGCGTGTGTGTGGTGTGTGTGTGTGTGTGTGTGTGTGTGTGTGTGTGTGTGTGTGTGTGTGTGTGTGTGTGTGTGTGTGTGTGTGCGTGTGTGCGTGTGTGCGTGTGTGTGTGTGTGTGTGTGTGCCTTTGTGTGTATTTGCAGTGATTTCTTTCTTTTTTTTTTTTTTGGCAATTCCTCCCTTTTTTGTGTTAGTGCAACTGTGCAATTGGCATGTATCATTTTCATCAACACTCCCTTTTCCTATTTTCTACATCGGGTCAGGGTGTCATATCAGCTGTCACCATCTCCTTTACTCAATCCTACTCTCCTACCTTCTTCTCCAGTCATGCTTCACTATCACATGTCTTCTGTCACTCTATCAGTCTGCTTCTTTGCTGGATTCCCTCATTTCCTCTTGACTTCTTCCTGTCTCTCCCAAATCTTCTTCACCAGATTGTCTTCTTCTTTCCTGCACATGTGCCCAAATCACCTTAATCTGTTCTCTTTGACCTTTTCTGCAGCTGAAGCTATTTTGGCTTTTACTCTGATGTCCTCATACCTTCACCTGTCCCATGGTATGCATCCTGCCACCAATCTCAGGCACTTAATTTCTCATCACCTCTAGCTTTCTCAATTGCTCTGCCTTTACTGCCCAGGTTTCTGTACCATACAGTAGTCTTGGTTGCACCACTGTTCTGTGAGCCTTATTTTTCAGCTTGTCTGGCATTCTTCTGTCATACACTACCCCGAGGACATTCTGTTCCAGTTGGCTGCAGCCTCTCTGATTCTAGCTTTGACCTCATCATTCAGACCTCTCTTCTGCTCAGCCACCCCTCCCATACACTTGAAGCTGTTAACCTGTTGCATGATTTTCCCTTCTGTCTCAATTTTCTCCTGATTTCCCCAAATTGCTGCCCTTATTGCTGTCTTATCTGTACTCAGTTTCATCCTGTGTGCCTTCAGTTTTGCATTCCATTCCCCTAGTCTTTATTGAAGTTCTTGCTCAGAGTGTACCTGTAATGCCTCATCACCTGCATCCAAAAACTTTGTTATTTTGTCCAGTCCAGCCTGTTTGCTAATGTAGTCCATCACCAGTATGAGCAGCTGTGGGCTCAGAGCTGAACCCTGATGCACACCAACTCTGACTGGGAACCCCTCTGTGAGGCCAAATACTGTTCATACTTTAATCATTGTGTCCTTGTACACAGCCTGCACTAATTCTATCGATGTTTCTGTGACTTTGAACCACTGCAGGACTGCCCAAATCAGCTTTCTTGAGTATGTATATATATATATATATATATATATATATATATATATATATATATATATATATATATATTCAGGGGGTATGAGGCTTGTCCCTGCAAGAAATCTTTATTTATTTATTTATTTATCATTTTCGGACAAGTTTTTCGTAAAGAGCTGATTCCTCACTGAATTGTAACTTGATGAGTCATAGTAAAAGCAGTGACATCCCAGTCATACCGCTCAACATCTTGGAGCAAGAAATATGGATGAAGCCATAAATAATGCAGAGACAAAGTTCCAAAAATAGGGACAAATTTTAAAAATAGGAAGTTGAAGGAATAACATGTTTTACATTAACACGGATTTTCTGAAGGGTATGAAGTTTGAAACTCAAATGTATATCATTATTTTCTAATTTCAATCCTCAATGAGTTCCAAATGATTTTCCAGAAAATAAAAATTTTAATGAGGAACTGATCAAAAATATGAGGTGAAGATCTGGACAGTTGAGAGGTATGCTCCCAGTTACCTAGCTAAATGCATTTCCCTATGTATATTTGATAAGTTACTCTTGTTCTGTGTCCTCAGCACTAAGCTGAATGTATGCAAGGTTGATGCATGAAGCTGCCAAGACTTTTGTCTTCCTTCATGTTCCTGATTCCTTTTCTTTTTCTTTTTTCTTTTTTTTTCTATATAATATCAGACACAGCCAAGATTATGGGACCTGACATTTATGGTTCCCTTCTGCACATGAAACAAATTGGGGAAAAATCCAACACCTCTCAACCAATTAAATTGATGTATTGACAGTGATAATTATACACACTGCCAGTATCACAGTATAATTTGTATTCGTTTTTATTTATTTATTTGTTATGACAGCCCTTTTTGCAGTTCGATGCTGTTTTTCATTTTCTTCTCAACGAGATATCAGAATTGTAAAGAATGTGGATACCATATGTATTGGCAGGTGACGTATGAAAGAAAGTAAGTTGTATATACAGGATCTCTTCTGAATGAGTATTGATATGGTTCTTTGGGTTAGGACAGTATCTGTCAAACAGCAACAGCATGGCCATTATATGTATATGATTCATCACACTCGGGTTCTCCGGTTCGATTCTTGGCTGGAGTGTGGGAGTGCCTTCTTTGTGGAGTCTGCAGGTCCTCCCCGCAGTTGCGTGGGTGTTCGAAAAACATACGTGAATGTGCATGCCTTTGTTGAAGGTTGGACGTCAAGCTGGCACCTTGGCATTCGTGAAAATCTACAGCCAATCATTAGTAGACCGGATTTTCACTGTGGTGACCCCTAACCAGGAAAAGCCGAAAGACAACAACAACAACACTCAAATGTACTATATTGTCTCAAAAGGGACACATTCCACTTGGTCACAATGTATGTGCTTTGTACCCAAGTATCCTATTAGAAGTACCTGAGTTTTTATTCTTAGTTAGGCTTAGTTGCTCAGCCAAGTGGGCATATATTTGTGCCCCCTATGTGGAAAGGAGCAGTTGCTCCTTGTCAGTGCGGACAATAAGTTAGACACCTCCATGACAACAACTGCTTTTGAGAGGCTGCTGATGAATGACTTGAGGAAAATGAGGACTGAACTAATGTGTTTTGCTAGCATCCATCTATAATTGACAGGGCTTCAGACATAGCTAGGAAAGGTATGCATACTGCAGCTTATTAAGAGGAAGGCAAGATGGCTTTCAACAGTTTCTTTACTCTGTGTTAAAAACACAAGTAACGATCACCCTATGAATACAGAATATCTTGCATAGGTAATAAAAACAGACAAAATTTGGTAAAGGGAATTCGACAATGTACAGCAGAAAAAAAAGAGAAGAAGATAGCGTTTAGAAGCTATTCTCATTTATTAATATACTGCTGTATTATGTAGGTCTGCAGACAATCTGACAAGTTGGCAATTCTTTACTGGGCAGAAAGGAGGTCCACTTCCAGTCCAGTATGGAAGCAGCTGGGTATGGATGTAAACTGACACTTTTACTGGGAGGGAAAGCATGGGGTGAAATGGCAACAGCTGAGAAAACTTAGAAAGTTGATAGAATGACACGTCTTACACTAACATGGATTTTTGGAAGGGTATGAAGTTTGAAACTCAAATGTGAGAAACCAGAGGATATGGGGCAACCAATAATTTATTACTGCATCTGAAAGTAATATTTGTGTAGCTCTATGAGCAAACATATTGGATTGGTACAAACTCAGTTTCTAAAAAGAGCAGTAAATTAATCAGTGATCTTGCACAGATTGGTCTGGAGATGGGGTAACTTGCGGAGCCATGGACTGGACTGGGAGCTTTATAAGTGCTAAAATGGGCACAAATAAAAGTTTGGGGCATTTAGGGTGCTACATCAATCAGACTTGAAAGATAAGGATGTGGTCTCTTTTTGCAAAGATGATGTGCACCTTCCAGATATGGTGGTGAATATTTTCAGTCTGTAGTTAAGGCTTATTTTATAGCAAATGAGGGTATAGGATGCTACTTGAAGACAATACATATATCTATATATCTATATATATATATATATATATATATATATATATATATATATATATATATAAACTAGCTATCTACCTGTCTACCTACATATCTATCTATAACATAAAGAAGAGCCAGAAGAAAAAAGTTGAATACCGTGATGACCAGTTCTTGAAAAGAAAGGAAAAGGAAAGGTGTATTGCATGGAATGCGCGCGCGCGCGCGCGTGTGTGTGTGTGTGTGTGTGTGTGTGTGTGTGTGTGTGTGTGTGTGTGTGTGTGTGGAGGTGTGGTGTGTGTGTGTGGGGGGGGGGGGGCAGGTAGAAATTCATCAAAAAGTGAGAATGCAGCCTGATGGAGAAAGAGGGAGTAGACCTCCCACTGCAGCACTAGTAATACTATTGTCAGGAGAAATATTTATGGATATATGAGATACTGAGTTAGCTTCATCAATGAGATGGGACAGGGCAGGTGTTCTAGACTTTGATGATACCAGAATTGCCAAAATGAAAGTACTATGCATGTTTTGATATTTGTTGGTGTAAAAAAGATGGCAACACCCCTCCTTTACCAATGGGATAGTGAGAAGGAAAGTTCATTTTGAAAAACATGGTTCAAGAATGCTCTGCTCTCCGAGAACATCAGTAGAGGTTCTAAATTAAAAACCTTGGGACAACTACTGGAGTTCTAAATTCTTAGAAACCATCAGGCTACAGTATGAATGGATAGTTGGTGACAGAGTTATGAAGAATGGAACAGCTGATAAACTAGTGTGATGTGTGACTACAATTATTCATTTGAATCAAACTGGAAATGATTCAAAGATCAGCAAAAGAAAGTTAATAACAATAAAGCAAAAGAAATATGGAATTCTGATGAGTGAAAAAGAACATGGAAGAAACAAGCTGATTTTTATGTATGATATAAATTTTTCATAATGTCCTGCTTAATAAACACTGGTCAAAACCCAAGAAGGTGCAATCATTACATAGGAAAGAAAAGACAAAGGCAAAAGAAACTTGTTCCACAGACTATGTTGTCCTGTCCTTCCATCTTGCTATGCCACTTCTTTAGTTTGATTGACAGATTATATAAGAAAGGGGGCAGGGCATTCCCAAATGAGTCACCAAAAGGAAGATATTTAAGGGGAGAGGTGTTAGGCAGCAGAGGAAAAGAGATGAATGGAAAGGAACTGATTTGGGTAGGAGTAGCAGGAACTCAAGAGAAGGTAACTTAAGGTGAGTACTCAACCCAATCATCCTCTTTCTATAACAGATTGGGAGAGTAAAATAATTCCTGCCACCCTCCCTGAAGTGGTGGGACATGTGCACAATGGGAGCATAAGATGAATGCATAGGACACTACTAGCAGTGTAGCCTTGGGATTATTGCCAACAATAATGTGTATCGGACCCTGAGGTGGTCTATTTAGTACAATGGAACAACTCAGTGTTTTTGGCTTGGGTGATGCCAGAAATGGCAATGTGAAAGTACAATGGATATTTTTGTAGTTTTCTTTGAGGAAATGCCCCTTTGTTTACCATTAGGATAGTGCTGTGGGACATCTTGTTGTGAAATTTTGTTCGTAGAAACCTCAGTTGGGGGGCCCATAAAACCTGAACCTGTAGCCTTTAACAAAGTTGGCAGAGGTCCTAATGTGATAAGGTAGAGGAAATTAATAGAGTCTTAAATTCTTAGAAAATATAAATAGAAGGCTGTGGTCTGTACAGCCAGTGTTTTGTGTTTCAGCTATGAAGCAAGATAATAAATGTAGGCTACCTACTGGAGAGTACATCACCTTATAGGCTCTGCAAGCCCAGTGGAGTGGCTGATTCACCTTGGGACCAACAAGTAACAAAAAAAAAAATATTTTTCAGGTAATCCACTGTTCTATGTATTCCTATAGGTATTTTTCAGGTGGACAGCTAACCAATATAGAATGTGAACATTCTTAAAATCAAGTGATAAAAACATCAAGCAATCCTTCTTTGAGCTTTAAGGTCTTTAGCTTATTCACCTACTTTAAATAAACTGGACAACTTAAAGCTCAAAGAAGGATTAATTCATGTTTTATTATGTAGTTTTGGGATTGGATACATTCTGCTCTACACCTGCAGAATGCCTACAGCAATACGACAGTCGATTACATCAAACAAAAAGGCTTTTCCTTATTTTCTTTGCTTTCTCTTTTTTTCTGTGAAAGAAGGTGCGACTGGTAAAATGTCAGGCTGTACAACTGCTAACTGGAAACAAAAAGAAAATGGTTTGAAGATCAATAAAAGAAAATAACTAATAAACCAATATACAGTTCTGATGACTGAATAAAGGAACTAAGGAAATTTTTTCCATATAGATGCATGATATCAGTTTTGCATAAATAATGCCCTGTTTAAGAAGCAGCGCAAGATGGTGTGGATATTTTACGGTAGGAAAAGAATAAGGATGATGTCATTTTTTGATGTGACAGTCCATCTAATTTCCAAGCAGAAGTATATATCAAACAAATCTTTTCTTTGACAAAATCACAGAAAAATGCTATTATTCCCTTGTTAATTCTGTTCCACCTGATGTTTATTGTCAGCTTTATCCTTCCAGTCTCTGATCTGTTCTGCCTTCCTTTTCAGACTGCTTGTCTGAAACAACTTACGTATGAATGAGTGCACTGTTATTATGTGGACAATCTACCTTTTTATCTCATATACTACTAGTCAGTGAGGATAATGAGAGATATATGATGGCTAACTGCCATTTTGTGAGGCTGTTAGTTATTTTTTCCTTAAGTCACTTCATCTTCATCTCAGACTACCATGGACTGTACAAATTGACCTACTGCATGTGCTCTGCCAACCATTTGAAATATTTTCTTACTATTATTTTTAGCTTGATGTCCAACTGTTACCCACTTGACTGATTTGTCTTGCATTTGCTTTTAGGCTGATGAGCAAGAATCCATACCGCTAGCTTTTACTGGGCAGAACTTTACTGAGCTATCCTACAGAGTACTCTTTATGAATTCAGTCAACACTTACCCGTGATGATGCTGTTAGTTACTTTTCCTAAACCAGGGTAGCTGGCACAGCATTACGTCTTACATCCTTCCCTATTTTTAAGGGTAGCCATTTTGCCCTTTCAAGGCATTTCTTTGGTGTCTGTCTCTGAGCTATGTAAATTAATATCAAAAGCAGCATATCAAGGCTGACAAAATTATTTAGCTTTAGTGTTAATCAACAAGCAGATGCAACACGTATGCTTCACAGTATATGAAGTACTACAATTTGCACAAATGAACTAGAACCTGATGCACTTGGTACATTTTTCTAGAAGTCTCTAAATGTAAGCTGCATTCTAAAGTACTATGTCTGTGTGCGCTCACATATGGGCTCTATACACGCAGTTCATCTGCTGGAAGAATCCACTTTTAGTATGATGGATACTCTTGCTAATCTGTCTTCCTCTCTGATGTTTCCTAATAGTTTTCTTATTGCCTCCCTTCAGTGTCCATTGAAGAGTTTCTTGTTTCATTCTTGCAATGAGTTCCTGACTGATTCTGTACTTTTCCAAAGAAAACTCTTGATTATCTTGTTGAGCCTTTGATGGTTCTCAGACTCCATTGTGGATTCTTCAGAGGTCTCTGTGATTTTCCACGTGACTTTTCTAAATGACATTCTCCAAGGCTTTTCGGAATGATTCTCTAATGTCTTGTTGAGAAATTATCCCAACTAGTTTTGACTGATTCTCCAAACTACTTCTAGTGCAACTAGTTTATGTAGAACATGAACTTCCTCTCAATACAATTTCTAAATTGCATGAAAAAGTTATTATATTGCGCACACAAATAAAAAAATCCGGGTTTGACAAATTGTATATATGGATATCCACTGGCATATTATGACCAGCATAGCAGAGGAATATAGCTGGAAAGTTAAATCTAGGAAAAGATGTTACATAAATGTGTAATTCATCAGATGTATGTTATCCCCTAACATTTCCCAAGCACGGTTATGCAAATTGTCTCACTTTTCTTTAGAGTGCAGCTCAGACCGATATTGATTACTACAAACTGCAGCCTGTTATAGTGAGAAGTACTATGTGTTACTTCTTATCAAACAACAGCTGGGATCATATTTAGTAGGAACGTTAACAAGCTCAGATCTTGGATTTGCATACTGTCCTTCTTTAGTGTAACACACCATGTCATAACTTCTACTTGCATTGTTAGCTGTTGCACACACAAAGCAGAAACAAGTAAAATACCATAAATGTCATGTCCTTTGCACTGCCATTTCCTATATTCAAATTTGCTACACCTGGTATATATGCAGACTGTTTAAATCACTGTTTATCTGGACCAAAGAAATGTTTATGATGTTGTCAGAGTTCTCAAGATAACAAATCTTACTGCAACTGTTATTAAGGGCAATACATAATGTGATTTGTGAATATTTCATCTGTCTGTTATGTAGCTGCTTAATTAACCTCCCTACATCAACAAAGGTCATATCAACAACCACACTCTGTAAACTGTTGGTCATTTTGTTTAAACCAGACCACCTCCGGGTCATAACTACAAGAGTGTCTTAATTATAAGAAATGTCCCATAACAGCGTGTTTTCTCCCAAAGTAGTGTTAATGATATTATGGCACTCAGGAATACTTAATATATGATCTATTTTTGTATCATTTTCCAGAATATGTTTGGAATGCTATTATTATCAAAAAGGTAGGGATGTTATTATTGATGAGGACAATACTGAGGAGACTGTGTGGCTAGGCTTTGTAGAGCTGTGCCATGTGGCTTAACATGTTTTATGCCATTTAGTGGCAATACAATCATTGTAAAGTACATGCCTGCATGACTCAGCAGCTGGATGTGTGCCAGTGTTGAAATATCAGCAAGGCAAAATGCCACAATCTAAACAAAGAAGACCAGAGCTAGCAGTGCATTATGGAGCAAGATATCAGGCAGCATAGGTCTGTGTATGCTGCTGCAGAATTTCAGCAAACACCAAGCAGAGCTAAGCTGCAGCATATTGCACATGCTTATTGTCCACTGTTCAGTCATGCACATACCCACGGTCTAGTGTCCCGTCACCTAGAAACTTATTGATTCCATAAAAAGGAAGAAAGGAGGAGTGTAGAACCAGCAGGAAATGGGATAATATAGTGACCAGAGGTGACACTGAAGGCAAGCATAAGGATCCCTTTTTAAAGGGGATAGGTTACCCATTTTACACATATAGACGTGGAATGGATGATGGGAAGGAAATTGTGGGAGAAAATTAAGTGAAGTTTATGTAGCAGGGGCAAACAAACAGACACAAAACAGAACAGATGAATAGGGACAGATGTCCACCCACTAGGAAGGAGAAAATTGGGCAGAGCAGACAAAGGATGGGCAAATGGAATTAGGAGAGAGAGGATGATGCACAAGGAGATGATTGTTGGAAAACAAGATAGGGTTCACCTTGGTGGTGATAGAATGGGGTACAGGTAATGGTCTTACTGTCATGTGAACCACAGAGATGTCAGTTTAACCCAGAAGGGTGATCAGATGTGTCAGAGTAGCCAGCAGCAAGGGCCACACCTTGTGCTGGTGGCCTAATATCCATGTTTGTCACACTTCCTATACATTCTGAAGGGGCAAAGTGGTGGCCAACCAGCAGGTCATTGCAGACATGAATGCCTTCTGAACCTCCTACTGTATCGATAGCAGACAGCTGCAGCAGGTGATTAGACCTGGCTACTTGCCAGGGACAGTTCAGAACTTACCCACTGCAAAACACTATCTACCATCTCACCTGCCACAGCCCAAAGGGCAAGGTTTGGACAGAGATGATGTTCCTGTTCCTGCAGGTTGGAGAGAAAGTGGGAAAACTAATATTAATGAGCATAGTCCACAAATGGCACAGGTAATATAGGTTCAGGGCACTTTCCATGCACCCAAACTGTCAAGCAGCTTGAGCTGAGCTGACTAAAAGGCAAGTTTGGGAACAAAGCCCTTCAGAGCTTTCCTGTCAGCAGATAGAGGGAGGCTGAGCCCTGAAAGTAAAAGCCTAGGAAAAATGAAAATTAAATGTCCACACCCTGACATAAAAAAAAACACACCAAAAAACAAGGAGGATGGAGGGAGCGGCTACTGCAGTAGTGATCTTTTGAACATCTACTGTTATGCTAATTTTAACTTACACATCTATACTACATTCTTCATGTTGATCACTGCTGCAGCCACCTTAGCTATATAGGTAGAGTACCATAGCTAAATATATTTGGGAGGTGGAAGGAGGAGGCCCAAGGAGCCCTGGAGAATGGTCCTAGCAAAGCATGATTTATGATTTAGACCTAGAGAAGGAATCTGGTTTATAGTGCTTTGTAAAAGTACGTACAGAGTGTCCCTCTTCTTAAGTACATTAAGAAGACATTGAGGCTTGGGTGTTCATTTAAGTAGTTTATTGGCTTTACTATCAAAATGCAGCTCAGACAACACGTGAATAGGAAATCTTGAATGGCGATGTTCAACATTTCAAATAGTCGAAAAAAAAATGTTGAAGCCACAACAGCGAATGTACACTAGCATTTGCTGTTGTGAATTCAACCTTTTGAATGCAGATCACATTATAGTGGGGATCGGGAAATGTACCCTTTCCCTCACTGTAGTGTGTGATCTTGGAATTTGTATATATAAGTAGCAGGGGGTGTGTGGGGGCTCAGACACCCACATGGGGGTACAGGGGGGCTTGCCCCCTGCAAAATGTTGTTAGTTCAAGACTAGAAGTGTGGTATTTTCAGTAAAGCCGGCATTCCTGAGATGTCAACTTTACTTAAATACCTCATTTGGCCATGTTCCTGCTCATTGATTTGATTTCCAATATTTCAGGTTGGAAACATGAACACACGCACATTGCAAGTGTGAGATTTTGATAGTAAACCATTTATTGCATACAAATACATCAGGATGGATGGCAGGAACATTAAACTTAAATGAATTATCTAACTAATTGACTGACTACATACTTGCATGCTCACACTCTTGCTGCTAACTCAAAATGGCCCTCTTGCTTGCATGTGCTCAGTACTTATTTGCATATGCTGACTCACTGGAAAGCTTCTTAAAGGTATATCACACACACTGATTTACATCCTCCCTTTTTACTGAGCTGTCTCATCTAAACAATGACATTTCAATAGGCATGCAATTATACAGACAGAAATGAAGAAAAACAATAGTCATGGCCAGGTTGCCATGTATCTGGAACTAGGTTTCAAGATGTGACTTGGTCTTGTGACATAATAGTTAGAACTGGGTTAGCAACTGAGACAGTCACCGGGGAATGCTCTGCTTGAGGAGTTTCAGGAACATTGGGCAAGTCACTGAGAACTAGAGTCTTTGTCGCAGGCAAGATGCTGTAACACTGGTTCAGACACTAGTAACAAATGCTTCCAGTTTCATCTGAATTCCAGTCCTTGTGATTCCACAATGTACTATCTTGGATCTTGACACAGACTTTTCACAAATCCGATGTGATCAAAACCTTTTGACATTTGCATCCTTACTATCTCCTCTTTCTGTAAAGAACAGAGCAGTTTGCTGGTTTTATCATAGTAAGACTTCTGGGACAAATGCTTTTTCAACAGTTGGGCTTTTACTGCTTTGTTGTTATTAACACATGGAACCGATAAATTACTGCTGATTGGGAATGTGGTTCTGGTTTGTCTCAACATAAATCTCTGGGCAGGTGAACCAAGATGATTATCCCGGGGAATGTTTCTGAGATTTAACAGGTTGTGAAAAACATCAGTATTGTCACATCTGGATTTCTCTAACAGCTGTTTTGCACTTTGAACTGCACATTCAGCCAAGCCATTTGACTGAGAGTATTCAAGTCTATCTGTAATATGAACAAAGTCCCACTCTTCTGCAAATTGCTTGAACTGCTGACTAGTAAACTGTGTACCATTGTCAGAAATAACTCTGTGCGGACTACCACGGACAGAAAAATGTCTCTTCAACTTAGTAATGATAGAATTAAAAGTTAGGCTGGGAAGTAGGTCAATCTTGAACTAATTTGGATAAGAGTCTACTAACACCAAGTAATGCTGACCACCCCACTCAAGGATATATGTGGATACTGTCGACCAAGGTAGTTCAGGAATCTGGCTTAACTGAAGTGGTTCTTTTTGTTGATGCGGTTTTGTACTATTACATAGTGAACAAGATGAAAGCACTTTCTCAATATCTCTTGACATAGAAGGGCAAAATACCAGACCTCTCGCCCTTCTTTTGGTAGAATCAGTTCCTGGGTGGTCAAAATGCAAGATCTTAATATACTCTTGTTGCAAGAATTTTGGAACAATCACTTTAGGACCTTTCATAATGACACCACTGTGTAACAAATTCTCATCTCTGTATGGAAAATAAGGTTGCACTTCTACTGGTAAATAAGACTGCTTTAAGGTCATGCTCAACTGATAAAGTGGTTAAGCTTCTGGAGAATTTGATATGAAGCTGTGTGACTTCTGAGCTCATCAAGACATGTGGAAGAAAAACTTCTCATTTCCATGACCTCAAAATCAAGTTGCTCATTGTTATGCTGTTCTGTGTTTTTTTTTCTGGATTAGCTAGATAAAGTATCAGCAAGATAAAGAAGTTTGCTTTTTGTATAAACAGGATTGCAAGTGTACTTCAGCAATTTAAGCATCAGACACTGGAGATGCATGTATAGACTTTCTCAAAATAGTGACTAGAGGTTGGTGGTCAGTTTTGATCTGGATAGGTCAACCATATATTCATGGAACTTTGAACATGGAAACACAATTGCTAAGAGCTCTTTCTTAATCTGGGCATACTGCATATCGGTCAATACAAACTTAGAAGCATCACAGGAAAGAGTAACTGGTTTGTGAACATCATAGTAGCCAAGAGTTGGTAAGTAACCAATTTTCTGTTTCCGGACATCAAATACTCTTTGGTGCTGTTCTGACCATGACCAAATTACATCTTTGTGTGTCAGCTCCACTAAGACAGCTGAAAGTTGACTCAAATCTGAATTGAACTTGCCTAGATAATTGATCATGCCAAGAAAATGTTGTAGGGCTTGAACATTGTCTGGAGCTGATATCTCAAGAATTGCTGTTTGTTTTGAAGGATCTGGCCATATGCCTGAACTGGGAAACAAGTGACGAACATAAGTAACTTCTCGTAGCCTGAACTTGCACTTCTGAGGATTCAGCTTAAGATTCACCTCCAAAACTTTCCTGATGTTTCTTTCATGTTCGACTTCACCATTGCCTCCTACTAGAATATCATCTACTATAATAGCACAGGAATAGGCAGAAAAAATTTGCTCCATCACACGTTCAAAAACTTCACTGGCAGAATTTATTCCAAATGGTATTCTCAGAAGTCTGTATCTCCAAAAAGGCACATCAAATGTGGTTAACAATGAAGATTTATGGTCAAGCAAAATTTGCCAAAAGGAACTCTTTGCATCTGAGACAAAAAAACAGTGGCATTTGGCATGAGGGCAGCAACTTCTTCTTCTGTGCACATTGGATGACGAGGCCTTTTTAATGCTTTTTTCAAATTTTTTTGGATCAATACATATTCTGATATCATCTGAGCTTTTCTTATGAGCTACTGCCATGGAGGATACCCATTCAGTAGGTTCTTCTGCTGGACAAATTACTCCTAGCTGCACCACTTTCTCTAGGTCAGCTTTGACTCTGCTCTGCATAGCTACTGGAATTTTTCATGCTGGTCTGATAATTGGGCTGACCTTGGGTCTAACTTCATGGAGAAACCAACTGGTAGTTTGTCTAGTCTGTTTGCAAAAATATCAGGATAGTTTAAATTTAAAAATAGTTTCGGTGAAATTTGAGCTGCTGTCATTCAGGCTTACATGGTGAATTTCTTTATTAAATGAAAGCAGTCCCATTTTCAAACTGTCACTCAGGCCTAATAATGACTGCACATATCTCTTGACTATGAAAAATTGCAAGTCATAGCTGTTCCCAGGTGAGTAATATGAAAGCACTACTGAGCTTTCAGTTTGAATCTCTTTACCACTTTAAGCAACAAGCTTCGCACACTTTGTTAAATCAAGTTGCTCTGCAGCTTTTACTCTAGCAAATGTTTCTGCACTTTGAGCCAGTATGTACTTTGAGTTCTGCAGGACTCTCATTAATCCAAACAGTACAAAATATTTTATTATGTTACTCAAATCTACTGCATTAACTGTTTCACCAAGCACAGACACACCATCAACATCAAAAGTAGGGTTGCAGTTTTCATCAACTTACCTCTTGGAATGCCCTCTTTTAATAAAAGAACGTGCGTTATTTGATTTACAAAACATTTTGAAATTATTCCTCTTATTGCAAGAATGACACTGCTGACCAAAAACTAAACACTTTACTCTTTTGGGTTTGTGATTTCCACCACAATTTTGACAGTTGACTATGAAGCTAGGTGGGGGCACATGTTTTGACTTTGCTGCCTCACCCTTATGCTTCACTGAGCATACCCTGGAATTTGCTGGAAAGACTCAGGCTGTCCCAAGGTCTGTTACAGGACCTGCAGTAGCTGCCATACGCTTGGGTCTGTTTCTTTTAACCACATGGTGCATACTGTCAACATGAGCTTTGTCACTGTGCTTTCCACTACTATTCTTATTTGTAAGCTCGTATATCTGACAATTCTCAATGGCCTTATTTAACATCAGATCACTGTCTTGAAGCAAAATCTTTCTCACTGTGTCATTATTAATACCATA
Organism: Protopterus annectens; assembly: GCF_019279795.1. Taxonomy (NCBI): domain Eukaryota; kingdom Metazoa; phylum Chordata; order Ceratodontiformes; family Protopteridae; genus Protopterus; species Protopterus annectens. The sequence continues at coordinate 765,860,200 of NC_056730.1, forward strand.
CACAAGTCAGCCTGTCTTTTATCAACTCATCTCCCAAATCACCAAATCTGCCCGTTTGGGCATTGTTTCTCAAGTTAGTTATATACTCTGCAAAAGTTTCACCAAGCTTTTGATCCCTTGTTTAAAATGTGTGCCTTTTCATTATAACATTCCTTTAGAGGTTACACATTTCTCTAAATTTATGTTTTAAGCACTCAGAGTCTTCTCTTGTTTCAGAAAGTACCGCTATATGGCAGTCTTCCCACTCCACTGCAAACACAACACGTGCACACACACAAGTGAACACTCTCTTTCAATGGCTTCTGAACCAGCTAAGTTAAAGAGAATAAATGTGTTTGTATGTTCGTCTTTGTCAGAAAAAGCAGCCTGTATGAAAATATCATATTCCTGCTCAAACACTCTCCAATTTTCTGCAATATTGTTATCAAACACAAGCGGTGCAGGTCTGTAAAAATTCTTCTGCCATACCCACAGATTATAGTAAAGCAATGCAAAATGGCCCTTGGAATTATGTACTGACATTCACACACATCAGGTACGCATAATAATATTAAAAAGTACAACAAGCTCTTCAAAATACTGTACTCTGCAAAATATGCTTTGAAACTACTTTGAAAAATAGTCTTTGAAACAGCTTTCAAATAGCTTTAGTTAATACAAAAAAGTAGAACATAAGGAAACATATGGTTGTTTTCCATTTTTTGTACATTTTATGCAATTCAGATATTGTTTCAAACATTTCTGTAATTATTTTGAATATTTTTATCAATATGTCACAGTTTCGGACATTTTGTTTAATAAGAAATTTGTTCTGAGCATTCTGAGTGCTTTGTTTTATATTTGTAGCAAAAATAAATAATTTAAGCAAGTTTTAGTACCTGGAATTTGTTTCTGACCTGTTTTGCAAGATGTTTGAGCAGTAGGGATGATCCACTCCTGTATATTCCTTCAACTTTAACCAGTTGCCTCATGGCTGTAACTCTGGATCCCATTCTGACACAATGTCGCTCTTCTTATGTTCATTAAGAAAACATTGAGGCTTGCATGTTTGTTTAAGTAGTTTATTGTATACAAATACATCAGGATAGATGGCAGGAACATTAAACTTAAACAAACTATCTAACTAACTGACTGACTACATACTTGCATGCTCACACTCTGACTGCTCACTCAAAATCGCACTCTTGCTTGCATGTGCTCAGTACTTACATGCACACACTGATCTACACAGAGGACGAAGTAGTTCTAGAATACTTCTAGAATTCAACCCTTTCCAAAAAGCCATAGAAGAAGCCGAGGTCCTTGTAGAGTGGACCTTGATTCTGCCTGAAATAGACTTGTCATGGTGAGAGTAACAAAAGGAAATATTCTTAGGCAACCATTTAGAGATAGTCTGCTTTGATACTAGTTGTCCCTTCTTATCTTCACAAGAAATGAATAATTAATCCAATGATCTGAAAGATTTAGTTCTGTCAAGATAGCACCTGTTTGTAGACATACAAGGCACAAAGTAAATGTTCTCCCTCATTTTAAGGTTTAGGAAAGAATAAGGGGACGTGGATAGTAAACTCAGGTAACACTTTAGGCAGAAAAGAAGGACGAATCCTCAAAGAAACCCTCTCCTTATGGAAAATGAGGTAGGTTTGACTCATCATAAGAGTTGCAGCTCAGATACTCTTCCTGCAGAGGTCAGAACAATCAATAAAACATTTTTCCATGTTAAGAACCTGAAGTCAGCCAGCTTAGCTGTTTCTAAAGGAACAAGTGTTAGTTTCTCTAACACAAACTTAAGATCCCAAGGACAGGCCACCAGTTTACTTGGAGGCCTCATATGCAAAACCCCTTTCAAGAATATTTTGATATGCGACTGCCTTGAAAGAGGAGGATACAGGTGCAGACATGCTGAAATGGCCAGTAAGAAAGGTCATAGGATAATAACTCACACAGGTGCTGTAAAACCAGAGAACAACTAGCCCTGAATGCCACCAACAAGAAAACATTTTCCATTTGCTAGTATATGATTCTGTTGTAGCAGGCTTTCTTGCCTCCATTAGTGCCTGCTGCATGTCCTCAAAAAACAGGTATCAAACACCCCTCTTCTTGGGTAAGTAGATCCATTCTCCAAGGAACTTTGTGGCAATTGTCCCTGGCTATTTCCAAAAGAAGGTAGAGCCATGGTTGCCTGGGCCAGAAGGGAGTCACCACACTGATCTTGAGGGATTCTTTCTTAATCTTTAGAAATACCTTGGATATTAGTGGAAAGGGTAAAAAAGCATACTGGAACATTCCTGTCCAAAGGAAAAAAAAGAAAAGGCATCTGTCTTCCATGCATTTTTGCATGAAGTTCTGGAACAGAATTTTGCCAGTTTATTGTTCAGAGATGAGGCAAAGATGTCTACTTGAGGAATTCCCCACATATGGAGACCCCCCCCCCTCCAGATCTAGTTTCCATCTGTGAGGGTCTGCCGTGGTGATGCTTAGTTGGTCTGCCACATAGTTTTGCTCTGATGGAATATAGGATGCTTATAGTCTGAGATTGTGTAGACATACAAGGCACAAAGTAAATGTTCTCCCTCATTTTAAAGTTTAGGAAAGAATAAAGGGACATGGGTAGTAAACTCAGATACCACTTTAGGCAGAAAAGAAGGACTAATCCTCAAAGAAACCCTCTCCTTAAGTCTAATGTTACCAGGAAACTTGAAGTAAAAAGAATCTCCCAAGCTAACATAGCTAGTCTGCAAAGGGTGTATGACTGTTATGGTAATGATCTGGTTTGCCCTTGCTTACTTGTACACCACATCACAGTGGCATTGTCTTTAACCACTCAAAGAGGTCCAGACAACCAAAGATGATTCAAAGAATTGACTGCCTTCACAGGATAAGCATCTCCTTGATATTTATGTTTTTGTCTGTCCTTAGTGTCCTACACTCCCCACACTTTTATCTCTCCTGAAACTGCTCCCCAAGAAGCAGTCTGAAGTAACTTTGGTGATGGACTGCTTTGCAGCAGGGAGGAAAAAAGGGAGACCTTGTTTTAAGGATATCTGTTGTCTCCTCCAAGTGATTTCTCTTCTGGTAAACCCCAGGAGTTGGATATGAAAAGATAAAGGGTGTTGCTGCTGGGAGCAAAGAGATTTCAGATACTGCTGTACCTTTCTTAAGTGAAGACTTGCAAGGGTTATTATGAGAATCATAGATACCATGAGACCCAAATCCTGAGGTATTCCCTCATGGTCACTGAAGTCTGAGTTGAAAATCTTCAAAATAGATCTAAATATTCCACCTTTTTTTAAATTGTGATTGGTGGCAGCTGCAAACTTTTTTGTATATTGTTTGTAAATCTTTTAAAAAATGTTGTAACCTTTTTTGTACTATTGTTATGGAGCTTATCTCCCCGGGCCTCTGCTGAAAAAGACTACTTGCCTAGCCAGACTCTATCCGGTTAACAAATGTAAAATAAAAATAAATAATATTTTTTCCTGTATAAGAAAAGCTCTCTGAACTCAGGTGTTTAGTTGACATCACAGTAACACAATCCTGTGTGAGGAAGTCAAGAAAGACTTTTGAATATTTTCTCAGAACTCCAACTTGTGCAAGAGATCGCTCACTCAAGAGGGAGGTTCCTGATATTTTGGGAAAGACTCTGCAAAGATAAGCAAGTCATCTAAATACAAAAACTTGTGAATACCCTGTAGGCTGCAATGAGCGATAACTGGAGCTAGACACTTTGTTAACACTCTTAGTGCATTGGATAGTCCAAAGGATAAGGCAGAGAACTGATAATGTGATCAAAAGCATCTTTTAAGTCTAATGTTACCAGGAAACTTGAAGTAAAAAAATCAACAGGTTGTGAAGTGACATCATTTTGAATCTGGGCACTATCACAAACAGGTTTAGGAATGAAAGATCCAGAACTGGTCTCCAAGTGTTTTCTTTCTTTCTTTGGGACTAGGAACATGCATGGCTAATACCTCTTCCCCACCTGGGAGGGAGGGACTGGTTCTATCACTCCTTGGGACAGCATGTGCTGAAAACAGTGGGAAAGAAAACAGTCTGGTTTGTAGGATGAGGAATTTCTTCCCACTGACATATGTAACACTGATAAATGATTTTTAGAATCCATTAGTCTGAAATAATCTTTTGCCACAGAGGAGAATGGGGATTCAGACTTTCTGGAAGAGAAAGAGGGCCAGTGTGGGAGAGGGACACAAAGTCTCTTAAATAGTCATTCAGACATGTTGGAATGTCCTTGGTTTTGGGACGTTTGAGACTTCTTTTCTGTTGAGACTGTTTATGTTATTTTTTGCCTAAATGGATGAAGAAAAAGAAAATCCCTTGAACAATTTGGAAAATGAGGGCTGAAAAATCTTAAGAGATTCCCTGGATTAGCTTGCCCTTTTCATCACACATTTTGATCACCTCTGCAGCAGAGGGGCTACATTTCTATCCAATGGAGAATTTAAAATCACATTTTTAATATCATCTCAAAGGTTCTGAGAATGCAGTGAAGCAAACCTCCTTAAAAATGTACCAGTGGCCATAGTTCTAGAAGAAGTATCAGCAGAGTCATACACCCACTGTAAATAAGCTGTAGTCACCTGTGCAGAAGATGAAACTGTCATTTAAAGCAAGGTTTTCTTTACAAGAAGAAACTGTTCACAGTGTATTCCTTATACGTTCACAATATGTAAGAATAAACTTTAACATATGCTCCTGACAATTTAAAAATTCTGAAATTCAAAGTTGTAGAAGTATATACTTTTTTTAGAAACCTATCAATAGTTTTTCCATTTTTATTAGAAAGAATAACATTGGAATTAGCTGAGTGCTTAGCAGCAGAGGAGTAAATTAAGGCTATAGCTGCTGAGTCAAGTATGAGAACAGAATATAAAAATGTAAAAGACTTGATAGCTTCATACATCTTATCTGCCTTTTGAGGGACAGCTGACTGACAACCAGGAAAATTGCAGGCTGTAAGACACACATTTTATAAAGCAAACAAGACTGGAGAAATGGGTGTCAGTTCTCGAAAATCTTTCTCTAACAACTCATAGTTCTCCCTTGTCCCCTGGGGGACCCCATCAGCTGCAGAGGACATGGCTAAGCCCTGGTCCATAGTGGCTGCAGCTGCTAAAGCAGAGGGTTCCAGGGTAAAAGATGTGTGGTCTGAGGTACAACAAATGACCACAGCTGAGTCACCCACCTGTGGCTGAGGCAAATTGCTAGACTGCTAAGGTGGAAAAGGCTGTTTGCTTAACTTTTTTCTTTTTGTGGCTGGAAGAGGTACAAACCATGGGAGTGGTAATCTGTTTTATGGTCAAATAAAAAATGGTGCGTTTATTCTGGGGTACAAAAAGCAACAATGCTAATAAAACTAGCACTCCAAAAAAGTTACCTTTTTGATAGAAAAAAACACAGTAAAAAGCACTTTCAAATACTAAACATTAAAATAAACACTATTTCGCCACAGAAAATACTTAATCGGTTAGATAATATAACTTTTAAATTGACAGAAATTAATGCACTATTTAAATATACATTTCAAGGCAATCCATTAAAACACAGCATTCCCAGCTTTAAAATAAATTTCCTGAAGAGGAAAGTAATAAAACATCAGTAAAAATAAGAAAATGGATGTTTTTCCCCAAAAGGAACTTTTCTGCATAGCTAAGAAATGCACAAGCCAATCCTCAAAAGTTCAGAGGCGTGTACTCTTTGGCAGCAGTAAAGCTCTGAAGGGATCATACCTATCAACTGTACATATTTTTGCAGAATGTCCAGATTTGTGGCTCATAGTTTAATCTGTTCTTCATAAAATCTGTGTTTTTCTGACAAATTACTGTGATGATCTGAGGATTTAAGTCAGTAAATGATGACATACATTTGAATTTCAGACTTCAAATCCTTTAGCAAATGTATGTTAAAACAGATCCTGTTACTCTTGCAACTTTCTAAGCTTATAAGAGTAATATTGTAAATATGTCCCTATTTTTGGGCCTTTGTCTCCCTATTTTGTCAGTCTTTATCCAGATGTCTTGCACTGAGAGGTTGAGAGGTATGGAAGGGATTTGCACCCAAACTTGTTTTTTAGTCAGCTCAACTCAATCTACTTGACAGTTTGGGGGTGTAGAAGGGGCCCCTAAGCTTTGGAAGCTGGTCAACTATTATATCATTTGCAGGCTGTAACCCATATAGCTATGGCTAATAAAGCAGTGATCAATATGAAGGTCAATATGAAGAACATCTGGATATATGCCCATAACTAATACAACTAAGCTAGACTATAGCCTCATATGTAGATACACAATAGCAGATGTACCATAGCTGCACAACACTTGCACAACTAGGCTCCAGACAGTCATGAGCATGCACAAAATCAGATGCATATGTCCCCACACTTCTGGTGCATAACTAACCTACAACTCCACTTAGATGATAGGTGATGCATGGTCATATGCCCTTAGCTTTGCAATACAGCTATAGCTCATCATGTATGTGCAAGATAGGGTGCCCACAGCCACACAAGTGAACATCTGTACAATACTCCACCATAAGCAGCAATATCAAGACAGACAGGCAACAGGTAGAAGATAGAGTCAGACTCCACTGGTACACCTAGTATCAGGCCTTTATTAGGAGTGCTGCTATCAGTAACAGGAAAATAAGTTAGAAGTAAGTAGTTAAAAGTCAGTAGCTACAGTAAATACATATTATATTATTCAGTCCTTTCCTGCCTAACCTCTGCTTTTGACTGCTGGAGGTCTTCAGGGTGCTGTTGCTGCAGGTCCTTATTGAAGTGGCTGCATTGCTTAGCAGTCCTGGAGATGGCAGTAGCCTCACTAAGAAGCTCATCAAGGTCATTCCAGGTATTCACCTTACAAAACGGAGCATGATGGGATCTCAACAGCCACTCCCTGAACTGTCAATAAAACATGTATAAAATCATCATGATCTCCTAGGCACAACTGACAGTCAGATAATCTCCTAACAGCATTATTATTAGCAGCCACTCCTACAAATGTTCTAGTAAACAAGGTGCTGTCAAGAAATTCACATTGAAAACATGAATTCTTAATTGTGGACATTGCAATACAGTACACCCATGAAGCAGAACATGTACACATGCATGTAGCATGACCAAGCTGTGCACTGTGTTACCCTTGTGCTTCACTGCTTTTATATGATTTGAGTCGTGGAGGTGAAGTGGATTTCTTTTTTAGTTCCTGATATGGGGAACTTAGCTCACTTACATGCAAGTCATGCAAACTGCTGTTTACCTGTAGCTTAAGCAGATAGTTCTCCATTTTAAATGCCAAATTACATACCAAACAGGAGCAACAGCAGCAGCAACACTACCAGCACTACATTTGAAAGCTTGATTCTGGCAGGAGACAAGAAGGGATATCAGAAAACAGTGGTCTGTGGAGTTACACAGAGTTCTATAATAGTTGTGTGGTAAGAGCTATCTGTCTGGTGTGATGTGCATTTGAGCCCATGCCTTGAAATAGTGTATAAGTATATATGTTAATCTGTACTATACAGTGCTTGCAATGAGGCACAATCATAAAATATGTTAACTGCATATCCACAATGTACTTGAGGGAAGACAGCACAAAGTAAGGACTTCATAAGCATAAAGTATACCTCATGTCCTATACCTTTATTATTATTATTTTTTTTGTTGGGGGGGGTTGCATTTGTTCACCAGAAGAGTCATACTGGACATGGACCCTTTTCAGCAGATGCCTGGAGAGAAATTGTCTACAGTTATAGCAATATAACATGCACTAACAGAAACATAAAATAATACATGAAACAGAATCATAAAACAAGCAAATATATTTGTGGCACTCATTGATTGTAAATTGTACAGTTCTGTTCTATCTATATACTGAGCAAATGAAGAATAAAGTAAGGAACAATGGAATGTCAAGGTGAAACTGGTTTCCAAAGAATGATATTAAAGTTGTGATAACAATGAATGTTAGAACATGTTTTTAAAGTAAGTATAGTTGATTCCAGTAGAATTAAAGTTTATGATCATAAGAATAGTCTTTACTGGAAAAACTTAGTTACAAAACAATTTTTTGCACAGGATAATTTTTAAATTATTTCAACAGGTTTCCTAGCACCAGGATAGCCGATGTGATCAGAGATGGGAAAGTAAAGGGAGGTGGATGTTAGGATTATCTAGTTGTGTTATAGGAACATAGCCATGAGTTCATTAGGTAGATTTTTTAATTTTGTTTTGAATGAAAAAAGGCAGCCATTGTGCCTTACATTTAGAGGGAATAAGTTCCATATTCTGGAAGTTTGGATGTCATATAGGGCTTCTCCTACTAAACTGTTGCTTTTAATATGCATATTTGGATTGCAGACGTCTTCTTGGTATGTATGGTATAAGGGTATTTTTTTAGACTTGGAAATCTATTTGGTTTATAGGCTAGTTTGTGTGCCATATGTAGTTGAGTATAGTGGAGTTCTTGAGGTAGTTCCAGCCATTACTGCTTTCAGCAGGTTACACAATGATCAGACCTATAGGGAAGGTTGCATACGGATTTCAATTTTGTTGTAGCATTGCTGTAGTTAAGTAGCCCATTGGAGTGCAGGTTAGTGAATAATTGTGAGGCATAAAGCAATGTTTGAAGTAGGAAAGCAGAGACTGTAATTGTTCAGCTGTCTTCTGTGAGAAATGTTTTTTATGCTTTATAAGGTCCCATGATTTTGATTTGTTTTTTTTCTACTTATTGTATGTGTAAGTCAAATTTTAGGTGTGCTGTTTCTGTTAAGTATATTAGGTCTGAGTTAGAAGAATTGTGTAGTTTGGGAGTGAAAAAGAGAAATCTGCATTTTTGGGATTTAGAAGGAATTACAGTTATTAGGCCAAAACTCAATGAGGAAAGTGATTCTTGAGTTTATGTGCTGTGAGCATATGCTGTGTGAACGACTGCTGTGAGCTCCTCCAATGTATAAGCACAACACAATACCACAGAGGTCCTCCATCACAAATTATTACACTGGTGTACCTACCTGTTGTGTCAGGAAAACACACCTTTAACCTGTATATCCCTATGGACATCTTCATGGCAGCCTCTCTAATTGTACACATACACGTGTATGTGTCTAGCAATAGTCTGGCATATTAGTGGGACTCCCCATTCTTTGTAGCACTGGTTGCCCATGGCTATCTGCTGTGCTGTGTTTGCTGTAAATACCTATATGGCTGTAAATACCTATGGCAACCCTCTGTTTGTAACTGATAGCCTAATATCACTGGCTGTAATCAGACTATAGCTATATGTCTTATTGCCATAAGTGTCCTCATATCCTCTGGAGAAAGTGATTAGCAGAAGATGGACAAATTCAGTGGAGCAGAGAATGACATCTTGCTACAGACACTCAAGACCCATGGGCATTACCTGTTAAGAGAAGAGGGTATCCTCCAGCCACCACAGGACAATGTCTGGGAGACAAGTGGTCTATGACATCAGCTGTTGGTGAGTACAATCACACAGCACAGCAATGTTGGAGGAAGCAGCAAAGAGGTCAGCAAATGGAGGGGTAACTTCACACTACAAGTCAAATAACAGGAGATCTTAGTATTGCATCATGAAAATGAAAAAGGTATGGATATAATACCTAAAGGAGTAGTTACAAGTTCCAGGACTAGATAATTCTAACACTTCTCAGAGGGAGAATTAAGTTAATAATCATAGTGTATCTGTCTCTACTAGACATGCACTTTATATTAACAAGCCACAATTAACACTACATATAATTCCCATAAGTGTGCCAGGAGTGCAGGCATATAACACTGACACTGGAGCTATCTGTCAGTTCTTGGCAGTATTTGCATACATAGCTCATGACCTCACATGTAGAAGGCATAATCAGATTCACTGTGAGCTGACTTATATTATATATTCACAGGCCAGATCAATGCTGTGTTCACACCTTTACAGGCAAGGTCATTACAACAGGTTGATGCAGGATCTGATGATGATGCCAAGATGCAAATCATTTCACAGTCTACTGGGTGGTTATCCACTCTTTGTTTATAACAAAAGTATGATGTTGACTGATCTCACCTGCCAGCTGCACAGCCAAAGTATTCAAGATTACTGGCAGGGGATGTGGGAGATTCCCTAAAACTGTGACCACCAACAATGGTCTTGATGTGATCATTGTAGCAGAGGAGCACACCGCCTCTAATGTGGGTGTACCCACTAAACAACAGTCTTTCAGAAGCATCTGCTGGTGTAACATGTCACAGCCCACCCCTGATATGTAGGGAGAGGTATCATCTGGGTACAGTCTGTTGTTATTGATTGGTGTGGTGTTTGACTTCCATCATGATGTCACTCATCACTGCCCATACCTTGATGAGGACACAGAGCCCAGGGATGATGCCATGCTAGGACTCATGAGGACTATGTTGGCACATGCTGTTGACAAATCCATCACTTTGCAGAGGACAGCAATAACTGAAATAAATGTCTTTCCAAAAAATCAGCCTTTGGCATGGAGTGGGTATGCACATGGGTGTCCAATGCAAGGTACACAGTCTGCTCCTGCAATTGTTAGTATCTGTCATTCACTCATTCCACATAATGGATGGTAATCACCATCAGCCTCCAGGGTAGGACACTACCACAATTACTTCTACACAGGTCCTGTTCCTATGGCAGCACAACTTCTTTGTAACAGGGGGGCTGTAGTTTTGCCACAACAGGCTAGTGCAGTAGTTCCAGATAATGGTCACATAGTTGTTTCCCCTCCTACTTATGCTCATATAATGCTTTCTCCTTTCAGTCATGAAGGGACACTGTCAATCACGCATGGTACTTTTGTCACAAGACACATCTCTCTCTGCCCATGCTCCTATACTAAGGGTATGTATTAACTATGTGTAATTTTGTCCATTTTCACTGTGCAAAGGATGATGACTGTGATCCATTGCACCTTTCCTCCTGTGTGATATATAGGAAGATTTATGATGTGCAGTGTGACTCAATCATGCACTGCCCAGAATAGACTCTGAGTAACACCGCACACATCATGGTGTGCTTTAGAAACAAATATGTTCATAAATGCATAGAAAGGTTCCCTGTGACACTGTAATGTCACTGTGTGATTTTCTGGACCATAGAGATGAAATATGGCCTTTGCCTGCAGATGCACAGTGTGACTCAACCATGTACTGCCCAGCAAAGATTCAGAGTAATACCACACACATCATGTTGCTCTGTAGAAACAAATGTGATCATAAATACATAGAAAGGTCCCTTGTGACATGGTACTGTCATTGTGTGCTTTTTTGAGACCATAGAGGTGAAATAGATGTCACCACTTTGCCTGCACTGCCATGCACTGATGCACTGTGCCATCTTCATTTAGAGATATGAAGTGGCTTCTGCATGCTTTCTCTTAGCCTGCTGTCATTGTTGGATGCTGGGAGAACACTGGCTGTTGCAGGGAAACATTGGTGGGTCTAAAGGTTCTCTGAACTGGCAGCTGATCTGTATGCGTTTTAGTAATCATATTATCTACCATATAGTATGCTATGGACATCTTGCAAATGGTGGCAGAGGTCTGCTGCATATTCCCCTGCAGACATATCCTGGCAGTTGAGTTGTTGAGCTGTGATTTTTGAAGGCTGAATACACAGTTACTGATGTTTTGGAGTTTCACATGGGTAGTGTCACACTGCTGTTTGATGATGATATCTGGGTTTCCTATGGGCATCATCAGTTGTTTTTTTGTGGGTACCCTGCATCACTTAAAACACAGTAGGAACATATATGGTACTGAAATATGTGTACATACTATCTTTGGCAATAAATAGGTAGATAGATAGATAGATAGATAGATAGATAGATAGATAGATAGATAGACATAGATAGATAGATAGATAGATAGATAGATAGATAGATAGATAGATAGATAGATAGCAAGAAAGACAAATAGACAGATGTATCTGTGTCCCACAGTGTCTGATCTTACTAAGTGTAGAGATTCCCTATGTAGAAAACAGCAAAATAGATGATTTGTCTTCCATATGTATAAATCATGAACACTGTCACGGAGTTATGTAGACAAATTAGCAATCAACCCCTGAGTGTTGCAGACTACCTGCAATGTAATGGTAACTTTTCCTACTGACATACGATTTTACATGGATGCCAGAGTGTTTATTGATACGTGAAATCTATAGCATGCAGTACTTTGAGGAGGGCAATGCCAAAGAAGGCACTCACAGTGATGGCTTTCTCCAATGTAGTGTTGAAGAAACAAATATGTGCAAAAAATATAGAAAGGTAATACAGGAAAGGTTTTGAATATTTTATACACCTGCCATCTATCAAGTGTGTCCCCAGTTTGTCTTCGGTAGCTCTCTGTAGCAAATATAGTGCAAATACAGTGCAAATACCCTGGTGGCCTCCAGTATGGGAATTCCACACTTCCTCCTGATCCTGTTTGTGGGTGACACATCAACAAAAATGGTATGTCATCTGTTGGTCAGTTTGCTGGTAGTATGCAATCTACTGATAGTACCTTTTCATGCATGCTTTTAGGTGCAATGTATTGGAGCTTATGCTAATCAAGTGTTGCTTCCCAAGAGGTGCTGCTCTCTAAGCATGCTTCTTATCACAGCTCTGAAAGTTTATGCTTCCTGTTTGCTCTATAAGGACAAGCAACTTATTATGCATCTATTCTACATTATGACTACGAGTCATGGCTTGCTTTGAGAGATGCATCTAATTATGCACTCATTAGAATGCATGTCTACATTTGCATGTCATCCTATCCTTATTTGCATATATCATTTCCCATGCTCGCTTCCTTGACAGTACTTGCTTCTGTGAGTTGCACCCTACCTGCACATGGCTGCTTTTCACATAATGGTATGCTGTATACTACTGACCTTGAGTTTGAATCCCAACTAATTTATAATAGAACAGTTTGAAAATGTGTTGTATTTTCCAAAATCTCATCCAAAATTCGAACAAGCAATAAAGATTATCTTTTAAATAAATACAGATTTTATGTAATGAAAATATGTATTTGTGTATCAGATGTTGTATAGTTAACATTATGTCATGAGGAATATATGAACTGAAGCTCTACTTTGGAATGATTTCTTTCTCTGGCTTCAATAAGCGTTTAGCAAATGAGCTCTGTTAGTAATATTTATATTAACCAGGCTTGTATGCTTGAATCATTGGTGTTATAATTGTTGACTGTATGTGATTGTAATTCATTAAGATATCAGTTCTTACGAAATATATTGAATTAGAAATCCTTTATTTCTAACATCAATGTTTTCATGCTTTTTAGACATTATTCTAATCACTGTTGAGTTGTAACCGTTTGGTTATGTCCTCTGATCGGCTTTACATTTCCATTTTTCCCTGTGTTCCAGCTATAACTAAGCCTACTGTCGAAGTTGTGAATCTTATGAGATTGTATGAGTACTCTGAGTACTAGAATATCTGATGATAATGTTCTGTATGACACTGCACTGCACTCTGTTATTCTATGGACTCCTAAATGATTTTTATTTTTGTTCAGGAGTATTACACGATGCAACTCATTTGATGCACAGATAACTTAAAATACAATTGATCAGTATTTCTTGCCCCTTTTATGAATAGTTTTGATTAAATTATGGGGTTGGAAATTAATCCTATTTAGGAGTACACTTCAGCAATAAATGGCTTCAGGAAGGTAATGAAGAATGATAGGTTAGTATTCTTCATCCATTTATACACATGCACATATACACACCCACACAAACACACACGCACACCCACTCACTCACACACATACACACACACACACACACACACACACACACACACACACACACACACACACACACGCACACCCACTCACTCATACACACACACACACACACACACACACACACACACACACACACACACACACACACACACACACACACACACACCATCACACATGCACAGTGTTATTTTATATAAATATGTTAGGGTGAACACCCCCACAACCCCATATACAAGCATTTGTTTTCATTTGCTTTGTGTTTTTTTACTTGGCCAGTTATTCTACCTGTGTTACTTAATCTGGTGTGTATTAGAAACTTTTGAGTCATTGCATAATGGGTGGACCCCCCTCCCACATACAGACACCACATATACCTACACCTCACATTTATTCGATTATTTATTTATTCGTTTATTTGGTAGATAAGTTAATTAGACGTGGAAAAAAGAAATGGAGAAGAACTTTATAACAACAAAAAATACAGATGATGGAATCAAACGCTTTCCCAAAGATAAACTACAAAAACAGACTGTCTGGGAGCTGGAGACTGGAACACCTTGTAACAACTTAAAGGCTGCCACTCTGGAACAAACTGAAATATGTTTTCAGGCAAAAACCCTGGAGAAGGACTGGGAAAGGGATTTCAGGGTTAGGAAGCAGAAGGGAGATTTTATGGTTAGATGTCGGGAATGGATTTTTAGGTTTATGGAGCAATCAAAGAATATAAGTTTAATGGGGGGGGGGTTGGAGTTTTAGATTTATAGAGCAATTGGTGACTAGGTTGGGGAAGTCGATCTTTAAATCCTGAATGCCAGTCCCCTTCTACAGAGAAACCTGATAGATTTATAATGTGTGTGATGCTCAGAAATTCCTTTATAAAAAACCCTCTTCTTTCCTAGCTGTGATTTCCCTTTCAACTGAGAAACCTCCCAAGCTATTACCCTCCACTAATGTTTTGCCTTTGATAAGGAGAGCAGGGCTATGGAAATATATGATAAAAATGTTTATTCCTGTTACCTTAACTTTTACAGCTATTAATTACCAGACCTGTATGACCACGTAGCTCTTATCCATTCTGTCTAATGTGGATGATATGATTGATGCCTTGCCAGAATTTGAAAATAAGTCTTCTCCTCTGTCTTCAAATCTCTTAGGAAACTATTGAACCATTTTGCCTTCAGTCAGTTAGTTAGGGGAATTTTACTACAGGATGTTCTTAGTCACCACAAGGAGGCCACCTGGAGGCCAGTTATACACCTGCCCTTTTTCAACACCTTTTTGAAAGTTCCAAGTTTTAAAATGCCAACCATTCAGTTTCTGTTCCCTTTGCTTCTCCCTCAGGGTTTTTTTGGCAATTTTGAATTTGAAGACTGATTATCTTCACACTCCTATCATCCCTCTTTTAAGGAAATACTTGAGGTTTTACATCTTTTTATCACATTCTCAGTTTTCTGCTTTACCCTTTGGACTTTCTACCATCCCAGAGGTATTCATAAAGTGCTTAGTGCCTGTAATTGCCTTCAGTAAACTTCAGAGAATCCAAATATTCCTTTACTTGGAAGACTTTCATCTGCAAGTTTCTTCTCAGGAAACTGTCTCTCTTCTATGCAATTTGGGGTTCACCTTGACACTAATGAGGTCTGGTTTGACTCCTTCTCAGACTTTATCTTCCTAGGGTGCATGATAAGCCCCTTAATAATGACAGCTTTCCTTCCCGTTGACAAAGTTTTGTTTTTGAAACAGTTCTTCCAGGACTATCTTCTCATGCAGATGACCTCAGGAAGAAAGTACATGAGAGCAATGTGGTACATTACAAAGTTATCCCTATACTTCCACATGCCAGACTCCACCTGATGTAAGGTAAAGTGATACCTCAAGTCAATTTAGCTTCAGCACTTTCACTCCTTACACTTCTCTATACCTCTCTTTCCTTACATCAGAAAAGAGTTACTTTGGTGAAACAACCAGATTACTTTCCACCCAGGACTGCCATTTTAAGTTCCACACCCTGGAAAGAGCTTTACATGGATGCTTCTAAGCTGGCTTGTGGAGTCTGTTCCTACAACATCAAGGTTCAGAGGGTTTGGTCAGCCAAAAAAAGATTCTTATTCTCACCCTTCTGTCCTTGAATCATATTTTCAGTTCAGGTCACCTCAGGGTCTTTACAGGCAACACCACAGTTATATGATACCAAGTCTTACCACCTTTGCTGAATAGTCTTGATGGCCTGGAAAATTGCCATTCAACACAACCATCTGGTTTAAGCATTATATATATCATCAGAAAGGAATGCACTGGCAGACGGTCTGAGCAGATATAGGCCGTATCTTCAAAAATGGATGCTAAACAGACAGGTCCTTTTGCACATTATCCATCAGTGGGGCTTTCCCCATATAGACCTTGTTCATATCATACAACAGGAAGTTAAATCTGTTCTGTTCAAGGGAAACATGCCCTCAAGCATGGGAGATGGACACCGTGTCTTTTTCTTGGATGTGGAGATTTTTATATGCTTATCCTTCCCTACCACTTATACCAAAGGTTGTTCATAAAATTATAAAGGTCAAATGGAAAATTTTGCTAGTGATTCCATTTTAACCCAGACAGCACTGGCTCCTCCTTCCTTTCCACTTGGTCAGAAACAATCATTGCAAGTTGACTCACAGAATGAGCTTGCTTACAGTGAACAAGGGCTCTGTCATTCACCCCATTGCCAAGCTCTGCAAGAGTTATCCTTTATCCTTAGTATCTTTTTATCTTATTAGTACTTAGTAGTAGAGTTATCCTTAGGTTTTAGAGTTTTGAGTTCTTTCAGGCATCAATTTTTAGAGAACATGCTTCATGTTTCAGTAAAGGCTCCTTTGTTAGCCATATCTACTTGCCTGCCAACAGATTCATCTCTTTTTGAGTCTTTGAAGTCAAACAGTTTTTGAAAGGTATCCTCTACATCAGGCCATCAAGAAAGCTAGTTCCACCTACTTAGGACCTCACTTATGTTCTGGAAAAATTAACCTTTGCTCCTTTTGAATCACTGTCAGTTCTTATTTAAAGTTTTGTACTTGGAAAGCCATTTTATTAGTGGCTTTCACTTCAACTAAAAGAGTATCTGAGGCTTTGATGGCCATTCCACCCTTCCTTATTTTCCACAAAGATAGGTTATGCTAAGTATTGGTTCTTCTTTCATGCTCAAAGTGGTTAATGAGTTGTCTTTTAATCAGTCCATTAACTGACCATTCATCTTCCCTTTTCCTTAGAACAGAGGGGAAAGAATTCTACATTCAGTAGATGTGCATAGGCAACATAGGTTTTACGTCTATACACACACACACACATATTCATATATATATATATATATATATATATATATATATATATATATATATTTATATTTACTTCTCATTCTGATTAAGAGTTTTGGAGTTTTGGTCGGGGCAAATAAGTTCTGAGGTAAATGCAACCTGTACACCTCTGCTGTACATCCTGCCTTTGATCCTTGGTCATACATTGGACATACAGCATGACAGGCGTCCTGGCCTTGATATACTGGCTGGACATACAGCTCCCATCAGTCCAGAATACTGCTGGCCTGTGTCATTTAAAGAAATCTTAAAAAAATATATTACATGGTGGCAGAAGTCCCAATCTAGCACACAGAGGAAGGGTCTCATACCACCGACGTATTATATTTCACTCTTAGATCACTACAACTTAGGGGCAACAGATGCTGCCCCCCCCCCAGTTGTTACTCTTTTAATAACTGGAAAATGCTGCTCAGTGATACAAAAACTGAATTATCCATTTCATGCTTTTAATTAGTGCACACCTTGAAAACTTCAGATCTGAGTACTCTTGAGTGCTGCTACTACTTAATGCAGCATTGTTATTGTAGCACTATACTGCCTCCTAAAGGAAATGTGCATTCCAGCAATCAGTCCAATACCACAAGGAAGGAATCAAACCTACCAAATTGTTTTCAAAATGTGACAAACAGAGGTAATATTGACTTCCAGGGTAAGACAGTGTTAATAAATAGTAGCAACAGGTGACAAGACTAAAAGATTATAAGTTTTGTCATTAGCTTCTTATTTCTTGCTCTCTTATGTAGCATAAACAACAAGTAAACTACTTTCAGTCAACAGGTTTTGTTTACTGCTTGGAAGAGACAGCCTTTAAGAAACCAAGGAAAACAAACATCCACCCATCCAGGCAACCATCTGTCCAATCATCCATTCTTCCCGGCATCCATCCATCCATCTATCTATCTATCTATCTATCTATCTATCTATATATCTATCTATGTATCTATCTATCTATCTATCTATCTATCTATCTATCTATCTATCTATCTATCTATCTATCTATCTATCTATATATCTATCCATCTATCCATAGACACAGGTTACAGTACAATGAGTCCCACCACATTATACAGTTTCTCTTGGGGAGGGTGCAGAGCCATGCACTTTATCTTGCTCTGCAGCACTTATTTTTGTAAAGCTCCTTTTGTACAGGGTACAGGAACAGTAGATCAGAGGCTTGACTACTCTACAGGTATTTGAAGGAGTGATTCATAAACTCTCCTACCCATTGCACATGCATGTAGAATAGCTGTAATTAACATATCAATGAAGTTCAGAATCCACTATGTGGAACAGTCTGTTAAGTTGTGCTTCTGCAACATGATACTGCCCTCTGTACTACTAATGGACAGAGGTAGCTCCAAAATGCTTTATCCCATGCATGTGTCCCCTCAAATAATCTATGGTATAATCCCAGTTATTCTCATTAGGGGTAATAAATAATTTGGTAACCATTTAAAATGTTGGGACCTGCTAGAGTGAATCCTGAAATATGGAGACTGAATTGCAGAAAGGATGGATTTACAAAAACTAAATCCAAGATGTAATTTTTTGGCATATTCCCTTTTTCTCTGATGTGTGGTGATCTTGGAGTTGGTATATGTAAGTTGGGGAGGGGTTGCTCTCCCCTCACAAATAGTTTAAAGAAGAAGAGTGATTTTTGATTTTTTTTCAGCTTGTCAGTACTCAGCATTTCGAGTGCTAACATTTCAATAGGGAGACAAATAATTATCAACCAAGAGATAACTAAGGCCGACCTCTAACCAAATGGGATAGGGTAATTTGAGTATGAAAAGTAAAATTGGCTATTCTTAAAAATAGCACACAATGGCAGATAGCCTAGTACTTACCTATGAACCACTGAATGTGAGATTAAGACAATCAGATTTGTGTATGTTTGTACTGCCATGTTTATTTGGCTTCGGTTACTGGTGAAACGTATATGTTAATGGATTTTGTGTTACTTGAACTTGAACAACAGCATCAGCTTGTGCAAGCAGTACTTTTATTTTGAAGTTTGTGCTGGTCCTATACACTTCTACACCTGTTGGTGATAGGGCAGTGGCTTATCTGCTTTGTGAATTACAGATGAGTCCTTATACCCATATTTGCAACTTCAGGGAAGCCTAGGCTTAACAGTCCTTATATCAGTACTGCACAGCATTTATAAATTAAGTAGGGTTCTGGTATGTGTGTTTTCTAATGTGTACTAGCCCTACATGACTGAGCACCATGTTTAAAGATGCCACATTGAATCTGCATCATAGTAAGAACAGAATCAGTCCTTTTTGTTAATGTTGCTGAATAAAAACAAAACAGATCACTGTACTAAGTTCAGCTGTTCTACATCCATTGATTCTGCCTGGGAAATGTATGAGCAAATAATGAAAAATAATTATTCTTATCAATTAACTTTCTGCATGCTTTCCATTGCCCAGGGGAAAGGTGGTCTGCTCTGCAGAGAATATCCTGGGATTGTGTAGTCACCTGTATGTCAAAGAACCAGACTGGAATGGAAGAAGCAGGGCAGTCAATTGTTAACTATACCTTTTTGTTGGATGGGTATACATTTTAGCAGTACATTCATTCTCACTCCTCAAGGTTGGATGAGAACAGTCAGTATAAAGTCCTGAGGGATACTTATGCTGATAGCTGAGATAGGATCCTTCCCTTAGAGTAGCACTTTACACATCAAGCTTCCTACCCACATTTCCACAACACTTCACTTAATGGTAAACCAAACAGGAATAAAGATAGATGTCTGTCAGAAAAATGGCTGCCATCAAACTAAGTTTCTTCATGCACAGTAAGGTGGGATTTAATACTCCATTGTATGAAAAGGAATAAAACAATAAGGTCAGCAATTCCTTCTTGCGGGGAGGGGGGAGAAAATGCAGTTTAATATTCGGTTTTAAAAATTGAACAATATGAAATAATGTGTTGTGAATGAGACTGAATAAACATATAAGGCAAATGAATGAACTATAATTCTGATATGCTAAGAAGTCCCACCCCCCAGTGTGAGATAAAATGGAAACTATACAATGGAAACACTATTTTATCTATATTATTTTACAAGTATGATCTCACAAATGCAGTTTTTTGCACAGAGTTTCAATAAACAGAGAATGAAAAAAAAAGAGTTAATCAAGGTATATCTTTGAAAAAAGCTTGTGCTTAGGCCAGTAAACTGCGGGCTTGGTAGTCTTCTGGCAGTGACATGTTGATAATGCAGTTAATATAGTAAAACATGAAGTGAAAGCCATAGCAGTTCACATCTGTCCAATTCATGACCATGGAGTACTTTACTGGAGAACAACCCATATAAGCAGAAATAAAACTGTTAAATGTTGAAGGATGCATTTGCTCTCCTTTTATCTCCTCTTCAAAACATACCAGTGTACAAAAATACAGTAAGAACTTAATCTATGGAAAATGGATTTGTATCAGGCATGTTTTCTCCATGTGTAGAAATGCAGAACCCTCCGTGCAGAATGATGTTTTAGCCATTCATTTATTTATGTGTTTGCTCATATAATGCAATTACATTAATTTTTTTATAAATCTAAGTTTGCAAACTGCAGCAGCACACTGATCCACAATGATCTTTTTCACACTCCACCTGTGAGTACATACATACTCAAGAATAGTAACTAAAAAATAAAACTGAATGAAAAATTAAAAATAATGAACATAACATTTTGAAACTACTTCAGTTTATAGTAACAAACCAGTTGAAATGAAAAAAAAAAACACAATACAAAGTGTATTCTGTACCGTATATACATATTTTATATAAAAAGGTTAACATTACTTATTTTACTACAGTTAAAATGGAAAAATGAAATGAAGCAACACTAGCTAACATTTTAGTATGATGAAATACAAAATTGTAAGCAATAATATTTAATAATTATATGAGGAAGAAAACAAGAATTTTTAAATGATGGATGTCTTCACTGATGAATAAATGCAAATTTTCATAAATGGAGATGAAACTTCATAGGTTCATAGATTAGTACTAGGCTAATGGCCCTTGTAAGCCATTTTAAGCCTAGCCAATTATCCCTTGTGAGACTCAAACCCTGCACCTTGTGTTTGTAAGGCAAACACCTTAACCATTGTCTTTTTTAACAAACTCCAAACTTATTTTGATGCAGCGAAATGTACTGTAGATGTAGATGCACTCATAACACAGTTCTAAAATAGGTCAAGGTGCCACAATAAACTTGTTTAGTTCAGATAGATCAGGTCATCCACAAAATAAGTATTACTGCAGATACAAATAGCATTTAAATGTCCATCAGCTATCCTCCAGGATAATAGCACCTACATATGTAATAACTAAATTAGATACCAAAACTAAGAATAACTGGACCATTCACAATAGCATAAAATAGATTATTTTTCACCATCTTAGCACATAAAGTAGAACAGTCTGAAGTTGTGTAAGATACAGGGACACTGATTTATGGTCCTAATAAAAATTAATTCTGTTTCCATGAGATGAAATCCAGGAATTATACCAATGATTTGCAAATGTAACTTCCAGTCCTTATCATAATTTCATTACAACTTTCTACTGCACTATACACACACACAAACACGCGCAGGCAAGAGCGCCTGCACACACACGCACATATATATATATATATATATATATATATATATATATATATATATATATATATACAATTTAAACAGATTCTAACTAAGCACAGAACAGTCAGTAAAGAAAGTGAACAGTACTGTAAGTGGTGAACATGAAAAGAAATACAAAAATGATATAAAATGCCAGTTTCTGCAAAAACTCAGGTTTTTCCAATACTTTCACAGTCTGTATTGTATATCTGCAGGTATTGTTTTATTTTTTTTCAGAAAAATAGAAAATCAGTGTCCCCAAGAGTCCTGCAGCAGAGTTTATAATGTACGATGCAAAAAGATAAAGACGGTCTTTGGGTCAGAATGATCAGAGATTAAAGAATAATGCTTTCTCAATGATTTATTCTTTCTGCTACATAAAACTGCTTGGTCACACACACACACACACATTTAACACTTTCATAAAACTTCAAAATAATTCTATTATAACAATTGTAAATCTGTTTCAGCCCTTCTCAGAACTTAACTTCCATTAAGAACTTAGCAGTCACGTTGGAAAAATTATATTTAAAGTATTTGGTAGGTCTGTTTACATGAAAGTCATTAATCCACAGACCAAAGAGAAATGTTAGCTTTTAAAATGCACATAAATTGTATGCCATGACCAGATGTGCTTTCCCTTGTATTGAACAGGATTGCAATGTGGTTTGATAAAGAAGGAATTCAGAATATAAAAGCAGTATTTGCAAAGCAGTGATTAATGCACATTTTTATTACTTAATTATTACCACAGTGGTGTTTCCCTTAACTACCACTACTGCAGAAATGTTAAGTGTTGATACTGAAACCTGCTATATCGATGTTCCCATAATCTAAACAAAATGCAGTTGGTTTGAAAAGATTGAAACACCGGTAAACACAAAGCAATATCCAGGCAGTGTTCAGCTTTGGTTAAATGGATCACCACTGCCCTCTTCTGTTAACAATAACTGTGCACTTTGGCTTGGGCCCACAATGATACAGAAATATCCTTGATTTATCTGTATCACAGCAGCCAGAAACTACTGACTACTAACGAACAGATAAAAAATATTTATGTTAATTTCAGAAGTATTTATAAACTGGCAAGCACCCAAACAGGGGATAGTCCTAATATACAGAGTAAAATGGGGTCCCATTTGCACAAATATATGTTGATCTTTGGTGATGTGATTTGCAGAACTCCTATACAGGCTCCCTGAAGACACATGATTTTTTTCTAATTAATTGTAGTTAAGAACTTGACCAGAGAATTGGTAAATATAAGGAAAATTAGAAGACTGATGTTTGTTTAAATAATTATTTTACATCCTACTGCCACACTTGTGGTATTTGATTTATAGCATCCATTTGATGGCTTCATATGACGAAATTATATTCTGTCTGAAGATGGATAAGACACACTATACAAGACCCTCTGCTTATCTTTCTTCTTATCATTTGCAGAGTTCAATACATTATGCAATAAATAGATTCTGTTATAATTGTACAAAACTAGCACTTAAAAGCTGAATTAATATTTCATTAGATGGATTATTTTAATATGGATTAATTTAATTATTTTGATATTTCATTATACCGTTCAAAAACAAGTACCTTATAATGCAGACTATCTGAAACAGGCCACATGTCCAGTGGGACTAAACTGTTTAACAAAAATAAATACATATATAAATAAGCACATAAATATCAGATTATAGTATATAAAATGAAAACTTCTACACACATAAAATACATAAATATTTTACTGAATAATTTCTTTTTTTTTTATTTGTTTACTTGTTTTCTAGTTTTATTAAAGAGACACTTGAAACTTTGCATATGAGCTGAATGCAGACGTAGTTTAAAATAGTCATCTTTTTTATGATTTGGCTATGATTTCTCTCATATGTAATTCCATTAATTTTCCCATTTATAATACAATCATAGGTGTCATTACTTTCTACGGGGAAAAAAGTTGTTTATGAAGGTTTATGGAATTCTTCCAGCAGCGAATTGTTTAATATTTGATATTTGATGTTAGTATAAAAGGTACAGATGAGTAAAACCGAAAGTATGACCCAGGTTTAACTTCAGGAGGTAAGAGCTAGACAGGTGATCGGGAGATGGAAATTGACACCCACAATCAACTCATCCATCTCAGTCAGTGGCTGTAACAATGTCTCCCTGTTGCACAATACCTGTTTTTAGAACATGGTTGACAAAAATTATTAGTGCATTATCATTATAGCAAGCCCACCAAGCAGTGTGTTGCCCTTCATCTCAGCTTAGTGCTTAGAAGTATACATGTAATAGCAGCACCTTAGTCACTGCAGTAACACTATGTAGCCCACCTGGATACAAGGACATAAAAATAAGGAAGACTCAGTGAGTCCCTCAGAATGAAACCATACTGGAGATATTCTATTTTTTTTCCATATACCAGAAGAAAATTTGGCCCAAGTTTCCTCATTCTTTCCCTATAAGGTTGTCCTGTGTTCTTGAGGTAAGCCAGATAATTGGGTTCATGGGATAATGGGGCGTTACATTTCTAAGACTAAGACAAATAACCCACTATTATTACCAGCCAAAAATGCTTACAGGAGATGGGATGTATTAAAAAACATGCTGTGCAACAATTTCCTGTATAAAATTAAAAGCTTTAAGAACTAAAGGTTTGTCAAGTTTTAACTACTGTGCAACACATTTGAGCTTATTAATCTTTTGACAGTATACAAAAAAACTGCTCACAACTTCAGGTGTCATATTTCTTTAAAGTCAAAGATTGGCTGCTTTATAAAAGACTGTTCAGTTTCATAAAAAAAATGGTGCAATGTCGTGTGCAATGCATATCTATCATATCTTATTACACCATTTATCTAAGTGACTCCTGTTTAC
>NC_056730.1:765889882-765924882 GCF_019279795.1 Protopterus annectens
GATGTGGAAAGCATTACCTCAGACTAAAGAAACTGTGTCATCCATTTGTTCAGAATCTAAGTTTTAACCAAAGGCCTGACAACAATTTAATTGCTTTCCATGCAAGCCCTCTTTATATGAACTGATTGTTTTACTGTATTTATTCTCTCTACCATAAAAAGGGTGGCAGTTTGCTGCATAGTTGAACAACACTCAAGAAATAAGTGTTGCAGTAATTACAAGGTCACCTTCTATGCTTTTTTCTCTAAACCGTTATAAATTCCGTAACCACCGTAACTAACGACAGTTTCTTATGTATGGATTGTTAATACTGTACTTTAGATTTTTTTCCTTGTTTTCTTACATGCTGAAAAAAAGGAAATGCCGCAAATACATTTAAAACATCTTCCACTGGGAATTGCCATTGCATTCTCAGTAGAGTAATGCATTTATAGTTGAAGTGTAAGATGTCTGAGATAGGCAGATCAGCATTACACATTAAAAACAAGAATCTGCAACTAACCATCCACTGCAATGCATATCTATATTTGTTTGTCTAGGTATATGTCTTTGTGTATGTCAGTTTGTGCTTGACGCTGCCTGTCTGTCTGTCACTTTGTTAATTTATTTATATGCACAGATGCACAGACACCTGCACATATATACATATATAGGCATACATGCAAAGGTCATATCTGTCTACTTGTATATTAAAATTTACACTTAAGCTACAAAAGAAATGAGAATGGGAAAACATCTGAAATAGCTTAGGACTTGTTAATTTCAGCACTTATCATTCCATTTCAATTACATATTGCAGTTTAGTCCTTAATGTGTGCCAATGTGCTAATCATGCGAGCTATACTCTAAACGTATCTCACACTACTTTGAAAATGAAATTAATTCTTCATACAAAGATATATAGTTTTACATCTAAAAATATAAAACTATAGATATAAAACTATAGTTGAATATCTAAAGGATTTGAACCATGGAGTCATTCACAGAAAAACAAATTACTTTTAATTTATTCATATGCATCTTCACAACTCAGTGTTCAAGGACCGAGCAGAATAAGCTACAAGCAATAGACATTGTTACATCCTCCTTAATCTTTATTACACCCTTTTCTCTTTATCCATCTCCTTCTCTTCTCCATAGGAACTCTGACTTTTATCTCTGTTTGTCATTACGAGCACATCACATCCTTTCCCCAATACTTTTGTCCAAGGTAAGCCCATCTTTATCTTTGCTCTTTAGCCCTACACATCTCCTGTTATTTTTCTTCCATTGCTGCAAACTCACTCATTTTATACTTGTGTGTACCTTGTGAAACAACTATTTTCATAATATCATGTACATACAGTTTCAATTCTGACTGCTACTTCTAACATTTTACTGCAGCTATATAAGATTGTATGTTAAATAAGTCTTTTGCCTAGAACTTTTAATGACAATATGTTTTTGGCAAATGGCAGTCTAACATGTTTGATGTTTTATTTGCACATTCCATGCCTGCTCTGAATATGGGTTCTGCTGCAAGGTAAATTTTGTTAATAAAATGTAAACAAACAAACTGACAAATAAACAAACACATCAATAAATAAATACTCTTATGGATAAACAAAGACACAAAAAACAAGGAAACAAATATAGTGGAATATGAGTGGGTCACTGATTATAAATGGCTTATTATGTGCCTCGAGAGGTGAATCCTGGCACATAATAAAGGTTTCTGATTACAGAGACTTGATATTAATTCTTTATAATGAATGGAGCTTTATCTGCTCCATGTACAACAAGTTACAGGGGAAAAATCGTTAAGTGCTTTGCCAGCTTTTAAAGACAGTATGAGGGGAATCTGTTACATTAGAAATAGGTGATGGACTCATTACTGGCACAGACAGGAGACAGAAACAAATGTGTTTTGTAGTCTGCCATTGTTGTTTGCTGGTCAGTACTGGCAGGTTAAACTGCCTAGCTCAATATCCAATATAAACAATTGAAGCAGAGAATGCTTAATATTTGTTAAGCTTGGGTCTCATGTTAAAGAAGCACTTAACTGATTTATCTTTTTTCCACGTATCAGAACATAATCACCATGCTCTATGCACTACAAATAAATTAATGCATTCCCTTATGTAAAGTTTGGTAAGTGCAAAATATTGTCCACATCAAAGCAAATTAACCATTAAACTAATAAATAAACCAATAAATTAATAAATGTAGTGAATCATGTATATTCCACTTAAAATGAAAAAAATGTCCTGTAAATGGCAGCATGGTTCTGTATCAGTGCCCATCAGCAAGCAAATAAATAAATTGATGCATTGCCTTATGCACAATTTAATAAGTGCATTGTCCATGGCAAAGCAAAACAGACAAAAGTTCACCATTAGAGTACTAAATGCAAGGAATCGTGGCTATTCCAATGAAAATTACAAAAGAGTCCTTTTCAGAGTTACATATTTTTGCATCAATGTTTATTAGCAGTAAAACCAAAGCTTATAGTATGGGTGATATGCTTTATGGTGAGATTCCCATTGATAAAGAGTTGCTGCTTGTTTAACATTCAGCTTAATAAAAATAAGATGACAGTTATTTTTTTGTTTTTGTCCATCCCTATTCACTTTATTCAAGAAATGATTCCTATTCTACCTTAGCATGATTGATGAAAAGCTCTTGAGTGCCAGCACCCAGAAAATCATCTTTGTAAACAATTAGAAAGCTACTCTGTTTAAAAGCTGCTCATCGGGTTTGGATGACAGCAAAATTAGACATCAGAGTGACAATGTTATCTCTGATTAGAAACTTTAAATGTACATTTAGTGAAGGAAAAAAGCTGATATGGTTGTACTTTGACTCTAATAGATTTACATTCTTTCCACATTAACTTTGTTGCTGCTTTTAATGATAATAATAATGCTGTAATACTCCTTGATGCAGGTTGTATCTTTTATATGCAAAGTTGCGGTAAGATGAGTTACAAGTGTGATGCTTATGAGAAATAAATAAATGATCTGTTTTGCTGCTAAGTTTAGATTGGGTCTCTGTTTCATTACTGCTCATATCCTTAAACTTTTGACACAGCATGTGGCTGAACATTTTATTTTTATTTACATTTTTTAGGATGAGCTGCACAACAGCAGGAATCACCCACATACCACTTTTATCCACATAAAGGAGAGCAATTACAGTCTGTTACACTGGAGAGAGAGAGCTGTTTGATAGATACTTTATAACTCGCAGTGTAATGATGTGCATTTAAAAAAGTGGATGGATGTCTCCTTATTGTAGCAGTTGAGTGCCCACCAGCATCTCTGTTGCGCTGCATTTAAGTAGCAGTTTTGGTGCTGAAGTGACAGATATGGAAGTATGTTTGTGGCCTTTTAATAAATATTGAGGGGCATCTCTCATACAGCATATACATCATTACCATCATTGCTGCATATTAAGTGCATGACCTAGACTGTTACCAAGGGCAGCGATTCAGATGGGAGTGGGCCACTAAAGAAGCGAACATCATCCTTCTGCACAAACAAAATTGCTTGGTCAAGATGAGAGTGATATAAGATTTGGCTGTGGATATCATTAAATGCTACAGAGCAATGTTCAGTCATGCCACTTTAGCTCTTAGTCTTTTGAATGAATGAGTATCTGATGAATGGTCTTGAAGAGGCCAGTTTAAGAAAATCAAAATACATTTTGATAGCTCTTTCTTTGCCAATCAATTTATATATTTTCATGTTATTGATTTTCACAAAATAAAGTTAAACTTCCCCATTAAAATACAGAGCATTGATAATAATATAAAAAGCTTATATTTCTTAAAAAAAAATTATTTAAAAAAATACTAATATTTTTCAGTCAATCCATGTCAGTGATAGCTTTATTATCATTGTCCATAACTGGAACTTGCTGTTCAATAAAGGTTATACATAATAGGGCAATGCTATTTGATTAACATATTTAATAATTCCATGGATGTAATATTAATTTTTATAAAGTAGAAACATCCCTACTTTTGGTGACAATGACTCTTACAATAGTAGTGTAACAAAAATCAGGCCTTCCATCATGTTGAATGACATGATTATATACAGCAGATGTGGGCGCATTATGAATATGAATGTGTGAAACATTCTTTTAATGCACTTTGAGCTTCCATCATACAGAGTAGCCTGCTAGGTGTGAATAAGCCTACCTGATAGCAGGGAGACCCCATTTTAGTTTATCATTAACATTATCATTACGGGGTCTTACCTCTACATTCTTAGCTTTCTCTCTCTCTGAAAATAAAACATTTACTATGTACTAAGAGACACTGAGGGGCTGAATGGGGCTGGTCTTGGTAGTGGGGTAAAGGATGCAAAAGCTTATGGGGCAGGGGTCACTTAATGCTGGAGATGGAGTCTGGACTATTGAAGATGATGGACTCAATGAGATAGTGGTTCAAGGACATAAGGTTAGGGCTAGTGGGATTTTTGACTACTTGTATCAGTTGTTGTTCTGTAATGAAGTCACTTAGTTGTAAATGTGATGGGTTTAAGCATATTAAGGTTTTCCTGATATTTCTGTTGTTTAAGTTTGTGTGAGTAACATCTCTGAATTTCTCAAGAGATGAAGAAGGGGAAGTGCTTGACAGTTACTGTTGAATAAAAATATTTCAGTTAAGCCAGTTTGGTTGCGATTTTGAGGTGGGTGAGACTTGACTAATAAGCTACAGTTTCATATGTGATTTGTATAGGAGAAGGGTACCACATCCTTTAGTGTTGCCCAAGAAAGTTCTTGTGCACATGAAGAAGGTGATAGAGACAGGGTTTATCTGGTTTCAGACAAGTCTCAGTAACTGCAAGTATGTCAGGGTTGTGCAGACTAATAATTGCATCGATTTGCTCTGTATTGTTTGCAATCCTTTGGGCATTTTTAAGGTAACAGGAAAGCAGCTGTGCTGAAGGGTTTTGTTCATAGGTTCATAGGTTCATACTAGGCTATCTGCCCTAGGGCATTTATAAGCCTAGCCAGAGTGTGTTTGGCTTTCGCCACCCATTTTAAATTAATTTTGTTATGCCCTTTTTCGGGGTTAGTATGCTGTGCCTCTGTCTAACAGTGACACAGAAGTGATGCCTGGGGTAAACCTACGATCTCTCATCCACTCATCAAGATTCCTCTTGAAGAGAGTCAATGAGGGACTCTGCCTAACCTGGACTGGGATTTTATTCCAGAGTGAAGGGAGCCTCTGGGTTATGAATCTGTCCCTCCAGCATGTCCTATTTATTTCAGTGCTGAGGTTCAAGTCTCTCAAGCGCGTAGCTCGATGGGATTTGGATTTTCTGAGGTGCAGCATGTCCATTAATTCTAGGTTGGACATGACTTTATACGTCAGGCACAGATCGCCTCTGAGCAGGCGGTATGCCACTGAGTAGAGCTGGAGTTTCTTTAACCGGGCAGCATATGGCATCTGTTTGAGCCCTTTGATCCTCTTGGTGAGGTACTTTTGGGGTCTTTCCAGTTGCTGCAGGTGTCTGGTAAGGTACATGCCAAAAGGGGCATTGTACTCAATTATGGGCGTGATGAGGGATGAGTAAAGAGGCACAATGACCTCCCCTGATCTAGATGTGAATCCCTTCATGATTAGGTGGGCTATATAAAATGTTTTTCTAACCACTTTGGCAACGTGGTTATCAAATGAGAGATTGCTATCAACTTGGGTCCCCAGGTCCCTAATTACTTCTTCTGTACTTAATGGATTACCACCTATGTGGTAATTTGTGGGCACTTTGTTTTTGCCAAAGGGGATGACTATACACTTTTTGGCATTTAGCTTGAGGCCATGGCTCTGGCACCAGTTGTCTGTTTCTATGAGGCCCTTTTGGAGGATGCTTGTGTCGGCTGGAGAGTCGATTATGGCGCCCAGTTTGCAGTCATCTGGGAACTTGGTCAGCCACAGTCCTTCCGTGTTGGCCTGTACCTCCGAGAAATATATACCGAACAAGAGAGGTCCCAGGACTGAGCCTTGTGGGATGCCACTTTTAACTGGTTTGGAGTCTGACATGGCTCCAGCAATTCTAACCATGTGGGTTCTGTCCTTGAGCCAGTTTGCAACCTATCTAGTAACATAGGGGTTTATATTTAAGCTGGTGAGCTTATCTATAATGCTCGAGTGGGGTATTGTATCGAAGGCTTTTGCGAGGTCCGGGTAGGCTGTGTGGACCACCTTCCCCTCGTCAATGGCCTTGGTGACTAGTTCAAAGAAATTGACCAGGTTTAAGAGGCAGGATCTGCCCTTAACAAAGCCGAACTGGGTAGGATCCAGTGTCTGTAGGTCCCCAATATCTTTATTTATGAGGTCCATGATGATCCTTTACATAGCTTTGCAGACCAAGCTAGTCAAGCTTATGGGGCAATAGTTTCCAGGATCCGTTGAGGCACCACCTTTGTGGAGAGGGACCACTGTTGCTGTACGCAACTCTTTAGGTGCATATCCTGTAGTAAGGCTGAGATTGAACAGTAGTTTTATGTTTGGGTTTAGCTCTTCTTGGAGTTCATGTAGGACAAAGCCCGGGACACTGTCTGGTCCCATTGATGCTGTGTTTTTTCCTTTGGAGAGGGCAGCTCTTACCTGAGCATCTGAGATGTCAGGGGGGCAGCACTCTGCTGGTATAGATATTTGCCCTTTTGGTGGGGGGGGGGAGTTTGCACTGAACTTGTTAGCTAGGATGTTGGCAATGTCTGTGGCTTCGGTGTATTTTTTGTCATTTTGGACTAATTCTGTGCATATCTGGGTATTTCCACCCAGGTTCCTAACATAACTAAAGAAAGCCTTGTGATTATCCTTAGTGTCCTGTGCAATTTTTCTCTCGAAGCTGGCCTTAGACGATTTTATGAGTGCCCGTAGTTTTTTGCTAATACTGATCAGAGATGCCTTCCCTTTTTTGGGATTTTGCTCTATCATGTAGTAGCTTCCTCCTTCTATTGTATAGTTTGTTTATGGCTGGGGTCCACCAGACAAGACGTCTGCCTTTGTAGGACTGGGTCGTGGTTTTATTTGGGATTGCATGATCCATGCATTCCTGAAGGTGTTCATAGAATGTGTTTATAAAGGAGTCTGCGGTCTGGGCCGAATTTTCCACAGGCCTGGGGGCTTTGAAGGATTCCACCTCGGTTTTGAGGAGTGTGAAATTTGCTTTAGAGAAGTTTTTCACTGTGGTTTTCTGGGCAGGGGGTGGGGGTCAGGATGTGAATATCCAGTGAGATTAGTTTATGATCTGATCTTACCAGTGAGGGATACACTTCTGGTCTGGAACATAGAGTCCCCATGTTGGTGATGATCAGGTCCAGTATGTTTTCCCCTCTTGTGGGAGTGGTAACAAGTTGTTCCATAGCATTTGAGTTTATAAATTCTAGGAATCTTTGGGCTAGGGTGTTGGAGCTAGAGTAATGCTCCCAGTCTATGTTTGGGTAGTTGAAGTCGCCCAATATAATGGTGTTTGAAGAGACCTTCATATTTTCCAGTGTTCTCAGGAAGGCCGAGTGGGGTTCCTGGGTTTGGGAGCGTTGTCTGTAGCAGGCTATAAACTGGAAGGCAGTTTTACCCACTGTTAGTTGCACATGGATAGTCTCTGATGCTTCATGCTGTGCCACCAACCTGGAGGTGTGGGTATCTTTAACGAATATTGATACTCCCCCTCCTTTTGTGGGTCGGTCCAAGTTTTGGGGCTGAAAAGCATGGTATGAGGTATAACCTGGTAGTGCTGGGGTGCTCTCGGGAGCCTTGAACCAGGGTTATGTTACTGCACAGATATCGATATTCTCCATGCTAAGGAGAGTTTTGAGTGCATGCATCTTGAGGTTTAGACTTCTGGCATTGAGTAGCATTACTCTTAGTTTCTTATCCCTTCTGATACCTATGGAGGTGGGTTTGTCTTTTGAGCCTTGCCTAAAAAAGGCACTATGGGGGTAGCAAGAGCCTTTGCCAATATCCAAAAGCCCAGGGGTGACAGGTGCAAGCCGTCCCTAGCGAAGCATCGTGGCTTGTCGAGCATGTCATCCCAGGCTGACAGGCATTGGATCCCCTTTGAATGACACCAATCCTTAAGCCAGTTGTTGAAATTGATCATCTTGTCTTCATATTGTGGCATCATTCGTGGTGAGGGTAAGATGCTACTCAAGGTCAGGGTCATACCGGCCTGGGCTACATGCTCAGAGAGCTCCTCTATGTCTCTTTTCATGTAGTCAAGGGAGGTACATCTTATGTCATTCACACCAGCATGGACAATGACTGAGTCATATTTGTACTTGCCTTGGAGTGACCTGAGTGCTTGTGTTATGTGGCACATCCAATCACCTGACAGGCAGCTCACCGTGACCTTCTCCTTGTTTAGCCTGGTGAGCGGGACGTCAGTGTGCCTGACGATATAGTCACCTATTACAAGTGTATCAGGTGTGTTGTTTAGCCTTAAGGGCTGTGACTGTTTGGCACACTGGCTTTGTGAGCTATGTGTTGCATGTGTTTTGTTTTGGGGTGGCGGTTGCTTGGGTGTCTGCTTTGGAGGTCTCTGCTGCTTAGGCAGATTTTTATTTAGAGCCTCCGAGTATGTTTTTGTGTGTTTATGTGTTTGGTTTGCTGTCGTGGTAGGTCTACGTGAGACTGGAATTGTAGTGAGTGTGGTTTCCTTCTCCTCCTGACTGGTTACACCAGTATTGAGTTGAGAGAGTTTAGCCTCCAGTTTGGCTATATGGTTGCATCTCTCACATGTGTTGGAATTTGTTGGGAGGAGGAGAGGGTTGTCTGTGTACATGAGGCAGTTGTAACATTGTCTCAAGATTCCCAGATTCACCAGCTGGACCAGAGTGGAGATTGACAACTGTATTACTCTCAAGGAGAAAGATTAGTAAGATTATATTTTGGTAGTTAAGTTGTTTGACAGGTAGGATAAGTGAGCATCGAATGTTTTAATGAGTTGATGTGTAAGTTCTTGGTGATTTGTTAAATGATATGAAGGAAATTAGGCAAGTGTAAGCTTGTTTATGCATGTTAAGGAAGCTAAGTGTGCAGGTGAAATTTGTGTCTGTATGAGAGAGGTTGGGAATGCGGGAAGTAAAAAAGTGACTAGGTGGTATATGTTATGGCACTGGCAGAAGAGTGTTTGCAGTGAGATTAGAAAGGAAAAACAACCTAGTGAAAAACTAGTGTTGGGGAGGGTAAGGCATGCTGAGAGAATGTGTGTGTGGGGGGGGGCATTGAGATGTAGATGCTAACGTAATTGGAGACTGCATGAGAAAGTGAGTGGTGGATGGAAATTGATAAGTGTGTAAAGACACTATGAAGGGCAAAAGTTATTGTGTGACTATAACAGTGAAAGGAGTAGAGCTTGCAGAAGTGCAAAGGGAATGAAGGGTGGATATTTACTGAGCAGTCACTGAGTGACTTAAGTGGAAAACAGAATTTTAGAAATACTGTGGTGGGTGCTATATTAATGGAGTAGATTTTAAGTGAGCGAGTGAGTGAGTGAGTGAGTGAGTGAGTGAGTGAGTGAGTGAGTGAGTGAGTGAGTGAGTGAGTGAGTGAGTGAGGAAGAGAATATTAATAGTATTGTAATGAATGATACAGGGTGGGCAAATGCTTGGAAATTTTCTTTATAATAGTCTGTGATGCCATTAAAAAGAGGGAGGGCTGCAGTGAAATACATGTGTGAATCTGGGAAGGAGGGCTGGAGAAGTGAGGGAGGTACAGGGGTAAAGGAGGCCACATACTTACATTAGCCTGGTGAGTGGGATGTCAGTGTGACCAACAATTACAGTCACCTAATACAAGTATATGAGGTGTGTTGTGTAGGCCTAAGGGCAGTGACTGTGTGGCACACTGACTTTGTGAACTATGTGATATGTGTGTATGGTTGTGGGTTAGCAGTTGTTTGTGTGTCTGCTTTGGATGTCTCTGCTGCTTAGGCAGACTATATTTAGAGGCTCTGAGTATGTCTTTGTGTGTTAATGTATATGATTTGCTGTTGTCATAGGTCCTTGTGAGACTGGATTTGTGGTGTGTGTGGTTACCTTCACCACCTGATAGACTGTGCCAGTCACGGCTTGGGAGAGCGCAGACTCCTGTCTGTCTATAGAGTTGCATCTCTCACATATATCTGAGTTTGTTGGTAGGAGGACAGGGTTCTCTGTATACATAAAGCAGTTGTAACAAT
Organism: Protopterus annectens; assembly: GCF_019279795.1. Lineage (NCBI taxonomy): Eukaryota > Metazoa > Chordata > Ceratodontiformes > Protopteridae > Protopterus > Protopterus annectens. The sequence goes on from NC_056730.1 coordinate 765,900,061, forward strand.
GCGTCAAAATTCCAATATGCACCAGCTGGACTGGAGAGTACACACGAAACCGACCTTTGGACATGCCAGAATATAATGATGACATACACTGTTGACTGATCACAAAGGATCAGTAGTGTGTTAAGTGTGTAAAAGAGTATAACAGGGGTTTAGTGTTCAGGTTTGTTGTTGCTTTGGAAAGATTATCTGTGAAGGAGTACAGAGACATTACACCTCCTTCAGCTATGTCAGAAATAGCAATGTACAGTCATATATGTCCTGAGTCAGGGTCAACTGTTCCTGACTGACAATGTTGACATCCTGTCAGACAGGCCCATACATACATACCCACCTCCCAGTGACAAAAGGTACTATCATCATACCAGGAGATATCACATGTAGAATGTGTAAACTGCTCCTCCCAAAGCCAAATGAATCCCATCACATGGATAACATTGTTTCCCCATATGTGTCATAAGTGAACAACAGAAAAAACAGACCCTGCACCTGAACAGTCTGTTGAGCCTCACACTCTCTATAGGATCTTACACTGTTGAATGTGTTACAGCAACATGTGGCACACCCCACAAATGTTGGTGCACAACAGACCATGGGAACTATAGTCCTATAAGCCTATGAAGTCTGAACTGCTAGGCCATGGAGTTAATCATGATTGCAGTCAGGAACAGAGCTATTGTAATCCGACAAACACACAACCCAAATGTCTGTGGTATGTTAATGAGCAGATCATGTTCCCCAAATCTGCTAGATATTTTGCAAGGCAGCCACCCTGGACATACATCACTCAAAGGAGCAACACAGGTCCCGCATAGACTTTGAATAGCCCTTTATCAACATCACAGACACATGTTGTATCCACAAAACCAACAATCTGTGCATAAATATGTATTGCCATATGAAGGAATGGGCATTTGTCCACAGATAGATCACACAAGCTATGAATTGTGGATTCCTGTTCAAGATGTTCACACCTGCTGACCCTCAAGATTCATTCCTGGGATTGCATAACACTAAGTGCACACACATTACCATGTCCAGTCTGATGATGTCAGCATCCTACAAATATAGCAGGAGAATAGAAACCACACAGTAAAGCATATAGCATGTCTTGTTAATGCGTGTCTCTCTAGTATCATAACATAGTTAGGTAGGGGTTTGTATCCTGCAATTGTTGTGTATGTGTCTGTGTTTGTGTGATCCCCTTTGGGAGGAGTGGCCTTTTTGTAGACTTTCACAACACATTAAAAGAGGTGAACACCTCTTTGCCAAGTGTGATGATGTCAGTATCCCACAAATGCAGCAGTGGAGATTAAAACACCCAGTACAGCATATAGCGTGTCGTGTTAATGTGTCTCTCACTAACATCGTGACATAGTTAGGTAGGGGTTTGAATCGTACAGTTGTTGAGTGTGTGTGTGTGTGTGTGTGTGTGTGTGTGTGTGTGTGTGTGTGTGTGTGCAAGATTCCCTTTGAGAGGAGTGGCCTTTTTGGAGACTGTGAAAACACATTAGGAGAGGTGAATACCACTTTGCCAAGTGTGATGATGTCAGCATCCCACAAATACAGCTTTGGAAATGAATGCTCCCAGTAAAACATACAGCACGTCATGTTAATGCCTATCTCCCTATTGTCATAACATAGTTAGGTAGGGGTTTGAATCCTGCAAATACTGTGTGTGTGTGTGTGTGTGTGTGTGAGGGGTGTATGTGTGTGTGTCTAATCCTATGAGAGGAGTGGCCTTTTTGGAGACTGTGAAAACACATTGAAAGAGGTGAATTCCCCTTTGGCCGGTTTGATGATGTCAGTATCCCACAAATACAGCAGTGGAAAAGAAAACTTCCAGTAAAGCATATGGCGCGTTGTGGTAATGCATATCTGTCTAGTACCATGACATAGGTAGGTAGGGGTTTGAATCCTGCAACTGCTGAGTGTGTGTGTGTGTGTGTGTGTGTGTGTGTGTGTGTGTGTGTGTGTGTGTGTGACACTCTTGAGCAATGTGTTGTGGGTTTTGCTTTTATTACTGTATGACATATCAGTAAAACAACAGTATGCGCATTGCACACTGCAGGTATCTGTGTGGCAAATACACATATGTACATGTGACCTAAATTGGTAACTGTGTGGCCAAGACATATATGTACATGTGACCTCATTCACTTCATAGGTGTGAAGCCTACTGTCAACACGGCTACATCTGTTACCATTGACAGTTGTTGCTGCTGCTTCTTGGACCGTAGCTCACATATGTATGTATGTGACAAGTCCAGCCACTGTAGTGAGCTGTGCCCTAGGTCATCTGTGTCACACACACACATGACAGTTGTTATAGAATAGTGTGAGTGTGGGTGTATGCCTGTGGCATATGACAGACATGCTCAAACACAACACAGTCTGTCAATAATGGCCATTCATTGTAGGTATACAACAACTCCGTGTATATGCATACAGACTCCTTATTGCTTATGTGATACACTGAGGGACATCAGCATAGCTTTGGGAATGTGGATATCAATGGACAGATGAAATCACATGTGGCTGTTTGTACACATCGGTACCCCTGCTACATGTTGTGTGCTACTACCAATGTGGCACTATCAGGATACTATGTGTAGTAAATGTGGATGACTATGCTATTGTTGGATCATAGCTTCACAACATGGGTTTGTCAACAGGTATGTGTCTGTATGATACCCTTGTGGAAGATGGGTCTAATCTGGGGAATGCTTTGTAGGCCACTGTATGCATCACCAGATGTGGATGTACATATCCCTAGTGTGTCTGCTTGTACCTAGTATGGACACATGCCAAACAGGAGTGGTCACGGGAATGTGTGGTGGTCATTACCACTGGTATCTGGTATAGTACAATACCAGAAAGATTCTAATGCTACTGTGTATCCTACAGCTGTGTGTCAGTTGTCAATACATCATCTAATGATTGGTTAAAATCAGGCTGTTGAGGTTATGTACACTACTAGAATGCTAACCAATGACCAATATCAACAGTATCACCCACAACATAGTGTCATACCATGTCATACACACGTGTACCCAAGTTGTGATATATGTGTAGTGACATGCATATTGGACACCAATAGGAAAAATGAAATATTAACACTGTGTAATACAGGGCATGTCACCCTTCCCATGTGCCCACCATGCACATACATGCAAACAGTGCACCTCCACCATGTTCACAAATGTACACCTTGGAATCTGTACTGCACACATCACAGATGTTACATCCACTCAATGACAAATGCTGCCAGTACCACACACATCAGCCAACTGTCACATGTGTGGACAATCCATGTTTGGAATTAACACTGGTGTAAACAATACGAAATTGATAATCACTGCTGTGATGCATCATGCCTGCTCAGATACATCTACAAGGATATCATTACAGTTTACTGTTCACAACATGCTAACATTGCTACACTGCTAGGAGGTCACCCTGCGCATCAGCACCATGTTATCCTGTTCCTGCATCAATGTTACAGATGACAGGAGATGGCACAGTTTCATCATAGGCACAGGGTGTGATATTGTTTTCCAGAGCCCGACAATGACCCATCCAATCAACATGTGTGTGTGTGTGTGTGTGTGTGTGTGTGTGTGTGTGTGTCGGGGCAACAGTACAGTATGGGTCAGCGTTGATGTGACGTGTGTGTGTATGTGTTAGCCCTACGTGTAGGTAGTATGTGTGTGTGTCTGCATGCACACAGTACCCCCTTGTGGCTGCCAAATATGGGAGTTTTTGGGACAGCCACAGACTGTACCTGCCAGGCTGTACAGATCACTGTCTCCGGCGATGGACACAGTACCTGTGCCTGGCAGGGGTGACACGGACAGTATTGGGTACTAAGCCAGACTGAGTACTATTGTCAGAGGCAGAGGGATGTTGACTGGACCCATGTCCCTGCTGGGACTGGCCAGAGCCATGTGCACAATGTCATCTTGGACGGTCTACCAACAGCCCAGCCGCAGCATTGCTGGGGCTGGTACTGGCACTATTGGAGTCGCTGGCACTTGGGTGTCATCCGTGATGGCTGCCAGCTGAGGATGTTGCTAGCATACATCCGCATCGACATCCCAACCATCCTGCACTGTCCTGACACATGGACATAACATTGCGGAGGACATCTAGTGTCTCCCCCCAACGTCTATCAATGACATCGGTGTAATTGCGGATGGCACCGGCAAGGTCACCGATACTGTCATTGATCGTGGTGTTATGAGCCCTCTGCACCCTTAGTCCCTGCCTGGTGTACCATTCCATACGTGCCTGTGCTTGCATCACAGCCCAGAACATACCTGAGGTTGTGAGACCTGTGCGGGCACACCTGCCAGGGGCATTACGACCAGCGATGCTCCCACGAGAACCCCTGGACATATGCCTATGTGGTACCATTCCATGTGTCTGGGCATGGCTACTGTGTGGGATTGCATGTGCCATGGATACCACACTTTCCTGGTCAATGCCTACCATATGCTGTTCCTCACCTAAGGCCATTGGTGTTGAGGGATGTAATAGCAGTACGTATGTGCGCATAGATGGGGTGGAAAGCTGTGTACTGTTGATTGGTGGACCACCAACAGACCCTGTCAAACATGCCTGTGCCACTACACATGTATCATCATGGTCACTATTTGTGGCAGTGACCTCAGGTTCCCTGCTGCACCCATCCAACAATACCTCAGCACCTGTGAGAGGGAGACAGGAAGCACACTTTACCATCTGTACAGGATGTTCGCACACATGCACACATGCACACAGGAACACATGCACGCATGCACACATGCAAACATGAACACATGAACACATGCACACATGAACACATGAACACATGCACACATGCACACATGAACACATGAACACATGCACACATGAACACATGCACACATGCACACATGAACACATGAACACATGCACACATGTACACTAATACACTACACAGTCAAGTTGACACACACACACCGACAGCAATATGGAACATAGTCATTAGTGGTTGATGGTGGAGTGCAGTATCACAAGCCAAAGAGTCCTCTAACACGTGTCAGCATGCAGGATGTGTGTTGCTCGACAGCATGCAGTGTGAGTGTAGAGAGTCCTTGTAGATAACAGTATACATGTCGTTGATGCATGTGTGTTGTTCAATGATTGGCCTCACCCTGGTACACAATGTGTACATGGACACAACATTGCACTGCAAGTCTGAAACACTTTCCAATGTCCTGTGCACCATCACTCATAGGTATGCAAACCATGTCCGGATGCATACAACTGTCAGGTGTATAACAATGAATGCTATGTGTAGTACTGCAGGTACTGTAGCTGGATGTAGTATAGTACCATGAGCCATCATCATGCAGCATCATGTGGTCACTCGAGGCCACTGATGCATGTCACACTGGCAACTATCTTGCTGTACCTGACCTGCACCACTTAGGCTACATTTAACAGTTCACATATAGTCGTTACATGGGCATGTCAGGTGTTCAATAGGGAGCACTGCCTAACATGACTGTGTTGTCTGTTGACGTATGTCACACCGCCCCATGATAGGCCTCTACCCCCATGTATAGTATGTGTGCTGTGTTGATGACATATGGGATACTGGAGTATGACCTTACAGCAGGTGTCTACATATGCCATGTGTATCATATTAACACATACTGCATATGACAAAGTGGTGTACGTTGTGTGCATGTGTATTGACTATGCCTATACAATGTCCACTACAGTGTACCCCACTTGTTTGTGATGCTCTGTGTGTTGCATTTGTATGAGTCAGCTACTCATGTCACTGGGAAGTGCATAGTCACACAGAGAACATGCAGAGCATGCACTATGTGTAGGTGTTTAACATGTGTATATGGCCTACAACTCTCCTATGACATGCACATGTTATATGCTATATTGACTGTAGCCCACTCACCAGCATGGGTCTGCTGTCTTGCTATAACACCAGAGGGACCTGCAAGGATATGAGACAGTATGTCAGTGTCAACCACTATGGCATTGCTGCTGTGAGTCTGCAATTATACAGTAGTACATGGAGTGACAGTCACAGGCATACAGATAATGTCACGAATTATCAGTATTGCATGACACCAGGCTACACATATTCTGCATACACAGTACACATCTGATTAATGCATATTATAACATTTGGGATAACAGTGGTCTACAGATATGCCATGTTACCTACACGCTCGTTGTCACTGTGCTGGGTGACTCCGGCCTCCATGATGACACAGGTGTGTTGTACTGGTTGGCCAGGAGCCACCACGCTGAGGAGCAGCTCTTTCACTCTGGTGAGGGGGGGATGTGTAGCAGCACCAGCACCTGTGGCAAGCTGTTGTCTGTGGACATCGGAGGCATGCTGCCGGACATGTCTGATTAAATCACTGCAGTGATGGCGTACCTGCTCATAAATCTGGTTATGCATGCCTACATCATTCACCCGACAGACAACATCCTGCCACAGTGCAGTGCGACTGTGCTGGTCCTGGCAGGATCTTGAAAGCAGAAGGTTATAATGTCGGATGAATGCATCTGTGATAACTTCCTCCTCCTCAGGGGAATAGGCTGGAGGACAATTAAACAGTAATTGTGAAAAAGCCATGTCATGCACTCAACATTCTAATGTACAGACATCAATGAAATGCCATATATAGCAACCTATTGGCTGTCAATAGATACACACTTTTAATAACACATATGACTGCTAGGCCCACAACTGCCTGAGAATGCCTGGCACATACCATATACCAAACCATGTTCTGCACAACCACAAAGTGAAACCAGTATGTAGGACTACACAACAGTACATGACACACTGTATGTGACACAATGCAACACCTAGCCACAGGAGGTGTATATGAAGCTAATGCATACAGACATTTGTCATCCATTGAAATCAATGTACAGTACAGTTACAGTACTACCAGTACAACACAATACTTGTTGATAGCAAACCCCTCAGTAACATATGTGCACATTCATCACTATAGGTGGCATACTGCTGTACTACACTATACATGTTTCTAGATACGCACCTATATCCTGTGACACACATACCACTGAGGCCATGTTACAGGCATACCCACACACACATCAAACATACCTACAAGACACAAAGGTATGGCAACCCAAATTACATTTACCTGTGTACCATACATTACTGTGTGTCAGCACATACATAACCTCATGCCTGAGGTATGTAATGAGTGAGGACTACAGGTACAAACAAAAGTGTGTTACCAAGCCATGTGGATATAAACCATACTGTGCAGTTGAGGCATACAGCTTCAGGTAGTACTACAGTCCATACGTGACTTGTATTCACTAGTGTTAACAATCAATAAGCATACGTGTACTGCTTTAGCCTACAAAGGCACACTCCATTCGACACCATGGGACTACGTCACAACGTATGCCATACTGCTTTTCCTCCATGGCAATAGCATACGGACCTTTTGATGGGATTACAGCTACAACACTACATACCAAGGTATACACAGATTCCCACTAGGCTATCATGCATATACACATCATTGACACATTCGCATACACATTTTCCATCACACACAGTCAACCTCACATAGCATGTGATGCAACAGGTACATGCATGTGTGTATCATGTCCTAGGTAGCTGATAGGCTGTTATCCATAGGGCCTATGGAAGCCTAGACATATGGTACCCTGCACTACAACACACATGTAATGTAGGTTCATGTGCCCCTGTCATGCAGAGCCACAGGGGTGATTACCGGGTTGTGTTTCCTATCTCACATGCAATCATCATAGTTATTGATGGCAACTGCTAATGAGGACCTTCATATGCTGTTGATAGTTAGTTGGTTCCACATGGTAGGGTATGTGTCTGTGATGATGATGAGCCAGTCGAGTATGTTCTGCTTTTTACATTACAAGGTGTAGATCAGTAGAGTGTGTATCTTGTCTGGTGTTCCATCTGTTTACATGGAGCATGTCCAACACCTGTGGGTTTGCTATAGCTTTGTATGTTAGGCAGGGGTAGCCTCTGGGTAGGCGGTATGCGACAGAGTGTAGCTGTGGTTTTGTAAGACAGTCAGCATAGGGCATCTGTTGGAATCTGGTAATACTCTTTGTGAGGTATGTGTCTGGCATTTACTGTTGTTGTGGATGTCTTCTGAGGTACATACCAACAGGGACATTGTACTCTATGATGGGTGTTATGACTGATGAGTGGAGTGGAACCCTGACCTCTGATTCCATGGATGACACACATTTACTGATGACATGTGGACTGTACTAGGTTTACATGACTAGTGTGGCACAGTGATCATTATTAGGGACAATACTGTCCAGCCCGGTAGTCTCTTATCACACCTTTAGTGTTGAGTACACTACCACCTATGTGTTAGTTCATGGGTACAGAGCTTTTAACAACAGGGATGGCAATACATGTACAACATTCAGCTAGAGCGTACATTTGAACATCCACTGGTGTACACATTGATATGCATATCAGCACATATACAGTCCACCTTTCATGGTGGGAATATCAATTATGCAAAGGTTGAGGGTGATACAGTTATGTAATGATATTGCACAGTCTTGTGCAGAATGCATGGAAGGTGTTCTCAGCCCATATATGTTTAGCAGGACCCCTATCTGGAAGACTATATACCTAACAAAGCATACCCACGGCACTTGAACAACACATGTCATATGCCAGCACTGTATACTGTCTTGTTTGACACACACTACAACCTACATATATATATATATATATATATATATATATATATATATATATCTATGCACATAACAACCTGCACCAACATATAAATGTCCGCCCTTCACAAACAGTTGCAGTATGTCCCTTGCTCTATGCACATGTTCAGATGCTTATAAATCAGACACACATGTATCTTGACATATGTGTGTACCATACAGACACAAGATCTACATGGTTGTAAGTCCATACACCACACAGATGACCTGTTGGGCCTTGCTACAACACGGACAGTTGTCACATGTGTGCATACAGTAATAGTACAAGGGTATACATAGCTGCAAATGATACATTACTATGCTAGCCTGCTACAGTGGTTGCCAATGCTAAGCTACACATTATGTGATTATCATGCATGTCTTACTCTGTGACATCCAAGTTTATCTAGGTGTTTGCAGTACTCCCCCAAACTGCCATTAAACGCAGTACTGTACAGACCATAGATAACATGTTCAGATGTTTGACATGTACTGCTGAGCTACAGATGTCACACTTATGTCCCACTGCAAACAGCTACCCAACAATTTCTCCATGGAAATACTTATGCATGGCATCAGTGCATACATACCTACTGCTGCCACATATGCATGTATCAGAGGATCTACAGTACTAACCATAGCCATCTACTAACTGCCGGTAACTACAAACTGTTACATACCTGTATGTCCATTCCAGGTCCGTCTGTGTATGCTTTGGTGTTTTTTTTTTGGTACAGAAACGTTTTTTTTTCCTGCTTGGAGTTGTTCACTATGTGGAACGTGCAATGTAATGATTGCATGTGGGGATAGCAAGTACTATCTGCTTTTATAGGTATCTGCACATGTGCATGTGATGCCCTCTGCACCAATTGTTGCCCAGCATTTGGTAAATGCATACAGCCTGCTGAGTGGTAACTGCAGTACTCACTGTCATAGCAACCCAGTGCTATAAATTGCTAAGGTATGTAGGCATAGCCCATTCAGATTTCCAGAGTGGGGCCCATGCTTGTTTGCTGTGGACACTGTTGTGTAAGTCAGAAGGTTGGTATACATTTTATAAATAAAGCTAGAAGTGTAGACAGTGATGTACATGTTGTACTCAGACCTGACTGTTGCCACTTCCAATACTGAGCTATCAGTGTAGAGTTTTACTCACCACTACAAATGCTTACACAACATTTATGTGACTATGTAGTTTATTTTCTACTCATATAATTAACTGCCATACAAATGTTGTTATTGAGACATATTCTCTTGGTACATGAACTGTTTGTGAGCTTTTATACTGCGAATATTAATGTACTGACTTCTGCAGGGTTTCTGTTTTTTACTGTTGACATTAGCACAGGGTTCACAGGACAACTGGACAATTCCTGTACTGAGTATGCCTACCTACACACTTGGTAGACCCTAAATGCACAAGTATCTTTTAATTGGGGGGGATGCTTACATACTGAGAGCATTATGCATTAATGTGTGAATATTATCTTACTGGACTTGCAGGATTGGTGTGTACCTGTGGGTTTATCAGGGCAGATCATCTGTCTGCATAGTTCCCACCTGTGAACCTACCCAAATGGTAGCCAGAGGTTACACTGTCATTCTTTGTCTTTGTCTGTTTTCAGCACTGTTACAATGGCATTGTTACAGTCAGTTGCTACCAGTACATGGCTACATCCATTGGTATTTCTGTGTTATACTCATACATAAGGGTATGCTTGGGGAGGTCCTAACAAAGCTATTTGCAAAGTGTGTAACAGCACTATAGCCTATATGCCTGTGTGTTTGTGCCTCTGCCGGGCCAATGGAACACTCAGATACATCTTTGCATGGAGTCAGGGATAGGTAGTTGAAAGTGAGGTACACCTTACACATAATAGGGACAGTAGGTGTATACTTCAGTGAAGCAGTGCATATGGATTAATACTCCTTTCATGATGTACAAATGGTGTCTACTGTTATTATTGTCAGTATTCATTGTGTAATAGCCCACCTTTCTGACTGATGTCAGTACTTTTCTGAGGGATTCTGAGGGACACAGCTAAAATATGTTTCACAATCAGGGACATCCCTGGAAAGGTGACTGAGTTAGGAGGTATGCCCTCTGCCCTACTCAGATATACCAGTGTTTGTCCTGGTATGATACTGTGTGGGGGTTGTAAAGTGCCTCTGTAACATTATTTTCTGCTTGATTGGCTGCTTCTCACATCACACTCATGTAATGCAATCCCACAACAATTGCTGGTAAAGATCCACAGAACAGGCTTTGTGTTATGGCCTTCCTATTTTTCCTTTACATTCACTCACTGTAATGCATGATATATTTTTTGCAGCACCAAGTTATTGTATATCTGTTGTGGCTTAGTGGTGCTTCATGCAGGCTAATGTGTTCAAGGTCTGGGGTTCGAGACTGACAGAGGTGTTTTATTTTGCTGCTGAGCAGAACAAGGGCCCTGACAAAGAGTGACTAAGGCACTTTTAAGCAGTTGTAAGTGGGTTTGCGTGGGTTTGCACAAAGCTTAGCGATGCTTAGCTAAGTGCACACATGCGCACACTCGCTTAAACCTGCTTACTACTACTTAAAAGTGCTTACTCCCGCTAACCCCGCACTAATTTCTTTGAAAGAAAAGAAAATGGGGAGATAGGAAAGTGGTGAAAAAAGGGGTCTCAAAGAGGGAAAGACAGTAGGTACACAAGCTCAGAATGTGCAGGAAGGGTGTAGGGAAGGTCCATAGCTGCCCATTTCCTTAACAACAACAGCTGTGCATATGTAGCAAATTTGGAGTGATATTTGAAACCTTTCACCCCTGAGAGAGGGGTGAGGACAACAAAGTTTGTTGTACTTCCAATTATAATTATCAGTTTGCATGTCCAGCGGACATGTGTGCAAAATGGGCAGCTATGTATGGGGCGTAATTTTTTTTAGGGTACAGATTGCCCTTTTTTTTTTCCACGGGAGAGTGGAAAGTGAGGTAGAGGAAGTAGGTATATTTGGGGAGGTAGGTTGGGTAGGTAAACAGACAAGACAAACAAGACGCCTACAGGGGTGGAGTATGACACATGGGGTGGGTAAACACAATTGACGGGGACGGATGTTTGGAAATCGCAAGCCCATGAGCCCACAGATGGTAACAGTGGGACTGAGATCCCCATCCATGGGCAGTCACCACTGGACCTTCACAGACCTGAGGGTTGCTGTGCTGGGGGCTGCGTAGGAGGGGCAGACTCACCCGGGAGTCATGCCATTCTCGCCTCGAGCTGGCATAGGGGATCAGCGACTAAACGCTGGATCTCCCTACGCACCACAACCCGGACCCTTCGGAGGGTGACAGGAGGCCCTTCTCCACTCACGCTTGCAGGGGGGGGTGAGCCCCATCCCCTGCAGCACTTCCACCCGAAGGTGGCACAGGACCAATGGAGGAGGGTGGCCCGGGCTAGGCACCAGACCTGCTGGTGCCAGGTGCAACTGCCAGCTGAGGAGGGACAGGTGGGTCCGCTGGGACCAGCCTTCCCATACGTTCTGTGATTAGGTGTGTTTAATTACAACATAGACAACAGCATTCCAAGTTAGTTGTAACAGCATGCAGTAATATTCCCATTAACCCAACACACCAGGGTTACAACAGTTGAACAGCAAGCATAGCACATGCATGTATTGAATGATAGTGGACATTACAACAGCATGCAGGGATGATTGATGGCAACAGGCCACCAGGATTGTGGTGTTTTAACAGGGGACATGCATCAAATTAAATACAGGATTTTATATAACAATAGGACATATGTCCCAACAAATGTTATGAGATTAGACATACCCATTGAGGTGTGGAATTGCATTGTTTATGCACATGGAGTAGGGTGTAAAATGAAACCTCCATTAACATCTTATTAGTACTTTAACTGTACACTACATTCCTATTGACTGCAGGTGTATATCCCCTACATGTATTATTACACTAGGCAACATGCATTTGATTGTGTTATGGGTTTGACTACTTCATTATATACCTGACCTATATCTGACATAGTAACTGTCCAAGATGCAGATGTTACTGCTACATACTTGTATTTTATTTAGATGTTTATGTATCTGCACATCTGGATGTGTTCACGTGACTTTTTCACTTGATTTTCTACACAACCCTACTTTTCAGGTAGAACACTAACATTTCTGGGGAACACCTTGACAGGCTACTCGTGTGCCAGATTTACCTATGCATGTCAGCCATTTAACAACTGTTGAGGACTGTTACATGCTTCACAGCTACTGGCACTTCCTTCATCCACTTTATATTGGACTGCACTACTGGGGGTTGTCAGCACTTAATACAACAGTAACATTTCTTCAATGCAAGGGTACAACAACATTTCTGAGTAACTGGCACATACACACTGCAAGTATTATACCTTTCTTATTTACATTAGAACTCTTTTCTACAGGCTCTCTCCTTTATTTGATATTACACTGCATACAGTAGACCTATTCAGGACATATTATACCTTTATTGATAGGTTACAAGACTGCTGTTCAGGCTCACTCACTTATTTTTGATGACAGTGCATGCATAGATAGTATTCCAGACATGTTTTTGCTTTATTCATGGGTTACTACACTCTATTCCTGGCTATCTGACTTATGATATGTAACAGTACATGCAGAGGATTTATTCAGGGAATGAATGTTTTATGCTTCACAGCTACTACCACTTCCTTCATCCTTTTCTTATGGGACTGCACAACTGTGGGTTGACAGCACCTAATGCAACAGTACTATTTTTTTATTGAAAGGGTACAACAACATTTCAAAGTAAGTGACACAGACACACTCCAAGTTTTATATCTTTATTAATTACATTGAACACTCTTTTCTACAGGCTCTCTCCTTCACTTGATATTACAGTGCATACAAAAGGCATATTCAGGACATATTATACCTTTCTTGATAGGTTACAACACTCTTTTTCAGGCCTGCTCACTTATATGTTATGACAGTACATGCAGAGATAGTATTCCAGACTTATTTTATTTTGATTGCTGGGTTAATACACTCTATTTCTGGCTCACTGACGTTTGTTATATAACAGTACGTGCAGAGGATTTATTCAGGACATTTTATTGCTGTATTATTGGGCTAGAACACTTTTGTCATGCTCACTCACATATATCATGTAACAATACATGCAGAATATTTACTAACCTGCCTGGTGGCACAGCCTTAGCAGCCTATCTGCATAGGCTTGCTGATTCATAGCATGAACACCTGAATCTGTGGTGTAAATGAAGGGATATTGAGACATACCTACCCATTATTTAGACTATATTAGCTTGTCTTACATACTGCATTCCATGGCTACCTACTTAGTAGTGGGGCATCATGGCGGGCCTCCTGGATCCACTGGTTCAGAAGGTCCTTCTTCCATCTCTTCAGGTCTGCATGGTGGTGACGGACCTGCTCACCAGTCCGAGGGACGCCTGTGGCACTGGTGAGTTCATAAGCCAACCGGTTCCAAGCCTCTGCATTATACTCCGTTCCTTGGAACTGGCCCTGCAGGAGTCGAGTCTCATGCCGATGGACTAGAAGCCAAACCATGTATCTTCACTCCTCGATGCTCCAGCGTTGCGCTCTAAAGCATGTACCCTCTCCAGCACCAGACATTCTAACTGCAGATGGGAGCTACAATCAGTTATGGCGAGTATTCCCGCCTATGCAGCTTAAATATGCCACATTTCCCGCATTTTTCTGTGATTGGCCATTTTTGAATATTCTCGGCTGACTGCAGACCTGCTTAGCAATGGTTAATCTAACATTTATTACTATATATATATGTTAACAGTGGACATTTATCCTAATCTGTCGTGGCTTAGTGGTTCAGAACTTTGATAATGGTGCATAGTGTCCTGGGTTCAAACCTTATCATTGCTTTTTATTTTACTACTGTTCAGACAGGTTAGGGGGCATGGCTGTGTTTAAGCAACTTTTCTCTACGTTGCTCCACGTTGCCCGATGGTGCACTGGTTGGCGCGCCGCGCACCTCCACGCAAACTGATTGCACTGGGTAAAGCACTATTTAGCTATGGGCAACTGCATTGCGCTGGGTAAAGCGCGATTTAGCTATAAGCAACTACATTGTGCTGGGTAAAGTGCTATTTAGCTATGGGCAACTATATTGCACTGGGTTAAGCGTTGCTTAACTGCAGGCAATTATATGTCAGGTTCCTTTATAAATATACATTTTGTTCACTGATACATAGGCCATTTCAATGCTTTTTAGTAAAAGATTAATCATATATGTCAGGAATTATTTCATATACTAATTATGAACATAAAATATAAAGGGGAGTGGTGGGACTCGAACCGTGAATGCCTCTTCTTTGTGCGAACGCTCTATCAGTACGCTATTAATATTTGGCATAATTGCTAACTGCAGCTAAGCAAGTGGCACACCCACGCACACACGTGCAAATACAGGAAGCTATACCGAGAATTAGACAAAAAAAAAGTTTTACTTTTTATAACTGTGCTGGGGGTTTACAATGTCAGGGAGTGTGGTGTTGGGTACATGGACATTTGAGCGGACTCGCTCTTGTGTGTTGACATTTTGCATTTTACACACTTGCAGGGGCGTGGACCTTTACACTGCTCAGCAGTCGGACATTCCCCCTGCTTGTCTACACGGTCCGTGTTAGACTTGGGGTTGAGTCAGCATGCCCTCATGAATATTGATGGCATGCTGACATCATACCATTCAAATGCAGCCTCCGAGTAAGACTTATTTAGTCTTAAACGGAGGATTTGTGAATCCGGGGGTCAATCTATAATACACTTCCCACACTTTTTCCTTATCATGACCCCTCTGTAAAAACATTTGAATTGTATTACCTCCTAGACTTACCTTTAGAAGTGTCTGCCGTCTGTCCTCTTCTGGATGCATGTTTCACCTTGCTTCTACATTTGCATTTCTTATTTCAATGCTTTTAGCTGTTCTGGTCTACCACTTTGACCCAGACACTTACTGTTTGTGTTATTATTTGCCTGCCTTGAGGATGGATACCTGTTTATGGCTTGCCACTCTGCTTTCCCCTTCTGATGCCCAATTATGTCTTTACACCCCCAGTTTGTGCAATGACCATGGAGCCTACCTCCTTTTCCTTTTATTCTTGCATCTGCATGACAATTTCTGACATCATCGCTGGACTTAAAATCAAAAGTTGGTGTCATCTTCACATTAGCACAGTTCACACATGTAATCCAAAAACATGCAGCATGGTAGGGGCCAAGGTTGGTACCAAAATGTCAGGACTAACTAAAGAGAGTAAAGCGAAGTCAGCAAGGTGTATAAACTGAACCAAAACTCCATGGAGTGTAAGAACCGTATAAAACTTTAATATAATTTTTACAAATAAATACACGTATGTTAAGTGCTTTCATCCAAAGAATCTATGTAATGGACTTCTTCAGAACAAAGCAGCCCCCCCCCCCAAACATCAGTTTGTTATACTTATAGTAGCATCTCTTTAAGATGGCTGTGAAATGACATCTGGCATTTAAACTGACTTTGGGCGAAGAAGTCCATTACATATATTTATGGAGGAAAGCACTTAACATACATGTATTTATTTTATTAAATTTATATTAAAGTTTTATTTAGTTCTTACACTCTGTGGAGTTTTATGTTTACATCTCACTGACGATGCTTTACTGTCTTTGGTTGGACCTGGCACCTTTGTACCATTCTTGTTCCCCACCATGCTGCATGTTTTTTGGATTACCTGTGTTTTGCCTTATGTGGTGGTTCATCTTTGTTTTAACAGTACACATATAACATCAGTAATCAACTTTTAGAGAAATTAATTTACCTACTTTATCCTTGTACGTTCCTGTTCAATCCATTCCTATCTCATTCATCTTCTTCTCCTTATTGCATCATGTTTATGTCAAATGGTCTTTATTTAAAATCTGCCTAGTCCTTTCCAGGATTACAGTTAACATATGTCAATATCAAGCATGTCTGGTCAGAAATCAAGATGGATATAAAATCCTTTTCTGTCTGGGTAATTCTGACTTGCAAATATTCTAAATGCACTTAATGTACATAGCCTTAAAGAGAGATTTTCATAATTATTATAAATATATATTGTCTGTAATTACAAATATCTGTCATTCAGTATAAATACTCACGCACATGTGCTCGTGCACACACACACACATATACACACACACACACAACACACACACACACACACACACACACACACGCACACACACACACACACACACACACACACACACACACACACAAACATACACACACGGTCTGTCAAGTATCTGGCCTAGTATGGCTTGTAACAATTGCAAGTCAAGTGGCTTTTTCATCTATCTGACCTGTATAGCCTACAATGTTAGTACTTTAGGCATTTCATCTCTCCTTTTTGGCCAATATGTACACTCAGTAACATTTTCACTCCAAATGACCAAACATGGACCGGATACTTTAACCAAGTGGCTCTGATCATTGAGATTTTTGACCTTTTTACTTATGAGTCCACCATAATGAACAACTTTGGATTCTTCCACAAAATGTAGCAGCTTTTTGTGCTTCCAGCCCACTCCTGTTCTTAAATTTCCATTCTGCAGATAAGTGATCTACAAAACTTTCTACAGAAAAATATGCCACTGCAAGTGATTTAGCAACAAACCATTCAGTCACAAAAATTCTTAGTCATCTTGAGTTATGACTGGAATTGTTCACTCCCGTAAGCCATGACTTACTTTGAAAAACTAATCTTTCTTTCCCAACCAATACCTAACAAGATTAGCAGAGATACCAGATATAGCAGAATAGCAATGCTACCCTATTGTGCTTGGGTCTGTGGTTCAGTTCTTGTGTGGGGTTCATCCCATTTAGAGTCTGCACATCATTTTTATGCCAACAGGTCCTTAATGCTCTCTCTAAGATCAAGAACACTGCATCAATGGGTCCAGATAATATCCCAGAATGCCTTCTAAATAGCATGAAATATGACCTATCATGGCCTCTGGAATTATTATTTAACTGTAGCCTCCAAGAATGGAGAACAGTGACAGTCATTCCTCTACACAAAGGTGGGCCACCTACAGACACTGGAAACTACAGACCTGTAAGTCTCACTAGTGTTGTATTTAAAGCCATGGAAAGAATTATCATGGAGATGATAGATAGAGATATAGTAAACCTTCAGACACTGGACCCAACGCAATTTGGTTTTGTCAAGGGCAGATCATGCCTACTCAATCTGGTGGACTTCTTTAAGAAGGTCACCAAAGCAATGGATGAGGGCAAAATTGTTCACACTGCCTACCTTGACCTGGCCAAGGCATTTGACACAATACCCCACTCGAGCATTGTTGACAAATTCAAGAGGTTAGGTACAAACCTGTATGTCACCTGGTGGATAGCCAAGACAGGACCAAGGAAGTTATAATCAGGGGGTCCACCTCTACAAAGAGGCCAGTCACACAAGTGGAGTCCCTCAGGGATCAGTCCTTGGACTGCTCCTTTTTGGCATTTACTTCTCAAAAGTCAAGACCAATGTCAGTGGTCTTTGGGTGACTAAATTTGCAGATGATTGCAAATTAGAAACTGTCATTGAATCCCACACTGACACAAATGTTCTCCAGGAGGGGCTGACATAGACAAACAATTGGTGTCAGTGCCATGGACTAAAACTAAATGCCAAGAAATGCATAATAGTATACTTTGGGAAGACATCCATCCCTGGTACCTATCATATTGGCAACACACCCATTAGATGTGACCTAGTAGTCAGAGAATTAGGGACACACATAGATAGTAATCTAGCCTTTGACCATCATGTGTCTACAGTGGTTAGGAAATCATTCTATGTTGTGCACCTTATAAACAAAGGTATGGCATCTAAGTCCAAGGAAGTCATTGTTCAAATATATTCAGTGTTCATCAAAACTATCATTGAGTACAATGCCCCTTTGGTATGTGCTTAACCAGGCATATACACCAATTTGAATGTCCACAGAGGTTTCTCACTAAAAGAACAAAAGGCGAAAGTAAAATGTCCTATGCAGACAGTCTCAAGGCCCTATCCCTGTATTCTGTCTCCTATAAGCTTTTGAGGGGAGATATATGGCTGGCATACAGGGCATTGTCATAACCCACTCTGATGGACCTCCTGCATATCCACAAAACAAATAGCACCAGAATTACCCAACCTAAAGACTTAAACCTTGACTGTGATATAAATAGGACTTGCTTAAGAAATAGGTATGTATGCTAGAGACTACCATGTCTATGGAACAGGATCCCCATCCATGTAAAGAAGAGTTGCTCCCTAACCCAATTCAAGTGCAACTTGGACAATTGGATGGGGGACTGGAAATTCATCCCTGGTTTGGCACCTATGAATCTAATGGGCACAGATAACCTGTAAATGCTTCATCTCTCAGGCCCATGCTTACACTTATAAAGAGTATCAGGCCTTGTCAGAGATTTAGGATGCATGGCTAGACTTAACAAGGCCCTTGCAGATGTTAGCCTTTTAAACACCTATGAACCTATGAACCTGTGAACCTACACTCATGCTCATATGGGTTTTCTCATGGTGGGTATTGTTTTCTCTCATATCCCAAAAATATTCTATAAGTGAACTGGTGATTTGCAGATTTCCATAGGCATGTGAGTTATCTGGTATGGACTTCATGTGGGAATCCAGTGGTGACCTGATACTTTGTTCAGGATTTGTTTCTCTGAAGTGCACATAAGGTACCAGTGCCTTCATTCCAGCGAACTGGATTAAGTAAGTCGAGAATGAAAATAAGAATTGTGAGTATTCACCAAAGTGAATGGTTGTCATGTCCAGTATACTACCAAGCGAACAAAGTCTTCACCAAAGTGAATGGTTGTCATGTCCAGTATACTACCAAGAGAACAAAGTATTCACCAAAGTGAATGGTTGTCATGTCCAGTATACTACCAAGAAAACAAAGTAATCACCAAAGTTAATGCTTGCCATGTCCAGTATACTACCAAGATAACAAAGTATTCACCAAAGTTAATGGTTGTCATGTCCAGTATACTACCAAGATAACATAGTATTTACCAAAGTTAATGCTTGCCATGTCCAGTATACTACCAAGAGAACAAAGTATTCACCAAAGTGAATGCTTGCCATGTTCAGTATACTACCAAGAGAACAAAGTATTCACCAAAGTGAATGGTTGTCATGTCCAGTATACTACCAACAGAACAATGTATTCACCAAAGTGAATGGTTGCCATGTCCAGTATACTACCAAGAGAACAAAATATTCACCAAAGTGAATGGTTGTCATGTCCAGTATACTACCAATAGAACAAAATATTCACCAAAGTTAATGCTTGCCATGTCCAGTGCACTACCAAGAGAACAAAGTATTCACCAATGTTAATGGTTGTCATGTCCAGTATACTACCAAGAGAACAAAGTATTCACCAACGTTAATGCTTGCCATGTCCAGTATACTACCAAGAGAACAAAGTATTCACCAAAGTGAATGCTTGCCATGTTCAGTATACTACCAAGAGAACAAAGTATTCACCAAAGTTAATGGTTGTCATGTCCAGTATACTACCAAGAGAACAAAGTATTCACCAAAGTGAATGGTTGTCATGTCCAGTATACTACCAAGAGAACAAAGTATTCACCAAAGTGAATGGTTGTCATGTCCAGTATACTACCAAGAGAACAAAGTATTCATCAAAGTTAATGCTTGCCATGTCCAGTATACTACCAAGAGAAAAAGTATTCAACAAAGTTAATGCTTGCCATGTCCAGTATACTACCAAGAGAACAAAGTTTTCACCAAAGTGAATGGATGTCATGTCCAGTATACTACCAAGAAAACAAAGTATTAACCAAGGTTAATGCTTGCCAAGTCCAGTATACTACCAAGAGAACAAAGTATTCACCAAAGTTAATGGTTGTCATGTCCAGTATACTACCAAGATAACATAGTATTTACCAAAGTTAATGCTTGCCATGTCCAGTATACTACCAAGAGAACAAAGTATTCACCAAAGTGAATGCTTGCCATGTTCAGTATACTACCAAGAGAACAAAGTATTCACCAAAGTGAATGGCTGTCATGTCCAGTATACTACCAACAGAACAATGTATTCACCAAAGTGAATGGTTGCCATGCCCATGTATACTACCAAGAGAACAAAATATTCATCAAAGTGAATGGTTGTCATGTCCAGTATACTACCAATAGAACAAAATATTCACCAAGGTTAATGCTTGCCATGTCCAGTGCACTACCAAGAGAACAAAGTATTCACCAATGTTAATGGTTGTCATGTCCAGTATACTACCAAGAGAACAAAGTATTCACCAACGTTAATGCTTGCCATGTCCAGTATACTACCAAGAGAACAAAGTATTCACCAAAGTTAATGGTTGTCATGTCCAGTATACTTCCAAGAGAACAAAGTTTTCACCAAAGTGAATGGTTGTCATGTCCAGTATACTACCAAGAGAACAAAGTATTCACCAAAGTGAATGGTTGTCATGTCCAGTATACTACCAAGAGAACAAACTATTCATCAAAGTTAATGCTTGCCATGTCCAGTATACTACCAAGAGAACAAAGTATTCAACAAAGTTAATGCTTGCCATGTCCAGTATACTATCAAGAGAACAAAGTATTCACCAAAGTTAATGGTTGCAATGTCCAGTATACTACCAAGAGAACAAAGTATCCACCAAAGTGAATGGTTGTCATGTCCAGTATACTACCAAGAGAACCAAGTATTCACCAAAGTTAATAGTTACCATGTCCAGTATACTACCAAGAGAACAAAGTATTCACCAAAGTTAATGGTTGCCATGTCCAGTATACTACCAAGAGAACAAAGTATTCACCAAAGTTAATGCTTGCCATGTCCAGTATACTACCAAGAGAGCAATGTATTCACCAAATTTAATGCTTGTCATGTCCAGTATACTACCAAGAGAACAAAGTATTCACCAAAGTTAATAGTTACCATGTCCAGTATACTACCAAGAGAACAAAGTATTCACCAAAGTTAATGGTTGCCATGTCCAGTATACTATAAATAGAACAAACTATTCACCAAAGTTAATGCTTGCCATGTCCAGTATACTACCAAGAGAACAAAGTATTCACCAAACTTAATGGTTGTTATGTCCAGTATACTACCAAGATAACATAGTATTTAGCAAAGTTAATGCTTGCCATGTCCAGTATACTACCAAGAGAACAAAGTATTCACCAAAGTGAATGGTTCTCATGTCCAGTATACTACCAAGAGAACAAAGTATTCACCAAAGTGAATGGTTGTCATGTCCAGTATACTACCAAGAGAACAAAGTATTCACCAAAGTGAATGGTTGTCATGTCAAGTATAATACCAAGAAAACAAAGTAATCACCAAAGTTAATGCTTGCCATGTCCAGTATACTACCAAGAGAACAAAGTATTCACCAAAGTGAATGGTTGTCATGTCCAGTATACTACCAAGAGAACAAAGTATTCACCAAAGTGAATGGTTGTCATGTCCAGTATACTACCAAGAGAACAAAGTATTCACCAAAGTGAATGGTTGTCATGTCCAGTATACTACCAAGAAAACAAAGTATTCACCAAAGTGAATGCTTGCCATGTCCAGTATACTACCAAGAGAACAAAGTATTCACCAAAGTTAATGGTTGTCATGTCCAGTATACTACCAAGATAACATAGTATTTACCAAAGTTAATGCTTGCCATGTCCAGTGTACTACCAAGAGAACAAAGTTTTCACCAAAGTGAATGGTTGTCATGTCCAGTATACTACCATGATAACATAGTATTTACCAAAGTTAATGCATGCCATGTCAGGTATACTACCAAGAGAACTAAGTATTCACCAAAGTGAATGGTTGTCATGTCCAAAATACTACCAACAGAACAATGTATTCACCAAAGTGAATGGTTGCCATTTCTAGTATACTACCAAGAGAACAAAATATTCACCAAAGTTAATGATTGCCATATCCAGTATACTACCAAGAGAACAAAGTATTCACCAGAGTGAATGGTTGTCATGTCCAGTATAATACCAAGAGAACAAAGTATTCACCAAAGTTAATGCTTGCCATATCCAGTACACTACCAAAAGGACAAAGTATTCACCAATGTTAATGGTTGTCATGTCAGGTATACTACCAAGAGAACAAAGTATTCACCAACATTAATGCTTGCCATGTCCAGTATACTACCAAGAGAACAAAGTATTCACCAAAGTTAATGGTTGTCATGTCCAGTATACTACCAAGAGAACAAAGTATTCACCAAAGTGAATGGTTGTCATGTCCAGTATACTACCACGAGAACAAAGTATTCACCAAAGTGAATGGTTGTCATGTCCAGTATACTACCAAGAGAACAAAGTATTCACCAAAGTTAATGCTTGCCATGTCCAGTATACTAAAAAGAGAACAAAGTATTCACCAAAGTTAATGGTTGCCATGTCCAGTATACTACCAATAGAACAAAGTATTCACCAAAGTGAATGGTTGTCATGTCCAGTATACTACCAAGAGAATAAAGTATTCACCAAAGTTAATAGTTACCATGTCCAGTATACTACCAAGAGAACAAAGTATTCACCAAAGTTAATGGTTGCCATGTCCAGTATACTACCAAGAGAACAAAGTATTCACCAAAGTTAATGCTTGCCATGTCCAGTATACTACCAAGAGAACAAAGTATTCACCAAAGTTAATAGTTACCATGTCCAGTATACTACCAAGAGAACAAAGTATTCACTAAAGTTAATGCTTGCCATGTCCAGTATACTACCAAGAGAACAAAGTATTCACCAAAGTTAATGCTTGCCATGTCCAGTATACTAACAAGAGAACAAAATATTCACCAAAGTTAATGCTTGCCATGTCCAGTATACTACCAAGAGAACAAAGTATTCACCAAAGTTAATGGTTGCCATGTCCAGTATACTACCAAGAGAACAAAGTATTCACCAAAGTTAATGCTTGCCATGTCCAGTATACTACCAAGAGAACAAAGTATTCACCAAAGTTAATAGTTACCATGTCCAGTATACTACCAAGAGAACAAAGTATTCACTAAAGTTAATGCTTGCCATGTCCAGTATACTACCAAGAGAACAAAGTATTCACCAAAGTTAATGCTTGCCATGTCCAGTATACTAACAAGAAAACAAAATATTCACCAAAGTTAATGCTTGCCATGTCCAGTATACTACCAAGAGAACAAAGTATTAACCAAAGTTAATGGTTGTTATGTCCAGTATACTACCAAGATAACATAGTATTTACCAAAGTTAATGCTTGCCATGTCCAGTATACTACCAAGAGAACAAAGTATTCACCAAAGTTAATAGTTACCATGTCCAGTATACTACCAAGAGAACAAAGTATTCACCAAAGTTAATGCTTGCCATGTCCAGTATACTACCAAGAGAACAAAGTATTCACCAAAGTTAATGCTTGGCATGTCCAGTATACTACCAAGAGAACAAAGTATTAACCAAAGTTAATGGTTGTTATGTTCAGTATACTACCAAGATAACATAGTATTTTACCATAGTTAATGCTTACCATGTCCAGTATACTACCAAGAGAACAAAGTATTCACCAAAGTGAATGCTTGCAATGTTCAGTATACTACCAAGAGAGCAAAGTATTCACCAAAGTGAATGGTTGTCATGTCCAGTATACTACCAACAGAACAATGTATTCACCAAAGTGAATGGTTGCCATGTCCAGTATACTACCAAGAGAACAAAATATTCACCAAAGTTAATGATTGCCATGTCCAGTATACTACCAAGAGAACAGAGTATTCACCAAAGTGAATGGCTGTCATGTCCAGTATACTACCAAGAGAACAAAGTATTCACCAAAGTTAATGCTTGCCATGTCCAGTACACTACCAAGAGAACAAAGTATTCACCAAAGTTAATAGTTACCATGTACAGTATACTACCAAGAGAACAAAGTATTCACCAAAGTTAATGGTT
>NC_056730.1:765927382-765929882 GCF_019279795.1 Protopterus annectens
CACTTGCTCTGGAACAGCAAGGATAGCAATTAAGTTTTGTTCCAGAGTTTTCAGTGGCTCACTGATCATGAATCTCGACAATACAATAGAGCAGTCTACGTAAACCCCTATAATGTGCACGTTATATGCAGTGTTCTGAAACATGTAAGATACTTACATTTTTCTCTGTTAAATCTTCTATCCTACTTGTTAGTGCTGCTGGGCTAATGCAGAACCAAAGGAATGCTTTAAAAATCAAAATTTTAGCAGTGTTTGAGATTACAATACCTTGGTGTACACTGACTATTCAAGATGCCAGGGAGAGTGTAATGCATGATGTTAAGCAAAGCACTTGTGAATGCATTCATTTGTCTGTTAGGTAACAGAAGTGTAATATTTTGGGAACTGCAAAATGCCCATGACTCAATCATTTATAAACGGCATGAGAGCCTTTGTCTAATTAAATGATGTGGTTATAGTAGCAAAGTTTGCAAACATACATTGTGTCAAACATGCAGCTCTGTAAAATGCAACTTGTTTTTAAACACTGAAACAGAATGCCTTGCTTAAATAGTTGAGTAACTGTTGTTATACAAGAAAGACATACATCAGATATAGCAAATTAATCTATAGTCAGGTTTCATGAACTGATGTCATCTCCATATACAGTACAACTTAGTGTAGCTCCGTATTGCAATGTTTTCCACTTCTTTTTAAATGTCTCTTTTTAATCGTATGTATGTGCTTTCACTTTCAATATTATATACACAAATAGAAATTCTAATAGCTGTGATACGAAAGCACATCCCAAGATGTTTACTTGCATATTTCATCACAGTATGTGTTTTCAGAATATGTACCATGTACAGACAATACATCTTTTGCATATATCTATTTAAATGGTACCATGTGGCACACTTCCAATATGGTTGCATATTCTTCTACCTTTAAATAAGAAGAACACATTTTTATATTTTTTTCTAACTGATAAATACTTTTGTCTCCAGAGAAACGTTTTGATCATTTTTGTATTCACAATAAAGAGCATTTGTGAATAGAATAGTCAATTTTTATTGCATGGATCAGAAAAACATATTAGTTGCAGGTGGTTTAAATACTGAATGATAATTATTTTTCCAAGTTTAAGTATTATATGATTTCAGGCAAATGAGAAATTATTTATGTGAAAAAGAAATATATGCATAAACCTTTTAATGAGTACGTGCACACTCATGCTTCATATTTTTTTCTAAACTGTCTACTGTCATACAAATCATAACAGACATAACTCTTTCTGAACAAATGTGCATCAAATATCAACAGGTATATGGCCTTGTAAAATTTCCTCAGTGCCATCTATCAATGTTCCTAACAGGAAAAAAACTAAAAAAAAAAAGAAAAAGAAAAAAAAAACAAAGACTGCACATCTAAATTCTCACATTCCATCTATTATCTTTAGCTTTTTCTGTCAGTGTCACAATTCATGGATGAAAGAAAGGAGCCATTTAAGAAGCTCTTTTCTGGTGATGCAAAAGGATGGTTTGTATGCTTTGTCTAATAGAAACTGCCCTCTGTAAAGCAATAATTAGCTGGTGAATGCCCCCAGCAACCTTGGCTGCCAAAAGCCACAACCCCCACTGCCTCTGGTTTGCTAGATTCTTGATAGGGTAAGAGGAGATTTCTGAAGAAGTTCAATGCACCTCCATGAAAATATGGAATAAAAATTCCACCTTACAAATGTGTGCAAATCTCATACAAAATAAAGACTTTTGGGAAAGTAACATGGAAAGAATAATTTTCTGAATGCACTATTATTTCACTAGAACAATGTAAACATGTTTACAATAGTGTTAGATCCACATGTACAAGTATTCTTTCTCTGTTATGTTTGTATTTTCATCTGTAAAGTCTAGATTTTTTACATTTTCAGAAAAAAAAATTATCTGCAAAGTCCAGATTATTAACAATTTCAAAAACAATGTCTGGATGATAAACCTGTTGAAAATAGAAACAAATAATTCAATTGAATGCTTATGATATAATATTAAAGTACAATTAAATGAACAGCTGCCCAACACTAAAGGTTTCAATAAGAATAAAGCAAATGTATAGTCACATACCAGAGTTTGTTCATCACAAGGGAAAGTAGTCTTGATTTCTAAAGAAAAGAGTATGCAACCTACTAAGCAGTTCAATGAGATCAAGTCTTGTTAGAAGAAACAGTCTTGAAACAGAGCGGTGCAACCATCCAGTTTAAGTTTGTGCTGAAAATAATGATTGAGATTGTTTTGCATTCTGTGAAAGTCTTTAATCTTACTAACTTTTGTTAAGTGTAAAGTGTTATGCAAGCTATAACATGGCATTTGCTTAAATTACTGCATCTCTGTAAAGAAGGAACCTTGCTGAAATGGCAAATTTAAATATCAGTAGCTTTTATACTGCCATTATATCTAGTTAATTTAGGGGGAAAATTACAGCATGAATTCTTAATTACCAAGAATATGCAATCATAACATTCTCA
>NC_056730.1:765932382-766054882 GCF_019279795.1 Protopterus annectens
CTTTAACTCCTGGTTTAATTTATTCTTTTTTTGGCCATTGCAGTGATGCAAAAACAGTTTAGGTTCATCTTTCAGACAAAAATTACTTTGAATGAGTAGCTCTTTTATGTAATGATGAGCTAAAGCATCTCTGAAATATATACGAAATTGAGTAGAAACTTGGAAGTTTTACAGTTTGCCTAAAACAATCATTTAATACTTTCCTAAAGATAAGCATATGCCCCACAAGCAAAAAACAATGCAGATATTATGCTTATTTGTGATGAGTGTGTGTGTGTGTGTGAGTCTGTGGGTCTGAGTGTGTTTGTGTTAAAACTGAGAGAAAGAGAGAAAGGCAGAGAGAGAGAATGTCTATAAATTTATATTTGTGTATTTACTGTACTATAATCATGTATTTATCTATGTTCAGTAGAACAACCTAAGATTTATGGAAAATTGTCCATTTTGCTTCAACATTACTTTTTTTAGATTTGTATACCTTTTACTGAGTTACAGTTCAAGTCAGCTGCAAGCCAATGTAAACCATATAACATTCTACAGGATAAATGAAAACATAGGTGCCTGGCTTCAATGGGTCACACAAGTAATTCATCCCCTAATGTGCTATAACTAATGGTGAGATTCCCAATTTATGTATTTGAAGATTGTGCTACCTCAGTGATGTATCATTTCCCTGAAACATATCAATCTTAGACCTGGTATATTTAAGAAGTAAGAGTGCGGGGGGGCTACAGCCTCTCCACTGTGGGCAAAGAAGCTACTGTCAAAAACGTTCTTTCAGTGATTTTCTTTTGTTGATTCTTATTTATCTGTCTGTCTTTCTATGTATCTGTCTATCTATCTATCTGTCTATCTATCTTCCTGTATCTTTACTTATTTTTAGAAGGACTGATCCAGTGGCTCCCCTTCTAGAACAGAAATAATGTATTCATCCATCCATCCATCCATCCATCTTTTTGAGAGCCATGTGTCTCATTCTGTCCTTGACTGAGTCAAAGATTGGGTGTTACGGAATGGACTGGTGTTTAGATTCCTACAGAATGTCCTGTCCCATTCCCCCCTCAGCATCTCATATGCTCTACTATGACTGCTCTCAGGAAGTGCACGTGTAGCTTCCTCACCATGCAACTCTTGGTTGTACAGCATGGGCAAGCTAGGCTCCTTGCTGCAGGGAGTGCACCTGTATTCCTGCAGGTGTTTCCAATTCCGGAAATCAAATTGTCTCCCTCCCTCCAAGATGGGTGAACTGGTACCTCCTCTCCATTCCCATCCTCTCCTTCCTAATCCCTCTAGCTCCCATGCCACTTGTTAAACATGGGGTATCTGTGGTTCAGTCAATGCTTTATCCCATGGTCCCATGAGATTTTACTGTAAACATTGCTATTTGTAGTCATATGTATGAACATCATCTACACCATAATCACTTTTTGTCATGGAGCCCAATAATATAGGTAACATGAGTTGAATATATAAATGAGAAACACAGATGCAAAGCTAAACTTTTAATGCTATTCTATCTTCTACCTATGAATGCAATGCAGTCAAAAGACAACTATTACAAACTTCTCAACACATACTTTATTTCTTTCTAAGTTCAGATTTGCTGGGTGTTATCTTTCTAATATCATCCCATGGCAAGACTTGTCTCTGGCCACTTCTCTTTGGAATTCTTCCCTTCCTGCAGCTGTGAAACAGACACCTGCATAGCGAGATGTATCTGATCTCTACAACTTATCGATTTTACTGTTCACATTTATTTTATTTATGTATTTATTTTACATGTGTTAGCAGGGGACAGCAATAATCAAACTTGCCCAACTGCAGACTCAGATGGGTTATAATAAAACATTAAATCAATGTACAAATAATCCAACCATATATATACAAATAGTAACTAATGAATGCAGCATAAGTAATAGCAGAGGAAGTAATTACAAATGCATTATGTAATATACAGCACATTATGCACACAAAATAAGCAATAGCACAGGAAGTATTATGCAACATACAGCACATTATGCACACAACATAAGTAATAGCACAGGAAGTAATTATGAAGCATACAGCATAAGTAATAGCACATGAAGTAATTATGAATGCCTTATGCAATATACAGCACATTATGCACTCAGCATAAGTAATAGCACAGGAGGTAATTATGAATACATTATGCGATATAGAGCACATTATGCACATGACATAAGTAATAGCACAGGAAGTAATTATGAATACATAATGTGATATACAGCACATTATGCACATGACATAAGTAATAGCACAGGAAGTAATTATGAATACATTATGCTATATACAGCACATTATGCACACGACATAAATAATAGCACAGGAAGTAATTATGAATACATTATGTGATATACAGCACATTATGCATATGACATAAGTAATAGCACAGGAAGTAATTATAAATACATTATGCGATATGCAGCGCAGTCCAGTCCCAGATTATAGAGCATATTCCTTTTGTGTTCTTAGGGGAAAATTGTGAAATATTACTCCTATTTAAGTGACAGTCTCACAATGGAGTCAGTAGCGAGGACTGAAACTCCTTAGTTTACTGACCAAGGATAATAAGGGACATCATATTAATTGGTGCCAGTGGTGTAGTATTTTTAACTGGACTTCAGTACCTGTGGGTAGTTGTCATTAAGGTGTGTACTCTTGACAGCCACAAAGTAGACATCAGAATCTCAGTCTACCACAGTTTTATTTCTAGTTAGTTAGTCAGAGACAGCGGGCAAAGATGTCAGCAGAAGACTATAGTAAGCTGACAAAGAACCAGCTGGCCAAGGAATGTGAAGCCAGAGGACTGATGCATGGCAACCTGACTAAGGAAGCAATGATTTCAGCCTTAGTAGCAACTTCAGCTCAGACCAGCCATTCGGAGGATATCCAGTTTGGTATTTTAGATGGGAAGCCTGCTGAGACAGGACAGTTCACATTTTCTTGAGAATCCATCTGGTGTTAAGGAGACTGGAACTGGAGGCTGAGGAGAAACAGCATCTATATGAACTGGAGGCCAAACATCTTGAACTGAAATCAGTAGAGAGACTGCACCTGGAAGCCCAATGACTGGAGGTTAAGGAAAGGGAGAAGCAGAGCTGGTGGATGAGGAGAAACATCATCAATATGAACTGGAGATCAAACCTCTGGAGGCTGAAGAGAGACTGAGACAATTAGAAGCTGAGGAATATGAGAGATAGCACCGGCATGACGTGAAGCTTCTTACCCTTTGAGAGGGTCATGGAGGTAATGGGAAAGGGAATAATCAGATCCCAGAAGCTGTAAAGGTCAGCAGGCTTTTTTCCCCAATACAGGGATGGGGGATGACTTTGACAGTTTTATTCATATATTTCAGAGGGTATGTATACAGTATGATGTTGACTGTGAGCTCTGGGTTCAGTTCCCACTTTTGAGAGACTGGCACATCTTCTGTTGAGGGAACACGTCCTCAGTACTTTGCCTGATGACATGAGAATATGGTTAGCAGACAGACGGAGAGTGTAACTCTGCAGAGGAGTCAGTGAGGAAAGGGTTCTCTACTTAGCAAGCAGAGCACTAATTCATAAGAAAGGGATACCCAATTCTGTACAAGGATATAGGGGAGACCATGGGGTGCAGTCTAAACCACTCCAACACAGTACACCAGTAACAGGGGAAACTACTAGTCCAAGTACATGGTTAGGGATTAGATGTTTCAAGTGTAACAAGAGGAGACACATAGTAGTCAAATGTCCACTGAGGCAAGCTGTGAAACAGAAGATGAGGAAGCCACCAAGTGATGATGATAAACTGACAATGGTAAGTTGTTTGGAAACAACAAGGGTGCCAGTCTATCACCAAAACTTATATCCTATCTTAGTAAATGGTAAGCAGGTTACTGCTAAGAGAGACACATCTTCTGATATAACCATTGTGAGGCCTGCAGTGGTTAGATAAGAGTAGTACTTGCTTGGACAGTCCACTCCAGTCAGAGCTTTATGAGGGACACAATTCCAAATACCTTTGGCTATGGATCATCTTGAATGAGATGGTGGAAGAGGAAACAAGCAGGTAGGTATGTTTGAGGATATTCCTGCAGATGTCCTGGTAGGGAATGGCTGATGATGCAGTACCTTGTGTACATGCAGTGACATGCAGTCAAGCTTGAAGACAAGAATGTAGGTCCAGTAGCCTGAGGGAGACCCAGACATATCTCATACCTGAAGCTGGGACTGGTACGGGGGGCTGTTTCAGAGAAAGAGCTATCCTGCAGCAGTACATCTGAAAGTGAGCCACACCTGCTGGTAGGTACTGATGTTCCCTTGGACACTGTGACTGCAAGGACAGAGGTGAGTGATAGTACCCAGATTGACAGTGAGGACAACTGTCAGAAGTTACTAGGCTTCCTGTGGAAGGGGAGCTTATGTTTAAGAATATTCCTGCAGATGTCTTGATAGGGAATGACTGTCAGGATGCAGTGCCTTGTGTGCATACAGTGACATGGAGGCAGGCTTGGAGACAAACATGTAGGTCCGGTAGCCTGGGGGAGACCTAGATAGATCTCCTACTGGAAGCTAGGACTGGTGTGGTGGCTATTTCAGAGAAGGAGGTATCCTGTAGCAGTAAGTCTGAAAGTGAGGAGGCACAGCTATTGGGAGGTACTGATGTTCCTTTGGATACAATGACAACAAGGACAGAGGTGAGTGATAGTACTCATAGTGACAGTGAGGTACAGCTGTCAGACGTTACTATGCTTCCTGTGTAAGGGGAATTTGGTACGGTCATAAATGTAGAGTTGAGACGGGCTCAACTTACAAATCCTACATAACAAAGCTTGGGGGAGTTAGCTAAGGAAGCACCTGTGGCTCAAGGAAGAGGAGAGTCTGTATAAGGAACAATGGTTTGCTGTATAACGGGTGGACTCCTGGAGGTGGGCTAGAAGGTGAAGTAGTATGGCAGTTGGTAGAGCCTAGAGCCTGCCCTCTGCCAGTTCTAGCTATCATCCCTAATATTCCTTGTGAAGATGATATTGAGGCAGAGAAGGAAGGTTTGCTGCAGAGAAAGTGGACTCCTAAGGGAAGGGTGGAAGTTGAGACAATACAGTAGTTGGTAGACCCTAGAGTCTACCATCTGCCACTCCTAGCTATAGTACCTATTATTCCTTTTGTAGGTGATATTGATGTAGAAAAGATGGCAAGCGCTTTGCTAGAAATTTTCAGCAGGGTATATTTTCCATGGGAGATACTGACTAACCAAGGAGCCAACTTCATGTCAAACACACTGACTTGTTTGTGGAAGCATTGTGGGGAGAAATATTTAGAGACCAGCCCCTACTATCCACAGGCTAAAGGTCTTGTAGAGAGGTTAAAGTCAACATTAAAGACTAAGCTATGGGCATTTGCAGACCAGTTTAAAAGGGCAGGACTAACCATTAAACCAGTTAGTGTCAGGTGGGTATGGTAGAGGTCACTTACTTAGGCCACAGAGTGGGGAGTGGTGGCAGAACCTGTCAAAGTGGAAGCTATTCAAGCATGGCCAGTTCCCGTTGCTAAAAAGAAAAGGAGACTATTTCTAGGAACAGTGGGGTCCTGTGGAAAATGTGTGCCCAGTTGTGGTGCAATGACTGTACCCCTTACTGATCCAACTAGGAAAAATAAATCAGATGAGGTAGTGTGGACCACAGATTGCTAACAGGCATTCCAAAAACTTAGGGAGATTTTGGGAGGACCTTCTGTGTTAGCCAGCCCATATTATAGTCAAGAGTTTGTGGTGCAAGTGGATGCTTCAGATTGTGGGGTGGGGGCTGTGCTCATCCAAGTTTCCTCAGAAGGAAAAGAACACTGCAGTGGAGTTTATAATGCCAGTGCAAATGGATTGCTGAGGAGAGGAGTGGGTTGATATACCCAGACAGACAGATTTTTTCTCAGGTGTCGTTTTTCAAGGCTCACTTGAAATCTGTGCTTGATTCAAGGAGGAGAAATGTGAGGAAATTAGACAATTTTATTTGTGCTACCATGTCTGTCTAAGATTTTATACATAATTTCAGATTAACCTGTTTATTATATGCCAGCATGACTAGCTATGATATTGTAAATAGGTTCTTACATGCTGATTTGTGATCTGTTTGTATAGAATGTTTTAAACAGGTGAACAGTGTCCTTTTACATTTCTAACTGCATGTTTGTGATGAAAGATTCTAAAGGCAAACTGTCTCTGATTCAGCTGATCTGCAGATGATGTCATTGGAATGTTGACAGTTTCTATGTGTTACTGTCAGAATCTGAAAGACAGAAAGGAACTTTAAGAAAACAGCTGTTGGTTGATTTTTCAAAATATGAAATGAAAATTAGAACCAGAATAGTTGTGACAATTAGGCTAGTCTATAAAAGAGCCTGCTGATGACAGGTAACAGTCAGTAGTTAGTTGTCTGTTAAAAGACAGTGACAGATGTACTGCTTAGTGGATACCCAAAAGGACTCAGCAAGAACTGGATGCCTATATTTGCTCTGTTGTAGTAATTTAGTTTATATCAGGCCAGCATTCTTTAGTACGATAGGAAAATTATAATTAATCAGTTAGTTCAGTGAGAGTTTTTCTAAATGTCAGATTTCTATCCTTCAGTATTGATTTCATTTTCCTGTTGATTGAGCTCTGATTGTTTATTGGAAATTACTGTTTTATATTTTTAATAATCTTGCTCAATATTAAATATTTTTATTAACTTATATTATGGCTGGTCAATCAGTGCTTTCTTTAGTGATTTGAGAGTGCTTATTCTTGCCTTGATGACTTCCTGGGCCACTCCAAAACCCTGGATGCTTAGGTAATTTGCTACTATTTGTATTAATATTTAACTTTCATAATTGGACACCCCTTTAGAAGGACATGAAGACACTCTGATTGGTGGCAGCATTACCGCATTATTTTGGGGAAGGGGCACAGCTGGAAGTCTGTGTCAGGCTTTCCCAGAAGTGTCTGGATGTGTGAGATTTAATTTATTTAAGTGTAAGTGTATCAGAGGTCTTAAATGAGACACATTGCTCTGAAGTGTGTAATAAGGAGTTACATTAGGGGTAGACAGAAGTATACAGTCCAGTCACTGTGTATAGAGAATGTTCCTATTGTGCTCTTAGGGGAAATTGTGAAATATTACTCCTGTTTAAGTGACAGTCTCACATTGGAGTCAGTAGTGAGGATTGAAGCTCCTTAGTTACTGACCCAGCATAGTAAGGGACATCACATTATTTGGTGGTAGTGGGGTATTATCTGTATTCACAACAGTTACTTTCATTTATTCATTCATTTATTTATTCATTTACTTATTCAGTATTTATTCATTTGATTTCTCCTTTGTTGACTAGGCTACCCCAATAGGCTTGTGGCTTCTTTTCACAGGAGTCCCATGGAGGTATTATACTACTGGGGACATTTGGCAATGGCATTGGGGAGTGTGCCCTACTATTTTCAATAGGTGCTATGGGATATTTTACATCATTCTGAGCTATGACCAACTTAATCAGATGGGACTTTGTTTTAACATCTTATCAATGAATAACACACTCAGCAATCCATCTACCTCTTGTGGGAAAACAATCCACAGTCTCCTGCAAGTTGTTTTGTTAGCCAACTAATATTACTTTTTTCAGCCTGATCTGCCTTTTCTGTCTTCCATGAAATTGCTTTATTTTTATGTAGTCAAAAAATTGAAAGGATTCATGGGCAGAAGCATAGACACCAGGTGGTGCCTATCTGGGGAAGAGTTGTAAAGAATAACCATTGTATTCATCAGTTGTTGTGAACAGTATCCTTTAGATTATTGGGCATGGATAACAGACTGAACACTATGTTATGGCTGCCCACTCAAAGGCATAAAAAGGCATATAAACTGACACTAGATGATTTGGTCACTTTGACTAATGTCACCAAAAATACATATAAGTATTTGCTGGTGATAGGACCAAGCCTAGACCAGCCAGTGTCACTGATTCATACTAGGGATTCATACTAACAGTGAGAAGCATATATGTGCCTCTGATGGACAGTGTGTACCTGTCATAAAGACTATCCATGCTAAATCACTAAGCTACTTATTGGCCAATGTACAGCTACCCACCTTGGGTTACCTGTCATAGCTCTCTTGAGCAATAGCTGGACTTAAAATCAATCAACCTGCCAAACATGAGCTAGGATTGCTGCACTCAGTATAGGTTCACTGACAGGATGCAATTTGGAATTGCATGACATGATGTTAATGAGAAATCTGGACCTTTTCTGTATCCAGGAGACAAGATGAAAGAGGGTAGACATATAAGAACATTTATTAAGAATCAGAAAATAAAAGTACAGGAAGTAATTATTGTTAAAATGGAGGCCCACCTAGTTTCCTTCGCCCCCCACCCCCCCAACTATATATACCAAATCCAGGGTCGCACGACATTGGGGAGGGGGACAAATCCCTATAATTTGCCTTGAATACTGGTTTTCTATCAAATGAAATTTCGATCAAATGGGTTTAGGTCAAATAGTCTTTCGATCAAATTAAGTAGACCCATATATATATATATATATATATATATATATATATATATATATATATATATATATATATATATATATATATATATATATATATATATATATGTATCAATGTAATATATATATATATATATATATATATATATATATATGTATCAATGTAATATATATATATATATATATATATATATATATATATATATATATATATAAAATATCCTTTTACATTATAGTTTCTCTAACTAAATGATCTTTCAGTCAAATGAAGTAGACTAATACATATGTATATATATATATATATATATATATATATATATATATATATATATATATATATATAGATAGATATAGGGATTCACTTCATAACACTGAAACTTCAAAATACTGAAACTGACAAAACTTCATAATACTGAAGACCAAAATACTGAAAGCTCAAAATACTGAAACTCAAAATACTGAAAACACATATTATGTGTAAACTCAGCTTAAACAACATAAATCATAACAATTTCTACCAAATATATGCAGGGGGCAGCGCCCTGCACCCTGCTGATTATATATATCTACTCCAAGATTGCACTTAACTACACTATGTGCAATCTTGGAGTTGATATATTAAATTAGCAGGGAGTGTGGGGGGTGCAGCCCCCCACATGGGGGGTGCAGGGGGGCTTGCCCCCCTGCATATATTTGGTAGAAATTGTTATGATTTATGTTGTTTAAGCTGAGTTTATGCATAATATGTGTTTTCAGTATTTTGAGTTTCAGTATTTTGAGTATTCAGTATTTTGTGCTTTCAGTATTTTGGTTTCAGTGTTTTGAGGTTCAGTATTTTGATATTTCAATGTTATGAAGTGAATCTATATATATATATATATATATATATATATATATATATATATATATATATATGGATCCCCTACACTACACCGACACAAAGCCGACACCCAAAACACCGACATCAAAAGACCAACAACACACAATGCCGAAAACTCACAAAACCGAATACCATAACACCGACACACAAAACGTAAACTACACATTACACACAACTATATATGCACTAACCTTAACCCAAACCCTAACCCTAAGGTCTGACACTATAGCACACTTACCCTACCCGCACCTTAACCCTAACTCACTTAACCCACCCCTAAACCTAAAGTCCGTCACTATCGCACACTTACCTGACCTGCACCCTAACCCTAACGTCCGTCACTATCACACACTTACCTTATCCGCACCCTAACCCTAAGTCCGACACTACCGCACACTCACCTTTCCCGCACCCTAACCCTAAATCCCTCATGATCGTACACTTACCTGTCCGCACCCTAACCCTAAATCCCTCACTATTGCACACTTACCTGTATGCACCCTAACCCTAAATCCCTCATTATAACACACTTACCAAGTCGTGCTCACACGTTGCCCATGTCACACCTTGTCGATCATCTGTGTCATCGTTCTTCTGGTGTCGGTCATTTGGGCGTTGGCTTTTTGGCGTGTTGGTCTAGTGTAGGGGAACTAAATATATATATATATATATATATATATATATATATATATATATATATATATATATATATATATATATATATCTATATTTATATATAGATATACAGACACACACACACACACACACACACACACACACACACACACATACACACACACATATATATATATATATATATATATATATATATATATATTCATATATATATTCTTCTTCTTCTGGCTGCTCCCATTAGGGGTCGCCACAACAGATCAACTGTTTCCATTTCTTCCTGTCCTCTGCATCTTGCTCTCTCACACCAACCACCTGCATGTCCTCTCTCACCACATCCATAAACCTTATCTTAGGCCTAACTCTTTTCCTGTTTCCTGGCAGCTTCATCCTTAGCATCTTTTTCCAAATAGACTCTGCATCCCTCCTCAGCACATGTCCAAACCGATGTAATCTTGCCTCTCTGGCTTTGTCTCCAAACCTTCCAACCTGGGCTGACCCTCTAATATACTTATTTCTAATCCTGTCCTTCCTCGTCACACCCCGTGCAAATCTTAACATCTTTAACTCTGCCACGTCAAGCTCTGATTCCTGCCTTTTTGTCAATGCCACTGTCGCCAGCCCATATAACATAGCTGGTCTCACTACCCTCTTGTAGACCTTCCTTTCACTCTTACTGGTACTCGTCTGTCACAAATCACTCCTGACACTCTTCTCCACCCACTCCATCCTGCCTGTACTTTCTTCTTCACCTCTCTTCCACACTCACCATTACTCTGAACTGTTGATCCCAAGTACTCATCCACCTTTGTCACCTCTACTCCCTGCATCCACACCATTCCTCTATCCTCCCTCTCATTCACACACATATATTCTGTCTTAGTCCTGCTGACCATTCCTCTTCTCTCTAGAGCATATCTCCACCTCTCCAGGGTTTCCTCCACATGTTCCCTACTCTCACTACAGATTACAATGTCATCTGCAAACATCATAGTCCACGGAGACTCCTGTCTGATCTCATCTGTCAACCTGTCCATCACCATTGCAAATAAGAAAGGGCTCAGAGCTGATCCTTGATGTAATCCCACCTCCACCTTAAATGCATTTGTCACTCCCACCGCAGTCCTCACCGCTGTCACACTACCCTCGTACATATCCTGAACCACTCTTACATACTTCTCTGACACTCCCGACTTCCTCATACAGTACCACAACTCCTCTCTAGGCATCCTGTCATATGCTTTCTCTAAATCAACAAAGACACAATGCAACTCCTTTTGACCTTCTCTGTACTTCTCCATCAACACTCTCAGAGCAAACATCGCATCTGTAGTGCTCTTTCCTGGCATGAAACCATACTGCTGATCACTAATCATCATCTCCCTTCTTAACCTAGCTTCCACTACTCTTTCCCATAACTTCATGCTGTGACTGATCAGTTTAATCCCTCTGTAGTTACTACAGCACTGCACATCACCCTCATTCTTAAAAATTGGTACCAAAACACTTTTTCTCCATTCCTCAGGCATCCTCTCACTTTCCAAGATTTCATTAAACAATCTAGTTAAAAACTCCACTGCCATTTCACCTAAACACCTCCATGCTTCCACACATCATCCACCCTTCTCTCCCTCTCATTCTCTTCATTCATCAACCCCTCAAAGTACTCTTTCCATCTGCTCAACACACTCTCCTCACTTGTGAGTACGTTTCCCTCATTATTCTTTATCACCCTTACCTGCATCTGTATATATACATATATAAAATAAAGACAAAGAGAAATAGATTGGTTGCAGAAAATTGCAAAAAAAAACATTTGCTGCACAGGGATAGTTTGCTAGAACTGGAAATGGTATTAAGAACAGTGAATGAATTATCAACACCAGGAGAAGGTGGATTGTATTTTTTAAGAAAATGACTAACACATGAAAACATAGTTTTCACAAGCATGCATTGAATGTATTGGTGCACAAATAAATGAGAATATTTGTAAGGGCATTATTAAGGGCCAGATTCATGAAGGCTTGCACGGAGTCTTAGAGTAGAGTAAGACTCCATGCAGCCATCATGTCCGACGAGCGATTCAGGAACAGCCTGTAGGGGCGTGTAAGAGAGCTCCTATAATGGCTCTTACACGGACAGGGCTAGGATATGCAAATTACCTCAATTGCAGGAGAAAGACATGCAAATGAGGTAGATTTGCGATTCAGGAAACCCGAACCTGTCTGAGTAAGAGCAGTGTTATTTGCAGAAATGTACTCATTTGACAACTGAGTACCGTTCTGCAAAATAGCAAAACGGAGCCGTGACAGCAACAAATAAAGGTTGCATCCAGTGCAGGAAGCATGCCAATGGCCAAATATATGGCCATTGGAAATTTTTCCTGACGCAATATGAAAATAAAAATATTTGTTTTTTATTTGCCGATTTCCGATGTTTAAGCATAGCGCAGTGCCGCGCAAACGGGCCGTGCTTTAAAACCCAGAATACTAA
Organism: Protopterus annectens; assembly: GCF_019279795.1. NCBI lineage: Eukaryota > Metazoa > Chordata > Ceratodontiformes > Protopteridae > Protopterus > Protopterus annectens. The sequence goes on from NC_056730.1 coordinate 765,944,921, forward strand.
AAATTAAAATCCACAAATGTGGATTTTATTGAAATTGTTAATGTACAATGCAAGGGAATGGCGGGCTGAAGACAACATGGCCACCAAGTAGAGGTTGCTAAGGGGGGAAGCTCAGTCTAAGACATGTAACCAAGCATCAGTATGCAATCCTATGTAAATGAGTGTTAGGATAGTGAATCACAAGTTTACATAGCAAATGAGTACAGTCAGTGGAGGGTAGGAGTAAGATATGGGGAGTAACAGAGTAGAAGATAGGTGACATCACGAGGGGGGTCTGTATGAAAGAAGTGAAGCTCATTGGAGCAGAGTGGCATGTGTCAGCTGTCATTTATGTATCATGGAAAGAGGTATGTCAACAGGTAGGCTAGGGAAAGCCAAGAAATGGAAGGTGTATGCAGTGGATAACACCAAAGTTTCTTGCTGAATGGGTATGCATGCGTGTGCACGCGTGTAAACCTGAGTAAGACAGAGTTAAGCCGGAGTAAGCATGTATAAGGCTGTTTAAAGAGTTGTAATCACGTTTGCGCTGGTGTGCGCATGTGTTAACCCAAATAAGCAAGTTTAAGTCCATGTTAGCATGTGTGCGTGCGTGTTAGCTGCTGTGCATGTGTTTGCGCTTGTGTGCACGGCGCTCCCCATGCTGAGGAAACAGAAAGGAAAAAGGAAGCACAACAAATAGTAGGAAGCTGCCATGAAGTACTAGCATAGCTAGCAGGTGAAAACAATCAGAATCAGGCAATAACACAGGCAGTACACTAGCCCAGCCCAGCCTAGCACTTAAAACTCTACAAACAACAGTCCAGTATGTTTCTCACAACAGACACTGCAGTAAGCTAATAGAAGTGAAAACTGAAAAAGCTTTACTGAGACAAAGAAATGTTAGAGGCTGCCATTGCTGTTATAAGGCGACATATGCAACATGCTGAGGGTGGTGACAATGGAAATGCTGCTGGACAACCCACAGTGAGGAGACGGAAAAGAGTGTACAGGCCCAGGGTAACCTACCACTGGCTACATGAGCTGGAGATAGTGGAGCGCTATAGAGTGGACAGAAACCTCCTGCAGCAAATTGTTGAGCTGTGCAGGCCACACCTCACACACAGAACCAACAGAGGGGAACCCATGCCAGTGGAAACCAAGGTATGTGTTGACCTAAAAATATTAGCAACAGGTACCTTCCAGAGACCAACTGGTGATATGATGGGGATATCACAGGCATCAGCATCCAGGGTACTACACCATTTCCTGGATGCCATGTCAGCACATGTCGGTGATCATGTATATTTCCACAATTCCCGTGAGGTATTGGCCAGCAATATGCGTCTCTTCCAGCAAATAGTGGAATACCCTGAGGTAGTGGGTGCAATAGATTGCATGCACATACACATCAAAGCACCAGCCGGCGAGCGGGGTAGGGTCTACTTCAACCACAAGGGCTTCCCCTCCATCATCTGCCAGGTCATTTGTGATGCCCAGGGCATAATACTGAATGTGTGTGCAGGCTGCCCTGGAAGCTACCATAATTCCCATATCTGGCATCTCACGCAGCTGTACCAAACATTTGCCAATGTGGACATCCCACATGGTCACCTAGTGGGGGATGCTGGCTATGCACTGGAGCCGTGGCTGATGACACCCATCAGAAATGCACACACACCTGAACAGGAATGCCATAATGAGGCACATGCACAAACACGTAATGTAATAGAGCGTGTGTTTGGGCTGCTCAAGTCACGGTTCCGGTGCCTGGACACATCTGGTGGAGCCTTGCAGTACTCACCAACTACATGTACCCAAACTGTCATGGTATGTGCTATTCTACATAATATGATCCTGCGAAAACAGCTGCAGCAGGACCAGCATAGGCCTGGGCCAAACAGCCCCCCACCATTGCCAAGGCCATCACAGGCAGAGTGTGACTCGGAGGAGGAACAACCTGAGCCTGCCCCAGTAGGCAGAAGGAGGCCTGCCCAGTATGCTTTGGCCTTGGCAATGAGGCAATGCATAGCACATACACTGGCTCAGTAGGAACTCTGGAAATGATACCTCTCTCCGACTCGCACATATAGTAAAAGGGATGCCTAAGTTGACACTACCTGCTTTCAAACATGTACAGGGAGTGTAGTATGTATATCCGACATAGGCAGCCCTGCAGCACCACCTAAGGCATGATTGCCATGTGTTAAGCAATATAAAGCAGTACTAAACAGCATTTACCACCATGTAGTGTATGCAAACAAAATCGCACACACCAACTAGCACAAGTGTGGTCAGTGTTCACTAATATTGGGCAACGTCCAGCAATGTTGGTGAAGATTGAGCAATGTTGGACAAGCCTGGTCTAAGTAGGGCATAGCTGAACAAAAGCCAACATGCTAATATTTGATAACGAGCCCTAAAGCAGTCCGGTCTGCTCAGTATGAAAATACAAAGCAGTGATGGGCCTCGAACCCAGGATACTGTGCACTATAGCCAATTACTGAACCACTAAACCATGGCAATATTGCGGTGGTCAGCCTGTATGAAGGAATGTTGATAAGTCTATGCAAAGTATTTCATGGAAACCCTGCAGGCACAGCATAATCCTTGTCGAGTTATGACAAAAGGTGAGTCCTGCAGTGAGAACGAAACCTGACTTCCAACACACACAGTATAAATGTTAATATCGGTCATGTTTGCACACATCAACCAATGTAGTGGATCTCAGATAGCAACATACTGAAAGCTCACACTGAGCATGCTCACACACTTGAATAAATGAGACAAATGACAGGCAACAAAACACGGAATGGCAGAACTGGGCATGCTCACACACTTAGACCATGTCTGAATACAGCAGTGGGCCACGCAAATCTGGCAGTTGCATGTGTTAACCCAGGAATCTGTCACTATACAGCAATCTGCCCTGGGCACACAGTCATATGACAACAGACACATCTATAATATAGTGGAACCCTGTCATAATCAAATATGTTCTGCAGATACCGAAGTTGTTCATATAAACTGGTAAAGCAAAGATGATAAAGACCTGAAAACAGTATCAGCAATAAACATTGTGCATCTTGAACATTAGCATAGGTTCAGAGGTCGATACTAGGCTATCTGCCCTAGGGCATGTACAAGCCTAGCCAGAGTATGTTTGGCATTCACAACCCTGTCAGATTACTACACTGTGTGTGTGAATAGTAGGTCACACAAGATAGCCCATGTACATTTAGGCTAGTGTGCCTCTGTCTAGCAGGGACACAGAAGATATCCAAGGGGTAAACACACGATCACCCATACAGTCATCAAGATGTCTCCAGTAGGTGGTCAATGGGTGGCTCTGCCTATGTGAAACTGGGATTACATTCTGGAGTGAGTGGAGCCTCTGGGATAAAAATCTGTCCCACCACAATGTCCTATTAACATCTGTGCTGAGGTATACGTCCCTGGAGTGTGTAGCCCCAAGGGAGTTGGATATCCTGAGGTGGAGCATGTCCAGTAATTCTGGGTTGGGTATATCTGTAACCAACAGGCACACATCATATCCGAGTAGGTGGTAAGCGACTGAGTAGAGCTGGAGTTACTGCATCTGAACTGTGCAGGGCATCTGTGTGAGTCCCTAGAGGAACTTCCATGCCCATTACAGTTGTGCAGGTGTCGGGTAAGGTACACCCCAAATGTGGCATTGTAACCAAGCATGGATGTGATGAGTATAGGGGCACAGTGACCTCACTCGATCTAGATGTGAAACCATATGGGATAAGGTGGCCCACATAAAAGGTGTGTCCAACCACTTTGGCAACGTGAATGTCAAAGGCGACAGTACGAACAAGTCATGTCCCCAAACCCCTAACAACTCCTACCGTATGTAATGGAGTACTACCTATGTGGTAATGTGTGGGCATGTTGTTATTCCCAAAGGGGATGACTATGCAACTAATGGCATTTAGCTGTAGGCCATGGCTCAGGCACAAGTCATCCATCTCTGTGAGACCCTGTTTGAGTATGCATGTGGCAGCTGGAGAGTTCATCATGGCACCCAGTTTGCAGTCAAGTGCAAACATGTTCAGCCATATTCCCCCTGTGGTAGTCTGTACGTCAGACAAATATATACTGAACAAGAGAGGTCCCAGGACCGAGCTGTGTGGAATGCCACATGTAACTGGTGTATAGTCAGACATGGCACCTGCAATTCTGACTATGTAGGTGCTATCCCTGATCCAGGTATCAATCCATCGTGTGAGATATGTGTCCATATGGACGCTGGTGAGCCTATGCATAATGGCCCAGTGGGTTATTGTGTTGAAGGGTTTTGCAGGGTTCAGGTAGGCTGTGTGGACAGCCGTCTCTATGTCGATGGACTTGTTATCCATTTAAAGAATACAAACAGGTTCAAGAGGGAAGATCTGCCTAATGCAACACTGAAATGTGTAGGACACAGTGTCTGTAGGTTCCTGATGTCTATGTGTATGAGTCCCATGACAATACGCTCCATAGCTTTGCAGAACAGGCTAATTAGGCTTATAGGGCAATATTGTCTGTGGTCTGTTGTGGCACCAACTGTGTGGAGTGGGACCACTCTCGCTGTACGCCATTCCATGGGTACATATCCTGTGGTAACTCCGATATTGAACAGTGATGTAATGTGAGGGTTGCGTCTGTCATGATGCTCGTGTATGATGCAGGCTAGGACACCATCTGGTCACATTGATACTGTGATGTATGCTTTGAGGAGGGCAGCACTCACCTGTTACTGTGTGATGTTAGGGAGGTTATACTCTGTTGGGATGGATAGTTGCTCCTTAGGGGAGATGGGTGGGAGACATCTGCACTGAACCTGTTTGCCAGGATGTTGGCAATACCAGTGGGTTCAGGGTAGGTTTAGTCAGTATGCAGTAACTCACAGCATATCAGTGAGTATCCACCCAGGTTCCTGACATAACTGAAGAAGGCCGTGTGATAGTCCTATGTGTCTGTTGCAATTGTCTGGTAGAAGCAGCCATTAGAAAAGTTCATGAGTGATCATAGCTGTCTGCTAGTACAGATCACAGATGCCTTCCCAGTCTGGGATTGTGCTCTATCATGTAGTAGCTTCCTCCTGACATACTACAGCTTATTAATGCCTGGGCTCTACCACACAAGTCCCCTGCCATTGGAGTAGTGAGTCCTGTTGTTATTTGGGATAGCACAATCCATGCAGTCCACTAGGTGTCCATAGAATATGTATGTAAAGGATGCAGCAGTCTAAGCCATATTTGCCACTGTCTCAGGGTCTCTGAAGTATACCACCTTGTTTCGGTGATGTGAGACGTTGGCTCATGAGAAGTTCACCAAGATTACCCAGAATGGGTGTGTGGAGGGTATATGTATGTCCAGTGTGATACATGTAGGTTCTGACCTTACCAATGAGGAGTATATCGCTGGTGTGGAACATAGAGTCCCCATGTTGGTGATGATCAGGTCCAATATGTATTCCCCCTTGTGGCTGTGCTGACTGGTTGTGCCATAGCATATGAGTCTACAAATTGTAGCGACTGTTGGGTGAGGGTGTCGGGGCTTGAGTAGTATCCCCAGTCAATATCTGTGTATATGAAGACACGCAGTATAATGGTGTATGAGGAGACCTTCATATTCTCCATAGTTCCCACGAAAGCCGAGAGTGGTCCCTGAGTTTGGGAGTGTGTTCTGTAGCAGGCAACAAACTGAAAGGCAGTATTGCACAATGGTAGTTGTATATGTATGGTCTGTGATGCTTTGTGCAGTGCTACTAATGCGGAGGTGTGTGTACCTGTGATGTATATGGATACTCCCCCTAGTTGTGTTGTCTGTTCCAAGTTTTCTTGTCAGACAGCATGGTATGAAACATAACCTGGTAGTGCTGGTGTGCATAAGTGAGCCTGAACCAGGTGTCTGTCACTGCACAGATATCGCTATCCTCCATACGGAGGAGAGTCCTCAGTGGCCGCAATATGAGGTTAACACAACTGTTGTTGAGCAGCATTACCCTTAGTTTCATTTAACCTGTAATGTCTATGGAGGTGTGTTTGTCTTCTGATCCCTGCTTAAAAAAGGCACTATGGTGGTAGCAAGAGCCTTAGCCAGCATTCCAAAGTCCAAGGATGACAGGTGCAAGCTGTCCATAGTGAAGTACGTGGCATGTTGAGCATGTCACCATAGGCTGACAGACACTGTATACCCTATGAATTAAACAAATTTGTTAGGCAACTGTTAAATGTGATATATGTGTCCGTATACTGTGACATCATACTTGGTTGGTGTAAGATGCTAGACAAGGTCAGGGTCATACTGGCCTGGGCTACATGATCAGAGTGTTCCTCCATGTATCATGTTATGTGGTCCAGGGAGTAACGTCTGAGGTTATGCACACCAGCATGGACAATGATGGTGCCAGTCCTGTACTTGCTTTGGAGTGACCTGACTGCCTGTGTTATGCAACATATCCTGGCACCCAACAGACAGCCCAAAGTGACTATTCCCTTGTTAGGGCTGGTGAGAGGTACGTCAGTGCGTCTGACAATAAGTGTTGCCTATTACAAGTGTATTAGGTGTGTTGTTTAGCCCGAAGGGCAGTGACTGTGTGGCACACTGACATTGTGAACTATGTGATATGTGGGTATTGTAGTGGGGTAGCAGGTGTGTGTGTGTCTGCTTTGGTGGTCTCTGCTACTTAGGTAGAGTACATTTACAGCATCTGAGTATGTCTATGTGTGATAATGTGGTTTGAGTGCTGTTGCTAGAGGATATGTGAGACTGATATGTGGTGTGTGTGGTTACCTTCACCACCTGATAGACTGTGTCAGTCATGGGTCGAGAGAGTTCAGCACCCTGTATGTCTATATAGCTGCATCTCACACATATATCTGAGTTTGTCAGGAGGAGGAGAGGGTTGTCTGTGTACATGAGGCAGATGTGACATTGTGTCAATATCACAATATCCACCAGCTGGACTAAAGAGTACACACAAAACCGACCCCTGGACATGCCAGGATATTATCATGACATACACTGTAGCCTGATCACAAAGGATCAGTAAGGTGTTAAGCATGTAAAAGAGTATAACAGTGATTAGTGCTCATGTTCGTTAGTGTTTTGTAAAGAGTAGCTGAGAAGGAGTCCAGACTGAATCATGACACCTCCTTCAGCTATGTCATAAATAGCAATGTACAGCCATATATGTCCTGAGTCAGGGCCAACTGTACCTGAGTGACAATGCTGACATCATGACAGACAGCCCCATATGTACATACCCATCTTCCACTGACAATAGTCCACATCATCATACCAGGAGATATCACATGTAGAATGGATGAGCAAATACCCCCACTGCCAAAAGCATGGCAGCAAGTGGAATACATTGATTCCCAATATGTGTCATGCACAAACTACAGAACAAACAGATCATGCACCTGGACAGTCAGCTGAGCCTCACCCCCTACACAGGATGTGGAACCATTGAATGTGTCACAGCTACATATGGCACTCCCCACAAGTGTTGGTGTACAACACACCATGGGAAGTCAAGTCCAGTACGCCTATGAAGTCTGATCTGCAAGGTCATGGAGTCCATCATGGTTGCAGTCATAAACAGAGCTATCGGAAGCTGACATACACACAACCCTACCAACCATGGTATGTTCATGTGCGGATCATGGTTCCCAAACATGCTAGACTGTTTGCAAGGCAGCCACCCAGGACATACATCAATGAACACATCTACACATGTGTCACATAGATTTTGAATAGCCCTTTATCAACATCCCAGACACATGCAGTATCCACAAAACCAACAAGCTGTGCATAAATATGTGTTGACATATGACGGAATGTCAATGTGTCCACAGATAGATCACACAAGGTAAGGATTCTGAGGTCTTGTGCAAGCTGTTGACACCTGCTGACCCACATGGACCATTCCTGGAATGGCATAAAACAAAGTGTACACACATCATCATGTCCAGTCTGATGATGTCACCATCCTGCAAATACAGCTGGAGAAGGGAAACCAGTCAGTAAAGCAGATAGTGCGCCATGTTAATGCGTCTTTTTCTAGTATCATAACATAGCTAGGTAGGGGTTTGAATCCTGCAAACAGTGAGTGTGTGTGTGGGGGGGTGTATGTGTGCAGTTTCCTTGGAGAGATGTCCCAAGAGGTACATTCCTCTTTGGAAACACTGATGATGTCACCATCCTACAAATACAGCCGGAGAAGGGAAACCAGCCAGTAAAGCAAATAACGCACCCTGTTAATGCGTCTCTTGGAGGGTGTGTGTATGTGTACAGTTTCCTTTGAGTGGTGTCCCCTATTTGGAGACTGGGAAAACTCACTAAAAGAGGTACATTCCTCTTTGGAAAGACTGATGATGTCACCATCCTACAAATACAGCCGGAGAAGAGAAACCAGCATGTAAAGCAAATAGCGCGCCGTGTTAATGCGTCTCTCTCTAGTATCATAACATAATTAGGTCGGGGTTTGAATCCTGCAAACAGTGTGTTTGTGTGTGCAGTTTCCTTTGAGAGGTGTCCCCTTTTTGGAGACTGAGAAAACTCACTAAAAGAGGTACATTCCTCTTTGGAAAGACTGATGATGTCACCATCCTACAAATACAGCCGGAGAAGAGTAAAGTAAATAATGCACCCTGTTGATGCATCTCTCTCTCTCTCTCTCTCTCTCTCTCTCTCTCTCTAGTATCATAACATAGTTAGGTTGGGGTTTGAATCCTGCAAATACTGATTGTGTGTGTGTGTCAGTGTTGGTCAATGTGGTGTGGGTTTTGCTTTTACTGTGGTATGACATACTATGATTACAACAGTAAGTGCATTGCACACATCAGGTATCTGCATGGCAAATATATATGTGTACATATCCCCTCAATCAGTACCTAGGTGTGAAGCCTGCATACTACATGAATACATTTGTTTCCATTGACAGGTTATGCTGCTGCTTCTCAGATCGTAGGTCACATATGTATGTATGTGACAAGGCCATCCACTGTCGTGTTCTGTGGCACACACACCCATGACAGTTACTTAAGAGTAGTGTGAGTGAGGGTACATGCCTGGGATATATGTCAGACATGGTCATACACAACAAAGTCTGCCAAAAATGGACAGTCTTTATAGGTGTATGACTGCCTTGTGGATATGCATTCAGGCCTCTAATGTCTTATGTGTTATACATTGGGACTCCACAATACCTATGGATATGTGGATACCAAGGGACACATGACATAACATGGGTCTGTATGTACACAATGGTACCCAACATACATGTTGAGGGCTACCACCTATGTGGTACTGACGGGATAGTATGTATAGTACATGAGGATGACTATGCCATAGTCGGCTTACTGCTATACAGCATTTATTAGACAACAGGCATCTGTCTGTATGATACCCTTGTATAGGATATGCGTCCCATCCAGGGAATGCATTGTAGGCCAATCCATGCATTTCCAGATTTGGATGGACGCATCCCTAGTGTGTCTGCATGTACCTAAGGGGGCTATATGACAAACAGGTGTGGTCACAGTAATGGGTGGCGGTCATTACCACTAGTTAGTGTTATAGTGTAGCACCAGAATGATCCAATTGATACTGGGTTCTCTACTACTGTGTGTCATTTGTCAGGACATCATCCAATGATTGCTTATAGTCATGCTGTTGAGGTTGTGTATACTACCAGACCACAAATCATTGACAGATATTAACAGTATCACCCACAGCGTAGTGTCAACCCATGTCATACACACGTCTACCCATGTTAGTACATAACTGCAGTAGAAAGCATACTGGCCATTGAAAGATGCTATGAGATGTTAGCAATGTGTACGACAGGGTATGCCACACGTCCCATGTGTCCACTATGCACATACATCCAGACAGTGCGCACCCACCATGTTCACAGATGTACACTTGTTATTTGTACTGCACACATCACCCACGTACTGTCCACTCACTAACACATGCTGGCAACACATTACACTTCAGCCAAGTGGCACATGGGTGGATAATACATAATCAGACCTAACAATGGTGTAAACAATGCTACATTGACAATCAGAGCTTTGATGCATAATGTCTGCTCAGATATACCTACAAGGATGTAGTTACACTTCTTTGTTGACAACTTGCTATTATTTCTACACTGCTATAGTGTCACCCTGTGCATCAGCACCATGTTAGCCTGTCCCTCCATCAATAATGCAGATGGCAGTAGGCGGCACAGGTATCATCATATGCACAGGGCATTTTGTTGTTTGCCAGAGTGGCCCATCCAATTGACATGTGTGTGTGTGTGTGTGTGTGTGTGTGTGTGTGTGTGTGTGTGTGTGTGTGTGTGTGTGTGTGTGTGTGTGTGTGTGAGGGACAACAGTACAGCATGGGCCAATGTTGATGTAATGTGTGTGTGTATGTGTAAGCCCTAGTTGTTTGCTTAATGTGTGTGTGTGTCTGCATGCACACAGCTCCACCATGTGGCTGCCATATACGGTAGTTTGTGGGACAGCCACAGACTGTACCTGCTAGGCTGTACAGATCACTGTCTCTGGCCACAGACACAGTACCTGTGCCTGGCAGGGGTGCTACGGACAGTATCGGGTACCAACCCTGACTGGGTATTGTCATCAGAGGCAGAGGTATGACGACTGGACCCATGTCCCTGTTGGGACTGGTCAGAGCCACGTGCACGTAGTCTACTGGGACAGTCAATGGACAGGCCAGCCCCAGCATTGCTGGGGATGGTACTGCCACTATGGGAGCGGCTGTGAACTGTGGGCCGTCCGCAACCACTGCCAGCTGTTGCTGTTGCTGGCATGCATCCACGTAAACATTGCAAACGTCCCGCATGGTCCTGGCTCAAGGAAGACATGTCGTGGAGGGCATCTATTGTCTCCCCCCAACGTCTACCAATGACCTCGGTGTAAGTCCGGATGGCACCGGCAAGGTCACAGATGCTGTCATTGATAGCGGTGTAATGTGCCCTCTGCGCCTTAAGTCCCTGCCTGGTGTACTGTTCCATACATGCCTGAGCCTGCATTACAGCCCAGAACATACTGGTTGTCATAAGACCTGTGAGGGCACGACTGCCAGGGGCAATACGACCAGTGGTGCTAACCCGAGAACCCCTGGACCTCCACCTATGTGGCACCGTTCCGGGTCTATGGCTATGGCTGCTGTGAGGGGATGCAAGTGCCATGGGTACCACACTCTCCTGGTCAATGCTAACTGTATGCTGTCCCTCGCCTATGGCCATTGGTGGTGAGGGATGTATTGGCAGTGTGAGTGTGCGCATAGATGGGGTTGAACACTGTGTACTGTCGATTGGTGGACCAATGACAGACCCTGTCAAATCTCCCTGTGTCAAAATACGTGTCATCATCACCACTATTCGTGGCAGTGGCTTCAGGTCGCCTGCTGGTTTTGCCAACCCCTAACTCAGCACCTGTGAGAGGAAGACAAGAAACACACTTTATGGTCTGCACATGCACACATGGACAAATGCACACATGCACACATGCACACATGAACACATGCACACATGCACACATGCACACATGCACACATGAACACATGCACACATGCACACAGGAACACATGCACTCATGAACACATGCACACAGGAACACATGCACACTCCTCAGTACAGCAGATACACACACACAACAGCAACCCAAAACATACTCAATAGTGGTTGAAGGTGAGTGATATTATCACAAGGCAAACAGTCACGTCACATGTGTCAGCATGCAGAATATGTGTTGATCAAGTCCATGCAGTGTGAGTGTAGACAGCCATAGTTAATGACAATGAACATGGCTGTGGTGCATGTGTGTACATGTTCAGTGATTGCCTACACCCTGGAACACAATGTGTACAAGGGCATGACATTTCTGTGCAAGTATTTTAAGCTCTGCAATGTCCTGTGCACCATCACTCACAGGTACACATACCATGGCTGCATGTGTTATCTGTGTGTCACATGGATTTCCATGTCTGAATGCACTGTCTGTGTCTGTAGCAGATAATTGTGGACACAGGTGTAGCACATGCATGCTATGTACACACACGGGATGAGTGATGCATGTATGCGTGATGGAATACCAATCCTGGACATGTCCATTGTACAGTGGTTATGGTGAGTGTGGGTCATATTCCAGATATGCCAGTGCCAACCATGACATTACATGGTACATGTCTGCAACAGTCAACATCACACATACCCAATGTGGGTCATGTGACCTATATACCCAATATCATTCCAAGACAAATATGTGTCACTTTGTACAGAATGTGACTGCTATGCATATCGTGTATAGTCGCATATGTTTAGACACACACAACATGCTATGCATAATGTGTATAGGTGCATATGTGTGCACACACACAACATGGAGATGCAAAGCAATGACAGCTATGTGTAGTACTGTGGTCACTGTAACTGTATGGGGTGTAGTACCATTAGCCATCATCATCATGCATCATGTGGTCACTCAAGGCCGCTAAAGTGTGCTAGACCACCGCCTAGCATGCTGTACCTGAACCACAGTGCCATGGCTAAGTTCACAATTACACAGCCACATTGCACAAGGGTGTGTGAGGTGCCCAATAGGGACCATTGCCTAACATGACTGTGTTATGTGTTGAAGAGTGTTGCAAAGCCCCATGCTAGGCCCCTATCCCTCAGGTATATTATGTGTGGTGTGTGGATGACATGTGGGATACTGAAGTGTGACCTGGCAGCAGGTGTCCGGTTACACTATGTGTAGCATATTGAGGTGTACTGCATATGACAAACATGTTATGTTGTGTACACGTGTGTCACCTATGCCTATCCAATGTACAGTACAGTGTTGCCACATTTGTGTCTGGTGCTCTGTGCATTGCATGTGATTGAGGCAGCTACTGACTTTACTGAGATGTTTAACGTCTCACAGCAAACATGCACAGCATGCCTTATGCAGAGGTGTGTTATGTGTACATGGCCTACACCTCACCTATGACATGCACATTTCAATACCAATTTTAAAGTGTTAACACACTCACCAGCATGTATCGTCTGCCCTGATGTCACACCAGAGGGAACTACAAGAATATGACACAGTTTGTCAGTGGCCACAACTGTGGCATTGCTACTGTGAGTGTGCTAAACTACAGTAGAACAACAGGCATAGGTGTATGGATGCTATTCAAAATATCAGTATTGCACACAATAGGCAGCACAACTGCTAAACACAGTACACATCTCAAATATGCATAATCTAACAATACAGGTAACAGTAGTCTACAGCGAGGGCATGTTATCTGCATGCTCCATATCACCAGGCTGGGTGGCTCCGGCCTCCATGATGACACATGTGTGATGTTGCTGCTGTAGGCCAGGAGCCACCACACTTAGGAGCAGTTCCTCCACTCTGGTGTGGGGGGGATGTATGGCCACCCCACCACTTGTGGCAAGCTGTTGTCTATGGATATCAGATGCATGCTGCTGGACATGTCTAATTAAATCACTGCAGTGATGGTGTACCTGCTCATATGTCCGATTATGCATGCCTATGACATTTACCCGACAAACAAGTTCTTGCCACAGTGCAGTACGCTCATGCTGGTGCTGGCTGGCCCTGGAAAACAGCAGGGTATAGTGCTGTACCAGGCTGTGGTGGATTTCCTGTTCCTCTGCGGCTGTGTAGGAAGAATTCCTTTGATGAGCCATAAGCCTGGAAGACAAGTAAACGATATGTGTGAGCAAGTCATGTGGCACACTTAACATTATACAGTACAGATATCAGTTAACTGCCATATATAGCATCTGTTTGTCTGTCAGAGGATACATACATTCAATACCACATATCAGTGCTCAGCCCACAACTGGCTGACAGTGCCTGCCATACTCCATATAACAAACCAGTATACACCAGTACTCAGCAAACTGTTTGGGATCCAATGCACAGCCTCGCCACGGGGGTACATATCAAGCTAATGCATGAAGAAATATGTCATCCATTGCAATGAATGTGATGTACAGTTACAGTATAACCAGTAAACCACCCTAGTCATTGATGCCATACCCCTACCTACCATATGTGCACAGTTGTTAATATAGCTGGCATACTGCTGTAACAGAGTATACATGTTGCTAGGTACACACACAAACCCTGCAACACACATGTGATTGCAGAAATGGTACATGCATCATTACACACACATCAGACATGCATACAACACAGAAATGTATGCTGACACAGATGAGCATTTCCTGCGTACCTTATGGTACTGTGTGCCCCTACTTACAGATACCTATGCCTGAGGTATGTAATCTGTGCAGACTACAGGAAACACACAAAACAGTGTTACCAGGGAATGCGAACATACACCATACTGTGCTGTTTTTGTGCTGTGTAAAATTCATTTCATTTGTAAAAAACAGCTTGCCACAAGTGGTGGGGTGGCCATACATCCCCCCCACCATTTCATTTAACCCAGGAGCTTGATCTGCACCTAGATATACCTGCCATATAGATTCTCTGCATTCCAAACTAAGTTTATTGTCTCCAGTAAACATACCATAAGACACACTGTCCAAAATAGAAAATATAAATTTATTATTAATGTTATGAATTTTATTAGTAACATTTTTACAATATTTTTCTTATTTAATATATAATTTGTTAGGACATTATTATTATTTTTTTGTATTTATACACATTTATATAAAAGAGAATATATATTTATATGTATATAAACTTACATCTTAACAAAATTAATTGATTACTGACATCATTGAACATGTGATCATTATTTTATTATATAAAGTGCTTTAGTGTCTGGGTGAGTTGTTTCTGATGAAGTTCACGTTAAATAAAGTGAATGAAAGTGCTAAAGATTGGTGTTCCGTACTTTATTCAGCTGATTTGGATTAACCTTGGAAGTGTGGTTTATTTAGTTTCTATTTGTGGAGTTTTCTTCATATCTCTCTCTCTCTCTCTCTATATATATATATATGTATATATGTATATATCTATATATATCTATATATGTATATATCTATATATCTACATATCTATATATCTATATATATCCATATATGTATATATGAATATATATATATGCATATATATATATATATATATATATATATATATATATATATATATATATACATATATATATATGTGTGTGTGTATATGTATACATATATATATATATATATATATATATATATATATACACACACACACACACACACACACACACACACACACACACACACACACACACACACACATACTTGTAAACATCCATTGCTGTACATATACATGCACATATAGGCACATATACTGTCCACCTTTCATGGTGGGAATATCAATTATGAAACAGTTGTGAAACATACAATTATGTAATAATATTGCACAGTGTTGTGCAGAATGCATTTCACTGTCCTCAGGCCGTATAACTGTAGCAGACCTCACTGGCTGTAACTCAGTCCCACAGCATTTAACCACCACATGGCATATACCTGCACTGCTTGCTGTTTTCAATGCCACACACTACAACCTACATAGATATGAGCACATAGCAACCGTCAACTACATATATATGTCCAGCCTTCACTACCAGTTACAGTATGTCCCTTGCCCTATGACATATGCATATACATATAGATACGGACTGCTACCACATATGGAGGGTTCACAGTATGTAGAGTACCCTTCAGACACATCATTCTGATGCCAGCAAATACATCTCTGTTACATACCTTACCTTTGTATTTCTCACCTCTGTCTGTTGTACCTGTTGACGTGTTTTTTTTTTTTTTTTTTGGTTTGGTGTCTCCAACTGCCTCTGTTTGTTTGTCTGTCTGTCTCTCTCGCTCTCTCTCTCTCCAGTTGCTGCAATGATATGATTGCATGTGTGGACAGCAAGTACAGGCTGCTTTTGTAGGTATCTGCACATGTGCATGTGATGGCCTCTGCACCAATTGGTGCCCACCATTTAGTAATTGCATGCAGCCTGCTGTGTGGTAATTGCAGTTCTCACTGTGAGTTCAGGACACTGCTATAAAATGATAGGTTAGGTAGGCACAGGCCTTTCAGTTTTGCAAGGTGGGGACCATGCTGGGTTGTAGCCAGTGAAATGCATGTTGTACTGAAACCTGACTGTTGCTTCTTCCAGTACACTCTTCTCAGTGTGTAAGTTTACTCACACCTCCTAATGCTAACACTGGATACATGGGAGTATGTACTTTCTTTTGGAATTAGGGAATTAACTGGCATACTACAGTAGTTATTGCAATGTATTCCTATGGCTTTCCTATTTTCCCTTTACATTCACTCCTTGTAATGCATGTTATATTTCTTTATTGCAAAGTATTCCCATGGCTTTCCTATTTTCCTTTTACGTTCACTCCTTGTAATGCATGTTATATTTCTTTCAGCACCAAGTTATTGTATATATGCTGTGGCTTAGTGGAACATCCTGCAGACTGGTGAGTCCAAGGTGTGGGGTTTGAGACTGACAAGGGCATTTTATTTTGCTGTTGAGCAGTACAAGGGCCTTGTCATACATAGTGACTAAGGCACTTTTAAGCAGTTGTAAGCGGGTTTGCGCAGGTTGGTGTGACGCTTAGTAATGCTAAGCTAAGCTTAGCTTAGCTTATTTTATGCTCATTTCTTTGACAGAAAAGTAAATGGGGAGATAGGAATGTGGTGATAAAGGGTGCACAAAGAGGGGAAGTCAGTAGGGAACCCAGCTTGAGATGTACACGATGGGTGTGGAGAAGGTCCATAGCTGCCCATTTCTTTACCAGCAACAGCTGGGCATATGCAACACATTAGGTGGGATATTTGAAACTTTCCACCCCTGAGAGAGGGGTGAGGACAACTAAGTATGTTGTACTACCAGTTATGAATATCAGGCACATGCACTGTTTGTGAACTGCTATACTGTCATTAGTACATTACTCACTTCTGAACAGTTTGTGGTTTGTTTGTGTTGACATTAGCGCAATCTGCTCAGGACAACTGGACATATTTCAAGCTTATTTTATGTTAGCAATACTAAGCTAAGCTTGGCATAGCTTATCATATCTTAGCAATGCTAAGCTAAGCGCACACATGCGCACACTGGTGCAAACCCACTTACTACTGTTTACAAGTGCTCACTCCCGCTAACCCCCGTGCGCTCATTTCTTTGACAGAAAAGTAAATGGGGAGATAGGAATGTGGTGATAAAGGGTGCACAAAAAGGGGAAGTCAGTAGGGAACCCAGCTTGGGATGTACACGATGGGTGTGGAGAAGGTCCATAGCTGCCCATTTCTTTACCAGCAACAGCTGGGCATATGCAACACATTAGGTGGGATATTTGAAACTTTCCACCCCTGAGAGAGGGGTGAGGACAACTAAGTATGTTGTACTACCAGTTATGAATATCAGGCACATGCACTGTTTGTGAACTGCTATACTGTCATTAGTACATTACTCACTTCTGAACAGTTTGTGGTTTGTTTGTGTTGACATTAGCGCAATCTGCTCAGGACAACTGGACATATTTCAAGCTTATTTTATGTTAGCAATACTAAGCTAAGCTTGGCATAGCTTATCATATCTTAGCAATGCTAAGCTAAGCGCACACATGCGCACACTGGTGCAAACCCACTTACTACTGTTTACAAGTGCTCACTCCCGCTAACCCCCGTGCGCTCATTTCTTTGACAGAAAAGTAAATGGGGAGATAGGAATGTGGTGATAAAGGGTGCACAAAAAGGGGAAGTCAGTAGGGAACCCAGCTTGGGATGTACACGATGGGTGTGGAAAAGGTCCATAGCTGCCCATTTCTTTACCAGCAACAGCTACACATATGCAATACATTAAGTGGGATATTTGAAACCTTCTACCCCTGAGAGAGGGGTGAGGACAACTAAATATGTTGTACTACCAGTTATGAATATCAGGCACATGCACTGTTTGTGAACTGCTATACTGTCATTAGCACGTTACTCACTTCTGAACAGTTTGTGGTTTGTTTGTGTTGACATTAGCACAATCTGCTCAGGACAACTGGACATATTTCTGTATTGTGTATGCCTACCTACACCCTTGGTTGTGCCTGACTACTCGGGTATATAGTACCTTTGGGTAGGGGTGCAGAACTGCAGAGTGCATTTTTTATTGTGTGATGTTTATCTTACTGAACATGCAGAGTTGCTGTGTACCTGTAAGTCTATGGAGGCTTGTAGTCTGTCTGAGTAGCTCCCACCTGTGGACATATCCAGATGGTAGACAGAGGTCAGCCTAGTATTCTTTGACTGTGCACCACAGCAGTGTTTTTAGCACCTAAACAATGGCATTGTCACAGGTGGTTGCTAGTAGTACATGGCTACATCCTTTGATATTTCTGTGTTGTACTCCTACATAATGACATGCTTGTGGGATTCATTCTACAGCTATTTGCAGAGTGTGTAACAGCAGACAAGCTGATATGCCTGTGTGTTTTTGACTCTTCCAAGCCTCAGATACTCTCACATATATACCAGAAATCCTCACCCTGGAGTGTTATAAAACGTTTCAGCAAAAGCAATGAATAAAAATCTTGTGTTCCACTTCCTTAAAGTTGTAACAAGTATAACAGCAAATCTAAAGATCCTCACGACAAAATGATGAACCAAGTAGTAAAATAGAAATCTTTATTCCACAAAAACGAACTCCAACACAAGCGCTTTCACCCGTTTATAACGGGCTTTTTCAAGTGTGATTTGTATATACCACAGCTCTTCTATATATGCTGGGTTGTTGAGTTAATTAATTGTATAATTGATTAATTAAATTAATCAACCATACTTTCATTATTTAAAATGTATATACATTTAAAACTATTTAAACATGTGCTTTTTGTCACAGTAATAATAACTATACAGAAATGCATTACATTACATCCTATTATCTTCAGTAATAACCAAATAAAAACTTAATAATGTTACCTCCTTTTTAATGTTTGAATGTAACAACTGCATTAAATACTTGTTTCCTATATACACTAGTTGTTAGTCAAAAATGATTGTGTTTACAGTTGTGTGTAACACTTTCCAAATACATAAATTGATCTTACATATTGCTGTTATGTGAAATATAAATAATGTTATACTAAATAAAATAATTACATTATTTGATATTTGCCCTATGTAAGTCATTAAAGCACACATGTTAAATCAAGTTGTGAAAAAATATGTATATATGCCTAAACCTAAATAAGTATAAGATCATAAATAGTTCTAACATAAAATTCATTTTATAATAAGTTTCTGTTGCAAGGGAGTAATGCAGTTTGAAAAAACACAACATACATACTTGCATACCATAAATGTAAAAAATGCAAAAAAGTGCAAAAAGTACAAAAAATGTTTGTGTGTAGGAGTGCATGAAGATACACATAATTTGTGACTTATAATTTGCTGTGCCTATCTTTCAAAATACAAGCCAAACTAATTCCGTCATTCAAACCAGGGCTTCTTGTAGCGTCAAGCCTCAACTGCCAAATTAGCTCTTTGATGTTTAGAGCATTCTTCCAATCACCACCCCTCTTGTCATAAACTACCCTGTCCACGACAAAGAAACGGATAGAGTATTTTGAAAGATAGGCACAGCAAATTATAAGTCACAAATTATGTGTATCTTCATGCACTCCTACACACAAACATTTTTTGTACTTTTTGCACTTTTTTGCATTTTTTACATTTATGGTATGCAAGTATGTATGTTGTGTTTTTTCAAACTGCATTACTCCCTTGCAACAGAAACTTATTATAAAATGAATTTTATGTTAGAACTATTTATGATCTTATACTTATCTAGGTTTAGGTACGTGTATATACATATTTTTTTCACAACTTGATTTTAACATTTGTGTGCTTTAATGACTTACATAGGGCAGATATCAAATAATGTAATTATTTTTATTTAGTATAACATTATTTATATTTCACATAACAGCAATATGTAAGATCAATTTATGTATTTGGAAAGTGTTACACACAACTGTAAACACAATCATTTTTTGACTAACAACTAGTGTATATAGGAAACAAGTATTTAATGCAGTTGTTACATTCAAACATTAAAAAAGGAGGTAACATTATTAAGTTTTTTATTTGGTTATTACTGAAGATAATAGGATGTAATGTAATGCATTTCTGTATAGTTATTATTACTGTGACAAAAAAGCACATGTTTAAATAGTTTTTAAATGTATATACATTTTTAAATAATGAAAGTATGGTTGATTAATTTAATTAATCAATTATACAATTAATTAACTCAACAACCCAGCATATATATAGAAGAGCTGTGGTATATACAAATCACACTTGAAAAAGCCCGTTATAAACGGGTGAAAGCGCTTGTGTTGGAGTTCGTTTTTGTGGAATAAAGATTTCTATTTTACTACTTGGTTCATCATTTTGTCGTGAGGATCTTTAGATTTGCTGTTATACTTGTTACAACTTTAAGGAAGTGGAACACAAGATTTTTATTCATTGCTTTTGCTGAAACGTTTTATAACACTCCAGGGTGAGGATTTCTGGTCTACACGTTTTTTGCTGTTTCTTCGTTGTGGTTTGCTGCACTCTCACATATATATTTGAACAGCCTCAGGGAAAGGTACATATAACTGGGATGCACCTGTCATATAGTTCAGACATTTTGCAGTTCAGACTTTGGGGGATTCAGAGCATATTTATTACTACACATTTTCTGACGTGCAAGCGGTGTCTACTCTCACTTATTGACATTTGTCATTAAGTGAGATTCAACACCTTTCTGCCTACTGTTAGTACATTTCACAGGGAGTCAGAGGGGCACAGTTAACATTTGTTTACAAATCAGGGTCATCACTGTAGAGCAGTCACTGTTGGGAGGTCTGGCCTGTGACCTATGCAAATATGCCAGTGTTTATCCTGCTCTGATACTGTGTGGGGTTTGTAAGCTGCTACTGTAACCTTATTCCCTACTAGCATGGCTGATTCTCTTTTCACAGTCATGTCATGCAATTCAACAACACCTGCTGGTTAAGGCCCACAAAACAAGATTTGTGTTGTGCCATTCCTATTTTCCCTTAACGTTCACTGATGATAATACATGATATATTGCTTTCAGCACTAAGCTATTGTATATCTGCTGTGGTGTAGTGGTACTTCATGCAGACTGGTGAGTCTAAGGTCCCAGGTTCGAGACTGAGAAGAGTATTTTATTTTGCTGCTGAGCAGTACAAGGGCCTTGTCATACAGAGTGACTAAGGCACTTTTAAGCAGTTGTAAGCGGGTCTGCATGGTTTGCGCAATGCTTATCAATGCTTAGCAAAGCGCACACAAGCTCACACTCGTGCACCCCCACTAACTACTGCTTAAAAGTGCTTACTCCCGCTAACCCCACGCTAATTTCTTTTAAATAAAAGAAAATGGTGAGATAGGAAAGTGGTGAAAAAGGGGGCACAAAGAGGGAAAGACAGTAGGGAAACCAGCTCAGGATGTGCAGGATGGGTGTAGGGAAGGTCCATAGCTCCCCATTTCTTTACCAGCAACAGCTGTGCATATGTTTGAAATTTGGTGTGAAATTTGAAACCTTCCACCCCTGAGAGATGGGTGAGGACAACAAAATATGTTGTACTGCCAATTAGAATTATCAGTTTACATGTCCAGCGGACATGTGTGCAAATTGGGCAGCTATATATGGGGCGTCATTTTTTTGTGGGAACAGATTGCCCTTTTTTTATTTTTTTTTCAGGTGAGAGTGGAATGTGAGGTAGAGGATATAGGTATATTTGGGGAGGTAGGTTGGGGAGGTAAACAGACAAGACAAACAAGACGCATACAGGGGCAGAGTTCGACACATGGGGTGGATGAATGCAATTGACAGGGAAGGTTGTTTGGAAATCGCAAGCCCATGAGCCCACAGATCGTAACAGTGGAACTGAGATCCCCACCCATGGGCAGTCACCACTGCACCTTCACAGCCCCAAGGGTGACTGTGCTGGGGTCTGAGTAGGATGGGCAGGCTCACCCAAGAGAGGTGCCACTCTCGCCTCAAGCTGGCATAGGGGATCAGTGACTGAATGCTGGATCTCCCTATGGACCACAGCCTGGACCCTTCGAATAGTGACAGGTGGCCCTTCTCCGCCCATGCTTGCATGGGGGGGTGAGCCCCATCCCCTGCAGCACTTCCACCCGAAGGTGGCACAAGACCAACGGAGGAGGGGAGCCCGGGCTGGGCACCGGAGCTGCTGGTGCCAGGTGCACTCGCCAACTGAGGAGGGACAGGTGGGTCCGCTGGGACTGGCCTTCCCATACGTTCTGTGATTAGGTGTGTTTAATTACAACATAAACAACAACATTCCAGATTAGTTGTAACAGCATGCAGTAATATTCCTATTAACCCAACACACCAAGGTTCCAACAGTTGAACAGCAATCATAACACATGCATATATTGAATGACACTGTATATTCCAACAGCATGCAGGGATGTTTGGTAGCAGCAGGCCACCATGAATGTGGTGTTTGAACAGGGCACATGCATCAACATCAATGCAAATATTTATAAAACAATAGGACATATGTCCCAACAAATATTTAAGGTTACACATACTCATTGAGGTGTGGAATTGCATGGTTTATGCACATACGGTAGGGTGTAGAAAAAACCTTGGTTAACATCTTATAATGACCTTTTAGTCTACACTACATTCCCAGTGACTGCAAGTGTATATCCCCTACCTGTATTATTACACTTGCCACCATACATTAGGTTGTATCATGGGTTTGGCTAGTTCAATATATGCCTGACTTATATCTGACATACCAACTGTCCAGGATGCAGATGTTACTGCTACATATTTCTTGTTTGCATTTATATTTCTTTATCTACATATCTGGGATTTTTTCACATGACATTTTCACTTCGAGTTATACAGAACCCTGCATTTCTTGACACACACTCACATTTCTGGTGAATAGTTACATGCTACACGTGTGCCAGGTTTACTTATTCATGCCAGCCAGTAACTGACTATTGTGGACTGTATATATGTTTCACAGCTACTAGCACTTCCATCACCCACTTTATATGGGACTGCATAACTCTGGGTTGCCAGCACATTTTCAAACAGCACTGTTTGTATAATGCAAAGGTACAACAACATTGCAGACTCTGTGACACAGACACACTCTGGGTTTTAGACCTTTATTAATGACATTGCACACTTTTCCACAGGCTCACTCCTTTATTTGTTTTAACGGTGTTTATGGCAGACATGTTCAAGACATATTATACCTTTATTAATAGGTTAGAATAATCTTTTTTCAGGCTCACTCACTTATGTTATATGACAGTGCCTGCAGGGATATTATTCCAGACATATGTTACCTTTCTTAATGGGTTACTACACTCTTTTTCTGCCTCTCTGATGTTTTTATCTGATAGTACATGCAGAGGACTTATTCAGGCAATTCTATGGCTGTTTTATTGGACTACAACACTTTCTTTCATGCTCCCACCCATATTTTATATAACAATACATGCAGAATAATCACTAACCTGCCGGGTGGTGCAGCCTTAGCAGCTTATCAGCATAGGCTTGCTGATTCGCAGCACGGTCATCTGCAGCTGTAAAGCAAATGAAGGGATATTGAGACATACCTATCCATTATACATACTCCATTATCAATTCTTACATACTGCATTCCATGGCTACATACTCAGTTGTGGGGCATTCTGCATCCCATGGGCCTCCTGTATCCACTGGTTCAGGCTGTCCTGCTTTCGTCTCTTCAGGTCTGCATGGTGGTGATGGACCTGCTCACCAGTCCGAGGAACGCCTCTGGCACTGGTGAGGTCACGAGCTAACCGGTTCCAAGCCTCTGCCTTGTACTCCATCCCTTGGAACTGGCCCTGCAGGAGTCTTGTCTAGTGATGGTGGACAAGGAGCCAAACCATGTATTTTGACTCCTTGATGCCCAAACGTTGCGCTCAGAAGTGTGAACCCTCTCCTGAACCTGCCATTCTGACTGCAAATGTGAGCTACAATCAGTTATGGAGAGTATTCCCGCCTATGGGGCTTAAATATGCCGCATTTCCTGCATTTTTTTGTGATTGGCCATTTTGTAAAATTCTCAGCTGACTGCAGACCTGCTTAGTAATGGTTAAACTACCATTAGTAAGTTTATGAATGTTAGTAGTGGTTGCTTCCCCTATGTTGTCTTGGCTTAGTGGTTCTGTACTTTGATTATGATGCAAAGGGTCCTGGGTTCGAACCTTGTCATTCATTTATTTTAATACTGTCTAGACAGGCTAGGGGGTGAGGCTGCGTTTAAGCAACTTAGCTCTATGTTGCTCCCCGGTGCCCTACGGTGCCCTGGTTGATGTGGCGCGCCTGTCTGCGCAACCACATTGTGGTGGGTAAAGTGCTTTTAAACTTTGGGCAACTCTATTGCGCTGGGTAAAGTGCTATTACACTATGGGCAACTCTGTTTAGCTGGGTGAAGTGCTATTACACTATGGGCAACTCTGTTTAGCTGGGTAAAACGCTATTAAACTATGGGCACCTGTGTTTAGCTGTGTATAATGTTGCTTAACAGCAGGCTATTATATATCTGGGTCCTTTAAAAATATATATTTTGTTCATTGATACATTGGCCATGTCACTGCTTTTAATAAAATGTTAATCATATAGGTCTGGTATTATTTCAAATACTGATTTAAAACATAAATAAGAAGGGGAGTGGTGGGACTCAAACCATGAATAGCTTCTCTTTGTGCATACACTCTACCATTACTCTATTGTGATTTGGATTAATTTGCATAAGTAGTTCTTATATGCGCTTCAATGTCACAATTGCTAACTGTGGTTAAGCAATGGGCACACCCGCGCAAACAAGCGCAAATACGGGCAGCTATATCGTGGATTTAAAAAAAATAAAACTAATATTTTACGTTTTATATGTGTGATTGGGGTTTACAGTGTCAGGGAGTGTGGTGTTGGGTGCAAGTACATTTGAGCGAACTCGCTCTTGTCTGTTAACATTATGCTTTTTAAAACCTTGCAGGGGTGTGCACTTTTAGACTGCTCGGCAGTCGGATACGCCCCCTGCTTGCTTACTCAGTCCATGTAAGAGTTATGGATGAGTCAGCATGCCTTCATGAATATTCATGGCACACTGATGTCATATCATTCAATTGCAGTCTCCGAGTAAGACATATTAAGTTTTACACGGAGGTTTCATGAATCCGGGGGTAAGTTAATATAAAAAACAGAGGAGGAGATGTTGAATAAGACGATACTCAAAATGGTCAAGGAAATTATGTATGTTATTAGCATAAGAGAGGTTAGGGAATTGCTTATAATAATCGAAGAGACAGTAAAGAGTGTGTTGAAAGAAAAAAATCAAAGAGGTTAGATAGTCGAGTGAGAGTCAGAGTAAGATGCATCTCAGTTGAAAATTACTCATAGACTGTAACAGAAGTAAATTTTGTACAAATCTTAATCATCTCCATTGTTGGCCTAGCATTACCAGTAACAAGAAGTATTTAGTCAGTTTATTTAGTTATGTATCAGGTAAGCAAATTCTTTAAGCAAACTTTGTTCAGGACCAGGCATAAAAAGAAGTTATGTCCTTACCATAACGTTCCATGTGGAGTGTTCATCTCGCCTTGGTTATTACACATGGGTTCGGAGCCGATCCTCGGCTCCGTGCCGGCCGACTGCAAGCTCTGCATCGAGAAGAAGCTCGAGGACATCTAATACCCACAATCCCCCTCTGCCTTTACCTCAGATCTAGTTTGCAAGCAAACCAGACATAAAGCACGCACACATGCCAAACTATATACATAGAAGTACATATATACAAACATACCAAGGGTATGATAGTAACACTAATAATGCAACAGCAGAAGGAGAATACTCCAGACCAGGCACCAAATGGAACGTTCTTCCTAAGGGTGGGAGAGGTGGGAGTGTAATAACCAAGGCGAGATGAACACTCCACATGGAACGTTATGGTAAGGACATAACTTCTTTATGTGAGAGTGTTCAATCTCGCCTTTGTTCTTACACATGGGTAGCGTCCCTAGCTCCATGATCCTGAGGAACTCAAGGGAGAACGTTCTTGAGCACAGTGGAACCAAAGGTTGCCCTATCCCTAGAAACCCTGTCCACTTTGTAATGAGAGATAAATGTATGTGGTTTAGCCCAAGTAGCAGCCGCACAAATAGTGTCTAGTGGTGCGAGCTGCGTGAGCCAAAGATGTAGAAACTGATCTGGTGGAATGTCCTTTGGGTTTTACTGATAATGTTTGATCAGAGGCCTCATAAACATATGTGATACAGTCAGTTAGCCATTTAGAAAGAGTTCATTTCGTAACTGCAAGACCCTTTCTGCTGTCAGCAAAAGCTACAAATAGTTGATCAGATTTCCTGTGATCTTTTGTTCTATCCAAATAAAATCTGAGTTGTCTATGGACATCCAGTTTGTGCAACATATACTCAATTTATTAGAGTGGTTCTTAAAGAAGGTGGGTAATTCAATGGACTGATTAATATTACTAGAAGAGCAAACTTTGGGGAGAAAGGATGGATTAGTGCGTAGGGATACTCTGTCAGAATGAAATATTAAATAAGGATGTTTGACAGAAAGGGCCTGAAGCTCAGACACTCGTCTAGCAGATGTAATGGCCACTAGAAATAAAGTTTTCCATGACAAAAATTTCAATGTGCAACTTGAGGCTGGTTCAAAGGGTGGCAACATCAATTTAGAGAGCAACAGGTTCAAATTCCACGGTGATGTCGGACTTCTGACTGGTGGTCTGATATGAAAAGAACCTTTAAAAAAGGCTTTACAAAGTCTGTGAGCCATAATAGGTGCACCACATTCCTCTACATGATAGTTAGAAATGGCAGCTAACTGTACTCTTAAAGTAGCTGGGGAAGCTCCCTCATGAAATAGTTCAGTCAAGAACTCTAAAATCTTGTTTAATGGAGCTATAACAGGGTCCAAATGATGTGACTCTGCCCAAAAGACAAAACGTTTCCACTTACTGGTGTAAGTCTTTGTAGTGGAAACTTTATGAGAAGCTACTAAAATATCTTGAACCGCCGATGTAAGGGGAACCGACCTGGCTAGAAAGGGAAGTGGAGCAGCCAAGCTGCTAGATGGAGAGATTCTAGAGATGGGTGAGGAACTCCTGACGAGTGAGTCAGTAGATCTGGCTCTGGGTCCAGCATCCAAGGTCCCCGAATGCGGTGATGCAATAGAAAAGGGAACCAAATTTGACGAGGCCAGAACGGAGCAATGAGAATAATAGTCCTCTGAAGGTTGTTGGCTTTCTGTAGAAACTTTGCAATCAGGGGAAATGGAGGAAAAGCATATAGGAGACCCGGGGGCCAATCGTGCACCAGTGCGTCCCTGGGGACTTCCCCTGGAGGGGGTAATAGGGCAAAGTAGCTCCTGCATTTGGCGTTCATTGGAGACGCAAACAGATCGCAGGTAGGCTGGCCCCATTTGCGAAAAATCCTTCTCGCAACTGACTGTTTGAGGGACCACTCGTGAGGCAACAGTATTGCCCTGCTCAGCCTGTCGGCTATGACGTTGGATGACCCCGAGATGTGCGTTGCGATCAGAAAGCGACCGGTGGACTCTGCCCATTGCCAAATTCTCATGGCCTCTCTGCATAGTTGGTAAGACCTGGTTCCCCCTTGCTTGTTTATGTAACAGACTATGGACATGTTGTCTGTCTGAACTGCAATGTTCCCTGGAGGAAGAAGGGGAGCAAAGTGTTGCAACGCCAAAAACACTGCCCTCAACTCCAGAACATTGATGTGCAGATTGTACTCCAGATTGGTCCATTCGCCTTGGACTGTCTGTCCCTGAAAGATGCCCCCCCACCCTATCAGGGAAGCGTCCGTGGTTATAAATAAGCTGACGGTGCGGGTAGCACAAATGGTCTTCCGCTGGATAGGTTGCAAGTCTGTAACCACCACATTAGGTGTGATTTGCATGTTTTCGTTATCAATATTTCGTGAGTCAGTGGAAGTTGTTGGAATGACCATTGTGCAAACAGAAGCCATTGTAGCACTCTCATGTGCAGTCTTCCCAATGGTATCGCAACGAGAGAAGCTGCCATGAGACCCAAGACTTTCAGAACAATTTTTGCCGGGGACTTTCTGGACGACAGCAGAAGAGAAATGTTGATTTGAAGTGCTACTATTCTTTCTGTAGGAAGTTTTAGAACTAAATGGTGCGTATCTAATTCCGCTCCTATGAATAAGATATGCTGTGATGGCTGTAGTAAAGATTTTTCGAAATTTACTGAAATTCCAAGGTGTGTACAAAGTTGTAGGGTGTAATCCCTGGCCTGTATCAGTTGACGCCTGGTGGTGGCAGACAGGAGCCAGTCGTCCAGATACGGAAACACCTGGAATCCTAGGCGCCTCAGATGAGGGGCTACCACTGCCATGCATTTGGTGAAGACCCTGGGGCTGTAGTCAGACCAAAGGGCAGGGCTCGAAACTGATAGTGACTGGCTCCCAGCCGAAGCGCAAATGATCCCTGGACGCCCTGGCCATTTTGATGTGGTAGTATGCGTCCTTCAGATCTATCGAGCACATCCAGTCGTCCTTCTGTAAGAATGGAAGGATCGATTGAAGCGTGACCATTCGGAACTTTTCCTTCTTGTCAAAGGTGTTGAGATGGCTTAGGTCCAGAATCGGCCTCCAGTCCCCTGTTTTCTTTGGAACTAAAAAGAACCTTGAGTAAGTTCCAAATCCTATTTGGTCCGCTGGGACTGGTTGGATGACTCTTTTTTCTAGCAGCTTTGAAATTTCTGTAGCTGCTGGCTCTCGCAGATGGGGTGGTACATCTGGGAGTTTTCTTTGGAATGGGTGTGGATAGAAATGGGATTTTGTAACCTCTGGTAACAACGCTTTTTACCCAATTGTCTGAAGAAAGGTTTTGCCAGGCCTGAGGGTATAAAGCTAAGCGACCCCCGACTGCCTCCAGAGCAGGACAGTCGGGCCTCCTCTCAGGAGTGCTGAAAAGGTTTGCCAGGAAGGTTATCCCTGTCACCTTGGTTTTGCGGACCCCTCTGCCGCCAGGGCGGCGTCTTCCACCTCTGCCCCCTCTGCCTCTAGAGGGCATCACCCTGTGTGTTTGGGAAAGATCCTTGGGGTTTTCGAAACCACATTTTCCCACCACGTTGCCCTTTGGGGCACGGTCTGGAAGGGGTGGAAAAACGGACTCCGACAGCAGACAGAGTCTTTCCCTCCTGTTCACACCGGGTAAGGGTCTCCTTTACTTTAGGGCCAAAAAGTGTGGCTCCATCAAATGGGGCGTTAGTAAAGGAAGACTTGAAGGCTTCCGCAAACGAACATAAGCGCATCCAGGATTGCCTACGAAGAGCAATCGCTGAAGCCGCTGCCCTACTCGATCCCTCGGCTGCGTATGATATCAGCCTCATGGACGAGTTTACAATGGATGTAAGGGTGTTGAGATGGGCTGTAACTTTCTCTGAAACAGCAGCATCTGTAGTACCCTGGAGGGTATCTCCCAACTCTTTGACTAGATCCCTCTGTAAGCGTGTAAAATGAGTCAAATAGTTCAGGGAACGCATAGAGAAAGCCGCTGAACTGAAAATGCGCTTCCCGTATCTGTCCATGGTCCTAGAATCCTTGTTAGGCAGATGGACAGATGAGGAAGACTCCGACATCTCCTTTTTCGTGGCCGCTGCCACCACCATGGCGTCTACTGGAACTCCTTTGGTGAGGTAAGCCTTGTCCTGTGGTGCCGTAATGTACTTATTAGGCTTCCTAGGGACTGGTTCCACCGTGTCAGGTGTCTCCCACACCCTTCGAGCAATCAACTCCATTAACTCATCGAAGGGCGGAGTGATCCAGGAGGAGGAAGGGCGAGCACCAAATGCCTTCAGCAAAACTGACTCATCCTCAGAAGGGGGGAGGGATTGCCAGTCACCTCTCTGTTTTAGGATCTCCAAGATGTCAGAAAAGGAGACATCTTCTGAAGGTGACTTAGGGGACCCTTCTGACTCATCCAAGTCAGTATCGGATGTCAAAGATTCTTGTGGAGAATCCAAGTGTCTCCTCTTACACAATCTTTTCCTAGGGACTTCTTCGTGGGGAACATCTGAAGAAGCCTCCAAGGAAGAGGGGGCACCCTCTAGGGGTGGCTGAGACACCGGTGCTCGACGCTTGGATGTAGCCATGGGTGCAGAGGAGGATAACGGTCCTTTGTGGGGAGGAGAAGCTGTTCCTGCTGATGTGGTTGTCTGGGTAGACAACACCTTCCTCATGAGGTCGAAGGCCCCCGGGTCCCGAGTCGAGGTATCTCCCGGTTCCGAAGAAATGGGAAGAATCCCCGAAACAGGAACCGAAGGCACCGACCCCGAAGACGGAACCGAGTCGATCTGCGCCGAGGCTCCGAGAGGGAGTGTCGGAACCGAAACATCAGTCCGACTCTCGGTCCCTGAACCAAGGATGGATCTTCGACCCCGAGACTCCAGTACCGGATCGGATGGAGTCGAGGTGAACGGTGCCGACCGAGAAAAGGACGGTTCTGGCACCGAGGGCTCCACAATCATCAGTTCAGCTTCTTCCGGCTCCGAAGACTGGACAGGTCTCGGAGGAGGAACAGATGGAGATAGTGGCAGGCCTTCAAGTCTCGACATCAACTGAGAGGAGACCGAAATAAGTTTGGATAAGGCCGTATGGTCCATCAATTTCTGCACCACACGGTCCACATCGGTGTCGGAGAGGGGCCTGGAAGAACGAGTCGAAGGGATCGAAGACGGAGCCGACCTCAACAGAGTCGGTGGAGGGAGCTCCGTCACCGGTTCCAAGACTCGAGGCTCAGAAACTGCCAACAGTTGAACACTCGGCCCCGAAGTCTGTGGAACCGGTGATCTAACTTTACCCGAAGAGCTCGGAGCCGATGACTTGGGCTCCGACGTCTTCGATTCCTTCGAGGTTTTGGATGCCTGGTCTGAAGCATCCAGAGCCTCCTGGAAAGAGGGTTTCAATAAACCTCTGTCCATCAGTTTCCTGCGCCTATCTGTCATGACCCTCCCACTAAAAGAGTGACAAATAGAACAGTCCTCTTGTAAGTGGAGAGGGCTAAGGCAGTAGACACAGGAACTGTGGTTGTCCATGACCGACATCTTTTGGCCACACTGGCAACGTTTAAATCCAGATTTCATTTTCTCAGACATTTTGTAGTAAGAGAAAAAAGTCAAGTCCAGTAACAGTCAATCCAGAGAAAAAAAGGGTCAAATCCGGTAAATATGTCAGTCCGTTTGTCAATCCAAGTCGGGGTGGTAGGCCCCGAAAAATTCTATACCAGTTAAAAGAAGTTAAACTAAGTTAACGGTACCGAGAATTTCTCTCTCTACACACACACCATACACTAAATACAGTAACAAGTAATTTCTTAACAAGTTATCCTAAAATTTAACCAAAGGAAAGTTAAATCTTATCTGAAAACCCTCGAGCTAGCCTCCAGCGATGCGAATGCAGCAGCGGCAAACTAGATCTGAGGTAAAGGCAGAGGGGGATTGTGGGTATTAGATGTCCTCGAGCTTCTTCTCGATGCAGAGCTTGCAGTCGGCCGGCACGGAGCCGAGGATCGGCTCCGAACCCATGTGTAAGAACAAAGGCGAGATTGAACACTCTCACATCATTTGTTAGAATGTTATTATTACCAGCATCACAGAAACGTTATTAAAATTAAGTTAACAAATACAAGATAGAATGAAAAACACATTTCTTCAATCAGTATAGGAGATGTGATGATTCTATCAGTAACTATTCTCTTTTGAAAAGTATAACAAATAACTTAGCAAGACCATAAAAAACAAACAACTGATGCGTCAGGTGCCCAAAGTTCATAAGACTATCTTATACTAGTTTACTGAGAAATAAATGAAACTAAATTAATCAACATGCAGTACATATAATTAAATCAACACTAATAATATTGAAGACAGTGAAGTGAGGCTATACACAACTATATTTTTGGTGAATCAGTCATGTTGCTGTGTTCTAAGTAAAGCTGTGGCCTGATTATAAGTCCACATCCTACTTACACTGGTCTAGAAAGTTCATCCAGGTTAAAATTTTGTTTACAAACTTCTGTTTCTTCCATGTCATCACCCTTGTTCATTTTACCAAATGTGTTCGAGGGTGTTCATTACCTCTGAGGTACAAATGCACAGAGACACACACACACACACACACACACACACACACACACACACACACACACACACACACACACACAGACACACACACACACACACACACACACACACACACACACACACACACACACACACACACACACACACACACACACCGAAACAAACAATCAAAAGCAGATAAAACATTGTCCATCTTCACAGCAGTTAGGTGATTATGCAGACGTATATGAATGACAAGTTCTTTTCAAACGGTAGAATGAAAAATATAGAGTCATTTAACAAAATGTCCCATCCATCAAGGTACAACGTAGAGTCAAAAAGTGTCTGATGTACACAGGGATTCCAGAAATTTAAACACAGTTGGCAATCTACTCAAGTAGATAGTAAACTCTCCTTTGAGAATCACATTGCCAAAGTGGTTAGAAAATCCTTTTACTTGGCCCACCTTATTACAAAAGGGTTTGCATCCAGATCAAAAGAGGTCATTGTGCCCCTCTACTCATTGCTCATCAGACCCATCATAGAGTACAACGCCCCATTTGGGATGTATCTTACAAGACACCTGCAACAGCTGGAAAGACCACAGAAGTACCTCAAGAGGATCACTGGCCTGAAACAGATGCCCTATGCAGCTCAACTGAAGAATCTCCAGCTGTACTCGGTTGCATACTGCCTACTCAGAGGTGATCTCTGCTTGACATACAAGGCCATGTCCAACCCAGAACTGACGGACATGCTCCACCTAAAGAAAAGCTTATCCTCTCAAGCCACACGCTCTAGGGATCTAAACCTCACCACAACAATAAATAGGACATGCTGGAGGGATAGATTCCTATCACAGAGACTTCTTCTGCTTTGGAAAAAGATTCCAATCTACATTAGGCAGAGCTCCTCGCTAACATTCTTCAAGAGAAACCTTGACGAGTGGATGGGAAACAGAAAGTTTACCCCAGGGATCACTTCGGTGGCTCTGCTGGACAGAGGCACAGGGAACTAATCTAAGGGGACAGAGAAAGCCAACACATTCTGGCTAGGCTTATAAATGCTTTCGGGCAGATAGCCTAGTACCTACCTATGAACCTAAGCAACAGGCCTAGCAAACCCAACCAATGTATCAAATAAAACCTGTATTACAAGCAGCAGGAGCAAGCAAATGCATAGTAAAGTATGTAAATCAGCTAGTTTTTTTTATAGGTGCATGGATAAGCACTAGGCCAGCTGCCCTTGCAGGCCATTTTAAGCTTTGCAAATTTTGTTATATAAACTGGTCTTACCAATCCCATGGTCGATAATTATATATTACCTGAATGAGAATAACTGGGATCATACCATAGATCATTTCAGGAAACCCATGCATGGGATAAGGCATTTTAAGAGCTGTCTCTGTCCATTATCAGTACAGGTGGAAGTCCTGGGGTAAATTTTCTGTTTCCTGACCATAGATTTAAGTTGCGTTTGAATATGGACAGGGATGATTCTGTTCAAGAGAACAGTATCCTCTACAAGATATACTTCTCTATCCAAACTGTTCTGTTGATGTTGCAGAAGAGGATTCCTAGACTGAGTATTTCTGATGCCATTTCACTTGCTCATGTGCAATACATCCATCAGTAATGGAGTCAAGGATGCCTTGTATGCCAGACACCACCACTTAGTAGTCTTTAGGATATCAAGTATAATGACAGGACTTTGAGTTAGTCCATGTAGGACATGTTGTTTAGGCCTTCTGTACTTTTAGTAAGGTATCTAAATGGCATTCCAGTTGCTGCATATGTCTGGACAGATACACACTAAAGGGGGAATTATATTCAGTGACTGGTCTAATGAGAGGAAGGGGAACAATGACATCCCTAGATCTTGACACAATCCCTTTGTTTATAAGCCATACAATATAGAAGAACTTTCTTGCAATAATGGACACATGTTGGTAAAATGTTAGGTCACTGTCCATATAAGTTCCCAAATTCTGAAAAAACTCTTAGGATATTTTTGTCAATGTGGTAGTTCCCTGATGGTAGATGACTTCTCAAAGTAATACAATAATGTATTTTTGGCATTGAGTTTCAGTCCATGATTTTGACACCAGTTATTTATTTGGGACAAACTTTCCTGCAGGATGCCTAAGTCATTTGGGGATTCGATGACTACTCCTAGCTTGCCATCATCTGGAAAATTAGTCAGTCAGTGCCCTTCAGTATTGGCTTTTACTTCAAAAAAGTAGATGCCAAACAGGAGAGATCCCAGCACAGAAAACTGGTGGACTTCACTGGTGACTTGTGTTTTTGTGGAAGTAACTTCCTCTGTTTTGATTATCTGCATCCTATATGTAAGCCAGATGGCAATCCAGTGGGTGACACAGGGGTTAATTCTCAGATTAGTTAGCCTTTCTACTATGCCAGAGTGGGGAATTTTGTCAAAAACTTTGGCCATAGGTTCATAGGTGATTACTAGGCTAATGGCACAAGAGCTTTTACAAGCCTAGCCAATAATACCTAGGAAATGACAATATTATATTTTAATTCCCTAGATATGGGATGGTGTAGTATCAGGGTAGTGGGTCTTTGGGTGATGGAGCCCTTAGTCATTTTACAGACTGCCTTGGGCCATAAGGAACATGAGCAGTACTCCAGGATTTAATTTGTCTTTCTGAATCCATTTATCCCAATTCTTTTTCAAGAGAATGAGGGACAGACTTTATTTTGTGAAGATGGGAAGTTTATTCCGTAGATGAGGTAGGCTTTGAAATATGAATCTGTATCTCAAGCAAGTTCTGTTAGAGTGAAAAATAAGGTCCAGGTCCATGAATAGCATAACCCTTGCATATTTGTTCTTGCAAATATGTGCCATGTTCATCAGGTCTGGATCAGAGAATGCCTTGTAGGGCAGGCACAAGTCATTTCTCAATAAATTAAATTATACAGAGTAAAGGGATAGGGCCTTTAGTCAGTCTGCATAAGATATGTTTCTTACGCTTTGTATTTTTTTAGTGAGAAACCTCTGGGGTCATTCCAATTTCTTTAAGTGTCTAGTTAATTACATGCAGAAGGGAACATTGTACTCAATTATGGGCCTGATGAGGGCCACATACAATGGCTCTGTTACATCCTTTGACCCCGAAGCTATGATTTTATTTATAAGTTGAGCCACACAGAAGGATTTCCTTACTACCATAACTACCTCGTGGTCAAAGTTTTGGTTACTATCTATCTGTGTTCCCAGGTCTCTCAATACTGGGTCCACTTTAAGGAGTGTGCTATCAACATTATAATTTGCAGGGATTTCTGATTTACTTAAGGGTATAATTACACAGTTTTTAACTTTCAGTCTCAGACCATGATTTTGGCACCAGTCATTTGTAATTTTTAGGCCTGTTTGTAGGATGTCAACATCATTTAGTAATTCGATGATTGCTCCCAGCTTACAGTCATTGGCGGACTTGGTGAGCTAGAGGTCCACAACATTACCAAACAGGAAGTGCACCAACATAAAGCCCTGTGGGACACCACTAGTAACAAATTTCTTATAAGAAGTGGATTATCCCATCTAGACAACATGTGTTTTATCAGTGAGTCAGTTTGTAATATACCTAATGATGTAGGGGGTTATGCATAATTCAATAAGTTTATCTATGATTCCTGAGTGAGGGTATGTGTTGAAAGCTTTGGCCAGGTCTAGATTAAGTGGAGTGTACCATTTTAAAAGAAACAACCAAAGTTCACAAAATAAAATAATGACAATAAGGCCACTGGTCCAAAGAATATAACAAGTTTAATAAAAACCTTAGTACCTCTGCTTATTCAGCCTTCCAAGAGTACAAAAATACATTATGAACCATCCCTAAATATACATTAAATCACAAATAACAAGCAATTAATCACCCAATCATACAATAATCAAATTATATATTTCCAATTGCATTCTTTATTGAGCCCAATGGCTCGCAAGTACCATACTTCAAAATAAGCAAAGTTTCTTTTTTTAAAAGTTTATCTTTCAAACTTGTACATTCCCCTACACACACCTCTACCTTATCTAAAATACAACCTTTTAAGTTGTCAGGATTAGAATTATGTAAAGACATGAAATGGCTACCTAGGGGACTATCCATCTTTTTATTATTGATGTCCCTAATATGCTCTTGGAGATGAACCTTAAAACTCCATGATGTCTCCCCTATATAAAATAATTCACAGGTACATTTTAATGCATATACAACACCATCAGTGTTGCACATAAATTTACCCTTTGTTGTGAATCTAGTACCATTAATGTATGGAAAAAAATTAACCAGATATTTACAAATGGAACATTTATTACAGGGAGTAGTACCTCCACAAGCCATAACATTCCTACTAATACTAACCTCTGGTGGAATGAAGTGGTTATGTACTATCATATCTGCCAAATTTCTGGCCCTTTTATAAGAAATATTAACATAGTCAGGTAATATATACCTTAAATCTTTATCCTCAGTAACATGGACCATAATAGTCATACTTGTCTGACTATTTCTCCCAACATAACATTAAAGAGGAAGTCACAAAATAAATTTCATTTTTATTTTTATCAATAGTGGATATATTTCTAGTATGCATATCCTGTCTCCTATGCATACTATGCCTAGTTCCAAGTGAATCATGTTGATATCTTATTTCCATTATTCTTAATTTGGCCTCAGAAACTTCATCTACATTATAACCTCTACTAACAAACATTTTTTCAGCTTCCACTATTTCCTTATTAAATACACCATCCGTATCACATAACCTATGGATTCTGAAGAACTCATTATAAGGCAATGCAGACATTTGGTATCGAGGATGGCAACTGTTCCCATATAGAAATAAATTTCTTTGCTCAAATTTTCTATATAGGCCAGTTTCAAAGCCATTCAAATTAATATCCAGAAAATTGACCTGTGGGGGGGGGTCAGGTGTATTCCATCAGACTGAAGCCCATATTGTTAGATTATAAATCATTAATAAATATCCGGGCATCTGCTTCACTTCCATCTCAAAGAAAAATTAATTCATCTATAAATCTAAAGTACAAAATTACCTGAGAGCTATAAAAATTATGGAGATATATATATAATCATCTTCAAACTTAGCCATCACCAAATTAGCATA
The DNA here is from genome assembly GCF_019279795.1 of Protopterus annectens. NCBI lineage: Eukaryota > Metazoa > Chordata > Ceratodontiformes > Protopteridae > Protopterus > Protopterus annectens. Next base: position 765,982,295 of record NC_056730.1, read on the forward strand.
TATGGGGCAAACACTGCCCCCATGGCTGTTCCCCGTAACTGGTGGAAAACTTCTCCATTAAATGTAAACAAAATATTTTTTAAACAAAAAGAGACCAAATCAATTACAAAGTGGGACACAGGTGAATCACCTAGAAAATAAAACAAAGCTGGAATCCCTGCATTATGCCCTATATTAGTATATAGGCTTTTAACATCCATACAAAGCCAAAACATAGTACTGTTCCAGGTAGTCCCCTTGACTTTATTCAAAAGATCTTGACTATCTCTAATACAGGAAGAAGTGCTGGGAACATATTTTTTCAAGTATTCATGTAATAAACACTAATATTCTTAAGAAAATAATTTTCAGCAGATACAATAGGCCTACCACTAAGATTTTCCAGGCCTTTATCTGTTTTTGGTAAGCAATAAAATACTGCTATATTGCTATTATCAGCCTTAAATTTCTTTTCCAAATCACCGGTCGTAAAATCCAAACCCTTCTTCAATAGAAGTTGACATTCCTCTACAGACACATAATATCACACTTCTCATACACTTCAGCATTATTAAGGTGAGCATAGAACATATCCAAATATTGAGTATAATACACAATTACTATTTGATTCCCCTTATCCGATTGTTTCACCACCAAACTTCTGTCATTGCAAAATTCACAGAAAGCCAGCCATTGCTGTTTGCTCAAATTTTAGCACACATCAGATTTATTTTTTATATGCTTCCAATAAAGCTGTTCCACCTCAGAATTAAGAGTAGAAATATAGCTTTGTATTGTGTGATTCACAAAAGGGGGAATGCAATAACTTTTCATTTGAATAGTACTAGTATTAAAATTGCTATAAGTATTAACATCAGATAAAAAAAAAATGTCCTGTGATGAAAAACAAAAATGGAAAGAGTCCTCAGAGCATGTATTAAATTCACACAGACTATTAGTGTCACATTGGTTAAAATGATGAATCAAGTGCAACTTCCTACAAACAAACATAATTCACTTTTAAGAGTATGTAACCTAGGCAAGCTGTAGGTATAAACTTAAGCCCCAAATGTAACACAGATAGTACAGCTTCAGAAATTTCACATTTAGACATATTCACTACTAAAGAGTCATTAGGCAAATCACACCTGTTAGTTTCAATGCTTTCTTTTATTGAACTGACCCTTCTATTCTGGTTCCTTCACTGTCCCAATCATTACAGCCATGTTTTTTATTGTTTTTATAGGATTTGACAGCACTGTTGCTACGAAAATGCCTCTCTAAGTCTGCTGGATCCTGAGCTTGTTGTAGTGCTAGAAAATGTTAATTTTCACTGTCAGCCCCCATATTAGACTCCTCTTCTTCTGAAGTTGCAAAGGATACTATGGTGGAAGAGGAAGTAGTATTACTTTTGCCCTCCTACCTCTGGAGGACAACCTATTACAATTGCATTTCCATAGAAATGCCTTGTCCAGGTTGTAATCTCTAATGTCTCTGTTAAGTTTATTAGTTTTCCACTCCACCAATTCCTGTTCCAAATCAGTTAATTTCATATTACCTTCATGAAGTATTTCAATATTTCATAGCCAAGGATAGATGTTTTTGTAGCTCCACACTCACCGCTGCAATTTCCTCCTTGAGCTGCCGTTTTCTAAGGTGGTCCCTATCAATTAGAATATGCACCCATTCTGTAGAGCACTGGTGTGCTGCCTGGATCCACCTTTTGCGAAAGATGACATTATCAGGATTTCCCTCATCAAATGGTGTAGTGGGTGTTTTGAAGGCCCTCAGCCCTCTTGGAGTGATATTAAGTTCAATATAGTGCTGGAGACATAAATCATCTCCTTGTGAAGCAAGTTCTCTAATTTGTCCCTTAAGTTACAAACTTCTGCTGATAGACAGACCATACCTGAAGAGCCCACCATTTGAAAAGGATTAGAAAAGCGACGGTCCCATACATTTACCAAAGCCATTGCACCCATATTCACATTACTATTAGCAAAGTAGTTACCATATCATTAGTTCTGGAACCTCTCTTATTCAACTGAAGAACATACTGCCGCATCGATCCTTGGGTGCCATCAGTGAAATCATCCCTGAATGGACCATTAGTGTACCAGTTTATCCTCATCAGTGGCCCTGGTAACTTTCATAAAGATGTCCACCAAATTGATCAGGCAAGACCTGATTTTGGCAAAGTCATACTGGATCTGTTTCAGTGTTTGGAGATTTCCTATGTCATTATTAATCAGGTACATAATAATTATCTCCAAAGCCTTGCAGGTAAGACCAGTCAAGTTTAAGGGTCTGTAGTTCTCTGTGCCAGTTGATGGGCCCCCCTTGTGGAAAAGGACAACTGTTGCAGTCCTCCATTCCTCTGTGATGAAGCTGTCCAGAAGCTGTGGTTAAAGAGGGTTTCTAGAATCCATGATCGATCCTGTTTAAAGCTTTTTAAGAAGCATCCTGGAATGTTGTCGGGACCCATGGAGGCTGTGTTTTTGGCTTTAGTGAGCAAAATAAGGGCCTGTTCCCTCGTAATGACCAGTAGGGGGATGGTTGTTGGTATTTCTTTGGGTGTGGTAAGAGATGATGGAGGAAGAAGTTTTATCTGAATTTGTTGGCCAGCAAGCTTGCTATTATTTCAGGATGGGTGTATGTGTTGCCATTCATGATTAACTCGGAATATTGCTGAACATATCCCCTGAGGTTATGAACATAATTAAAAAAAAAGCCTTATTGCTATCTTTCACCTGGGAGGCTGTCTTTGCCTCATAATTTGCTTTGGCAGAGATGACCAGCTGTTGAATTTATTTGTTTAAACTGGTGAGTGTCTTTTTGTACTGTTTTCTTTGTTCCTTCTTGGCTTTGGAGAAGATTTGTTTCCTTTTGTTAAATAGCTTATTTATGCTAGGGGTCCACCAGAGTGTTTTATTTTTGCCAGTAATCATAGATTTGACTCAAACAGTTACTTCTTCTTTTATGCAGCTATGAATGTGGATGTACAGTGCTTTTGTGTACAGCACAGAGCAGGCCTCAGTGTCATCTGAGTTAGGAGGACTTGCAAGTTTAATAAGCTGTCATTTAGTGTATGGTAGCATGTCCAGTTGAGGTGTGTGGTGGGTACAATTTTTCCTTCATCCATTGCTTTGGTAAGCTTTTCAAAAAAAATCCATCAGGTTGAGTAAGCATAACCTACCCTTTACAAATCCAAACTGAGATGGGTCCAGTGTTTGAAAATTCTGTGTCCTGATTGATAAGTTCCATAATAAATCTTTGCATTGCTTTGCATATGAGGCTGAATAAATGTATGGGTCTACAATTGCCTGGGTCTGTGGAAGGACCTCCCTTATGCATGGGAATGACTGTAGCTGTTCTCCATTCATTTGGTTCAACATCTGTATGATGATGGAGACTAAAAAGTTCTGTTAGGATTGTGGCTAATTCTTGCCTCATGCTATTTAAGATGCATCCAGGGATATTGTCAAGACCCGATCAAAGCAGTATTTTTAGTTTTTGATAGCACTTGTCTAACTTGTCTTGTATGATAGCTGGAAGCAAGCCAGTTTTGGGTATTATCTTGAGGGACAGATGGAGGGGAGAGAGGGGTAAAGCAAGAGCTATGTTTATCATCCAGAAAGTTCACTATAACTTCAGCGTCAGTGTAGGTAACATTATTCACAATCAGCTCAACACATTGTCCTATTGAGATTACAAACATAATTAAAAAATTCCTTGTGAATGTCTTTGGCTTGGGTTGCTATTTTAGCCTACAACTTGACTTTGTTGGATTTAAGCTCCTGAGCTGTTTGTTTATTTCAGTGACAAGGCCTCAACATTCTGGGCATTACTCTTCTTACTTTTGATTAAAATTATTTTCCTTTTATTACAAGGTTTGCTGATATTATGGTCCCAGGTTTGTTTTTTGGGGTTTGCCCTGCACTTGTTGCTGCATCTATGCAGCTGCTGACATGCTGACATATTGTTATAGAGTATGTTTCTGCATATTCAATGGAGTCAACTTAGTATGATGGGGATTTGAAGCTTTCCAGTGTATCACTTAGGAGTAGGTAGTTTGTCTTAAAGAAATTTCTAGAGGTACCTTGGGTGGAAGGGATCTCTGTTTTCATTTTATTTCAAAGGAGACTGCTTTATGGTCAGACATAACAAGTGATGAAGATACACAAGGGATGGTGCAAGGTGCTCCCATATCAGTAAGAACAAGATCCAAGATTTTATTCTCCTAGTGGGTACTCTGACTAATTGCTCCAGGGTATGTGTATTAACAAAGTCCAGGAATCTCTATCCTTGTGCACTAGTGGTGGTTTAGGTTTCCTAATATTTAACTGGATAGTTTAGATGATCTAGAAAATGGTATTTGGTTTAATACTAAGTGATTCTAATTTCTGTAAGAGGTATTGTGGCTTTCTTGTTTCACAGAGAGAGTTCTATAACTCACTAATGTATGGTATTGGACCTTTCTGATGACTATTTGGATATGAGGAAGCTCTAAGGTATCATGCCACTTTACTAGCCCTGACGTGAGTCTCTTAGGGATGTAGACTGATAACACCTCCACCTTTTTTCTCCTCCTGTACAGTAACTGAACTAAATGTGTGGAAGGTGTTATAGCCTTGCACATCTGGAGTGCTCTCTGCTATTTTAAACCATGTCTCAGATAGTAAACAGACGTCAATGTCTTCCAGGGAAAGAAGGGCTTATATGAAGTGGAGTTTCTTGTTTAGACTCCTAGGACTGATCAGTAACACCTTCGTATTCTCCTTTGCTTGATTTTTATGTTGGTAGGCTTATCAATTTGGCATTGCCTACAAAAGACACTGTGGGGGTGGAAAATGAATTTGCCAAAGACTGAAACCCTAGAGGGGACAGATGCAGGCCATTCCTGGTGAAGCAGCATGGTGTGGTATATCCTCCCAGGATGACAAATATTGGTCCCCGTTTGAATGACACCAAAAACTAAACCAATTATTGAAGTCAATTAGCTTTGCTCAAATCGCAGCATCATCCTTGGTGAAGGATTATTTGTATTACTTATATTATTATTGTTTTGATTACCCGTGTACAAATGAATCAAATTTGAAACGTTGTACTGCTATGGCATTCATACACAGAAAATACAGTAACAACAGTAACATGCAGCAGCTAGACACAAAGGACACTTTCTTTTAAGGTTCCAAAGATTGATTTGCAGAAAAAAAACAGGGATGATGTTGCAAGAATATTCTACTACCAGATCCCTCAGAAAGATTTTAATGTACACATTACTACATGAATATAGTCTAACCTAAATCAGAAGAGCCAGAATATGCACACAAGTTGCAGATATAGGGAAGACAAAATGGGTGACAGGCATCACATGTTTTGGTCCTGAAGAAAGTATTCTTTAGTGTTGACTGGGGTTTTAATTTTACTGAGAGTTCTCTGGGGAGCATCATTCCATCTAAATGAATGAATCATAATTTGTGGATTCTTTGTACTCCATTAAATGTCTTACAGAGATAATCACGTGTCACCATTTCTGGTAATTTATCAGAAGTACTATATGTATCTGAAATTCCAGTGCCCTCCTCACTTCCCATAGTGAACTATGGAGGCAGAGTTTTCTAATGTTGAAACAGATGAAGAAACAGCTGACTGTAGTGAGAGGATTAGAGTTAAAAGCTGATAAGTATCAGTTTAAATGTTGTCTGGCATTAGTCCAGGGAGGATTAATATTACATGAGGAAAGAAAGACAAGTGATCCCATAGATCAAGGTAAAAAAGGGTTTTCCATTAATACTACAGAACTTATTCTCCAGTCATTTATAAACATCACACAGACTCAAAACAGGGTTATGGGCCATCTGCTTTGTACCATCTTGTAGAATAGTATAGAAGTATAAAACATGTTCCAAGCATAATTGTGGTATTGAAAATGGCCTTTGTTTCCTGCTATTGTATCTACTTTTATTGTCATTATGTTTATTTTTATTATTTTTATTTTTATTATACATATTTATTCTTTTTATTCTTACTTGTTTTGGGGAGTGGTGTTGTTAGATTCCTGAACTGTATATGTTAAAAATCTATACAAGATTTGCAAGATGTGTTTGGATTATGTAGTCATGGGAGAAGCGAAGGTAGATGGGTCTGAAGAGTTAGTTACTCAGGGTGTGGGAAACTGAAGGGTTTCTGTTGAAATTCTGAGGACAGCAGGTGTGATCCTCATTATGGGGATATTGAATACTGGATAGATTCACTACTAAGTCTCAGGCTATGGGTATCTTGATATATTCCCCTAAATCTAAGATATAGTGCTCCAGGAGTTAGTATATAGAAATGGCAGTGCCCCCCCCCCCACTCTTGCAAAGAAGATTTAATGGTATTACAATGAGTTTCAAGATTAGCTGTATTTCTTTGCAAATGTTAATCTTTATTTGTCATTATTGCAGGACTCATACTTATGGATGTTGCCTTCTGATAGGGAGACTGAATCAGAGTGTCAGGCAGCCAGACTTTTAAGAAGAAATGTGAATCAAGACTGCCACACAGGGATATTGAGATAAGATGTCAGGTGCAGCTTTAGGAGTAGATGCTGTCTGAGGCATGTAATCCTTTGTTTGTCACACTATCCCTCTTCCTTTCCTTGATTGCTTTTTCCATCTCTATCACTGCAAATAAAGACTGGTTATTGAAAAAGTCTATAACTAAATCTTGGGCCCAATTTTTGTGACTCTTTTTTATACTAATATTTATTTAGTTTACAAAAAACAGAACAATATGAAATTTGAAAAACAGAGAAAAAGAAACAAGACACCTCATATACAATGTTACCCTCCCTATTAAGAAGTTCCAATGTGGTTTAACCATGGGTCAATGGCAGAATGTATGATGATTATCCACTTACTTCTGTCCACATCTCCAATTATTATCTGATTGAGAGAGAGAGCTAGTCACTTTAGCCTACTGGATTTCATGTACCATCAATACAAAATTCTTAGTCATTGACTACAGTATGTGAGCCATTTTTTAGTTTGTCAAGAGCCTTTCAAACCTGTGGCCAATGAATTATAATCAAGCTTACCTCCTCCTGATTCTTCTTTCTGCTAATTATCAAATATTTCAGGCCTATATTTTAAGTAATCAAAGGTCTTTGTAGATCAGGCTTTCCCCACCTTGTTTAACTTTCTGCCATTTCTCCCAAGGCAAAATTATTGCTTTACATCCCTTAGGTAATAAATAACAATTCCATCTCCCCTTAATTTAACAATATGTAAACCACTGATGTGAGAGGTAAATTGAATTCCTCACACAACACCTTGGAATCTTTAAGGGATTCCTCAGAGGAAGAAATGATTATCTACTGCCATTACTGAAGCCTTTTAGAGTCCCAAAGCTTCATCCATTCCTCCCCTGTGAGATGAATAATCTTAGAGAGATGTCAAATCATTTCCATTGGTTCCATTACCCAAGCCATTCAGCTTCAACCAGCTTGTCATCATATATTCATTGCAATCATTTATTGGACAGTTTGTAATCCCGTGCATTTACCCACACCCACATTTTCATTATTCCCCTTGCTCACCTCCTCACTCTCTCTTCTATGGTTATAATGTTGAAATGCTAGGGCATAACTAGCTACATGTGAAATGCCTAATCCTCCATAACATCTTGGGGTCTGAGCAAGGGATGCTGAAATACATCTCCCTGAGTCTTGCAATATAACCTTATCTATCCACTCTTGAATTTGCCATAGAAATAGGTGCTGCAAAGGGAGTGGAAGGGTATGTACCACATATAAAATATGAGGTAATATCATGGTCTCAGTTGCTTTAACCTTACCCATGATTGATCTAAAGTTAACCAATATGAGAATTTTTGCAACTCGTTTCAGTAGTATAGTCAATTTGATGATTCATAATTTTGTACAGACATGAAACCTGCATCTCCGCTAAGTAAAAATAATTTTCAGGTGATAAATATTAAGTTTATGAAGCAGGGATCATTTCAAGGTTTAGGCTAGACTTCTGTATTGCCATTTGTGAAATTAACTTCTCTGCTAGACTATTTGGCAGATTTAAAGCATAACTCTTCTGTAATTATAACCACAACTCACTCAGTACATTCTTTTGAATACACCTGAATACATTTATTCCAGATTGTTTCTAAAATTACTCTTCATGATTATTGCATGTCTGATAGAAAATGGGTGGGCATTAACTCAGTAATAACTGCAGGGGGTAGCATGGATTAATTATTTTTTCTATACCCACCCATATAACCTACATATATATGTTTCAAAAACAGTCTTGAATTTAATCTTGAGACATGGGATGTTTCAACTGCAATTTGTGGCTAACCATCCATCCATTTTCAATACCTCTATTTTCAATGCAAGGTGATGGATAGCCAGAGCTCAACTGAGTAAACAGTAGACATAATGAAAGGAATCAGCCCCAGAGATTATGTCAATCTGTCAAAGTACACAAACATATAAAAGGGCATGTTTTATATGCAAAGGCAACATTTCAGTCAGAAATAAACTTAAGATCCAATTATTGTCTTAAGGTACAAATAGAAAATGTCCATATTGTATCCATAAAGTGACGGTGTTGCCCTCCCCCAACCAGGCCACTTAATATTATAAAAATATACTCATCATTCCATTTCTGAATGTTTTCTCTAAATAGTAAGAAAACAATTGTGTGTAGAGGATTACTATACTGTGTAAAGATCGGTGCAGTTGCTGCTGTAGGAATTTGTTTATGCACTTTATATGTTCTCTGCTCTCTGAACCACAATACATGAGAGATAATCAAAAAAAAAAAGAAAAAAAAAAGAATGTACTCAGCTGAGTCCATGAAGTTTGAAAGGACAGGGATATCACCTATCACTCTTCACAGGACAGCCATGGATAATAATGCGCTGTGGAAAATTTACAGATATGTTAAGAGGAAAAAATACTTTCTTTCATTGCCCTAACCACTGAAGAACATTATTAAGGTCATAGCTAAAATATCTTAAAATGATTCAAAATAAAAACAGCTAAAGTTATACAACAGTAAGTATTTAGATACTCAAGTATAAGTGAATCTTTTGAATATGGCTCAAGGTTTAATTTGTCCCACATCATCTCATGTTACATTAAAATGCCATGTTTTGAAATGTTTTTAAACAAATAAATAAATGAAGAAGTAAAGAAAATTTTAAGATTTACTCAGGGTCACTAGGCAACCCAGAGTCACTGGCTTTATGTTATTCACTGATGTTTGCTCTTAAAGTGCCATACGCTTCATAGTCACTAGCAGGGATAGGCAAGAAGCAGCCTTTCTGTATTTAGCCTCTCAGTGACTATAGTCCCCTCCATCTCCCATGCAGAATTTATAATTGATTCAATCTTTACAGTTACTAGCATAGGTTGACAGGGAATTACCTTTCCACACTTAGCTTAGCAGAAATCATAATATCCACCATGCTGTACTGACAGGCTCACAAAAGGGTGAAACACGTCATGTCTAAAGTTAGTGCGATTTGGCTTTATTGGCCTGAATGCACTAGTAAAAGCTCAAAAAAGTAAAAAGTCATGGACATTTAGAAGCCATGGGGCTGAAACACTGAGATGTCCTAAAGGTGTCATTTGCATATGCCCCGTGGTCCTCCACTATAAAAGATTGTGATGAAACTAGCCTGGCTTGGCCTTTCTTCTGTTTTTTTACTAAATTGTTTGTCTTTGTTACTTTTTAACCCTTTGCTTTGGACATAAGTCCCTCCGTATCTAACAAAGAGTCTGTAACTTATCAAAGATTTACAAATACTATCTCAGACAGGCAGTAACCCTTCTGTGTTCAGTCTATAATCCTCTCATTCTCCTACAAAGAGTGTGTACTTATTGTAGATATAGAAAAATTATACAAGCAACTGAAGTGTTAAGTAAAAGATGTCAGGTAAAGGAAGGCAAACAGTATCTCTTAACTGCACAGAATTCCTCAGAATTTACCAGTTTTGAGGGCAAAATAATGAGGTGCCATGAATTTCCAGGGGACCCTTCAATTCCTGATTTCTTTTATGTGATAGGAGGGACATGAGCGTAACTCTGTTCAGTGCATCTCAGTATTTTCCCAGATTATGGTGGTCGTTCTGTATGGGGTCACCCTAGGGTACAGAACCACAGTCAAATTTGGCAGATAAAGACAAATACACACACACACACACACACACACACACACACACACACACACACACACACACACACACACACACACACAGTTTAATCACACTTCATAAAGCCTGTTTTCTAAACCTGTTCTTCTTGCACGATATGATTACAAATTAAGGAAATATCTTCCCAAACAGCAAAGGCAAAGAAACACAAACTAGCTATTATTTTGTATATGACAGTGCATAAAACAGTCCATAGTTAATAAGTTTGCCTTCATTCCCTCTCTCTTTATCAACATTCTTTCAGCTGCACCACAAACAGAAATAAGGGAAGTGGTGCCACAAGAAGATTCAGCGGCTTTGTTTTTCTTTCCAGTCAGGCTGGCTGATGCTCATTGCTCAGATTCCAAGACAATGACAAACACTTATGAAAGCAGCAGCATGATGACACTGTAGGGTAAACGTACTCCTATATTCAGAGTCCCAATAAGTGGCTAGCAGTAGTGTCCACATTTCCTCCCAAAAGTTAGTTACTCTCGAGCACTACTTACAGTGGCAAGCAATAATTTCTTGCAGATAATACCAGAAAATCCACAGCTAAAATGTATCTGTTCTCTTCTCTCCTATACACATTACAGATCTTTAACAAGCTTAACATTAACATCACAACAAAATTAGACTCATACTACTACAAAGCATTAAAATTCACAGTCAATCAAGTCAGAGCATCACTCTACATCTCTAAAAAGACCTAAAGTGCCTGGAACTACCACAGTACTTATCATACCCCAACTATGTACTGCCTACAACCTAATATACAGCCTAGACAAATGACCCTCTTAAAGAAATGTTCTGCAACCTTATACAAGCACCAGGACCCTACATTCCAACAGTAAAACCTTGAGAGATATTGCTGAAATACCATTGACACACCTTTATATGCAGCTGAGGAACTCTTGGAAATAAACTCATGCAACTTGCAAGTGATGGTCTTAGGGTGGCTTTTATTTTCACATACAAATTACATGACAGCACTTTCAGGTTATGCTCATACCATTACTGTTGAATGCTCCACATGATAAGCAATTAAAATGAAACTTTCCCCCGCTACAGGCAATAAAACTGAAACTGCACCCCTCACATCATATTCTAACAAAGGCTGAAATAGTTGTGTTGAGCTCTATTGCAAAAGAACTTTTGTAGGCATCTGTAGGGCATGTTAGTGGTCCTTTTTATTATGTCCTAGTGACATAATCATTTGCAGTGCATCTCCATGTCTCTTAGAAATATGTAAATTTGGTGTGAAGAGCATGTAGTTGATGGTTTTATATGCAGTCAGAGCAGAGTTTAAGAAATACTTGGTTGCTGTCTGAGCATTTGCAGCAGAACTAGAAATGCTGAGTGTAAATCAGCTGTGTGGTTGTATCGTTCATAAATCTGGAAATCTAACCATTAGCTTAGAAGGAGTGAGGAGCATCAGCTTGTCTCCAAACTTGCTGAGTGTCCCATTTGAAGGTTGCACTATTTTTCTTAGGATCACCTACATTTCTATGTTATAGCCGCCCGGAACTGATTAAGGGGTAGTCAAGTCCTTCTTGGGCATAAGCAGGCCAGCAATCATAAAATGACTTTAGGCAGCTGTCAGCAAGATCCCTGAGTTTAATCCTAGCCCACTAAGACTGGAGATCCAGTACCTTACATTCATAGTTGTCAACTTTTAGTTTGTGCAGAGGATTATTTCTACTTTCTTATATAAATTACTCAGTTTAGAACATTGCAACACTGCTTGCATGGTTTGCTACATATTATTTTGTAGAATATGATACTAATTTGGATTTGTAGCTAAACTCTATTCCATTTTTGTTGATGTGAAATATTTGCTGTAATATGTTTTACTGTCATTATGTACAGTAACTTGCAGTTTGTTTTCACCTTGTGGCCTGGGCAGTGCCTAAAAGGGGTCCAGTTACTATATAAGGTGTCTCGGAAAATGCCAGTTGGGTAAAAATTATTACTTTACTAGTCCTTTAAGAAAAAAAATATTACTTCACTAGTCCCCTCAGAAAAATAAAACCATAACAAATGTTTGTGGTACCCTTGGTATTTTACCTTTGCATGACATACCTGGAGATCCCTTGTAAATAACTTTAATGCAATAAAAGGGCAGTGCTGTAATTTTATGATAGCTAGATTTGCCTGGACAAAATAAGTTGGCATGAGATCAGTGGCTTGGTGTCCCATAGTTCAAGCAGGGAAAGTTTGTTATGGACAGCGGGAAATTTCGGACTTTTTTATGGCTAAGAGATTGTTTATATTTTGTGTTTAATATTTTGTCTGTTTGAGACTAGTAGGACTTATGGGTCTATATTTGCTAGGGTCTGTAGATGGCCTGCTTTTGTGCAGTGGGATGATGGTTGCTGTTCTCCATTCTTGAGGCACCATACCTCTTAACTGTCCTGATTTTTGCAGAATGTCCAGATTTATGCCTCGTATTTTTTGCTTCTTTCTCATAAAATTGTGTGTTTCTGACAAATCACTGTCAAATCATTGAGGGCTAAAGTCAGAAAATAAGGGCAGACATTTGAGCTTCATAGGTTCATAGGTTCATAGGTTCATAGGTTCATAGGTAGGTACTAGGCTATTGGCCCAAGGGCCTACGTAAGCCTAGCCAGCAAGGTACCATAGCTTACGCCACCCAAGAAAGTTATTTTCCTGTGCCACTATCCAGTAGAGACACAGAAGTGATCCCCAGGGTGTATTTCCTATTTCCCATCCACTCATCAAGATTTTTCTTGAAGAGTGCTAATGAAGAACTTTGCTTGACATAGACGGGTAGCTTGTTCCAGAGTATATGAAGTCTCTGGGACAGAATCTATCCCTCCAGCATGTCCTGTTTATTGTGGTGATGAGGTTTAGGTCCCTAGAGCGTGTAGCTTGGAGGGATTGGGATTTCTTTAGGTGTAGCATGTCCAACAGCTCTGGGTTTGACATAGTTTTATATGTTAGACAGAGATCACCTCGGAGTAGGCGATATGCTATGGAGTAAAGCTGGAGTTTTTTGAGGCAGTCAGTGTAGGGCATTTGTTTGAGGCCAGTAATCCTCTTTGTGAGGTACTTCTGTGACCTTTCCAGCTGCTGCAGATGTCTTGTGAGGTACATTCCAAAAGGGGCATTGTACTCAATAATGGGTCTAATGAGTGACGAGTAGAGGGGAACAATGACCTCTTTTTTTCTGGATGAGAACCCTTTTATGATGAGGTGTGCCACGTAGAAGGACTTCCTGACTACTGTTGCGATGTGACTATCAAAGGAGAGACTACTGTCCACCTGGGTCCCAAGGTCTCTTATCACGCATTCGGTGTTAAGTAGATTGCTGCCTATGTGGTAGTTCATGAGTACAGCATTTTTACCAAAGGGGATGACACTGCACTTTTTGGCATTGAGCTTGAGGCCATGGCTCTGACACCAGGCATCTGTCTCAGTGAGGCCCTTCTGTAGGATGTCCACATCATTTGTGGACTTGACTATGGCTCCTAGTTTGAAGTCATCTGTGACCTTCATCAGCCAGAGGCCTTCTGTGTTAGCCTGTACTTCAGAGAAGTAGATACCAAACAGGAGAGGTCCCAGACTTCATAACTTTCAAAAAAAATTGTGCTAATGCAAATCCTGTTGGTCAAGCAACTTTCTAGGTTTGTAAGAACAATATTTAAAATGTATCCCTATTTCTAGGCCTTTGTACCCCCATTATTTGTGACTTTGTCCAGGTTTCTTTCTCTAAGAGTTTGATAGGTATGTGAGGCACGAAGTCTGTTTGAAGTTAAACCATGATTCCAGATGCTCTGACAAGCCATGGTTCATGCTATATAGAATGCAGCCTGGGATAATATTGATGCCCATCAATGTGGTGTCCTTGGCCTTAGAGAGAGAGCATTGCAGACTTTTCTCTAGTGATAGTAGGGAGAATTATATTTGACGGTATTTCCTGAGGGGAGGCTGGGGGAGGGATGTGTAATGTTAGAGATAAATTTATCTGTCAGTAAGTTTGTTATATTTTCTGGCTCAATATAGGTGGCTCTATTAATAATGAGCTCTGCTCACAATTGTGTATTGCCTTTGAAGTTGTGGACATAGCTAAATAATACCTTGTCCTTGGCCTGGAACCTTTATTTGTCCTCTGAGTTGTTTGTTTAGTTTGATGAGTGCATGTTTATCCTGCTGGATGCTACACCCCCCTATTATGGATTATGTTGACATTGTAAATCCACCAGGGTGACTTGTTTTTTTGAGTTAGTACTGTACTTATTTCTGGTGTGTAGAGTTGCCTCTATGCAGCTAGTAACATATTTGTATAGGGTTACTGTTAACAGTTCCACATAGGCAGCAGTGTTCTCAGGGTTTGGGGGGATTTGAAATTTTACCATGGTATCACCTAATAGTATTACGTTAGCCTTAGAATAGTTCCTGAACATCCCATTGTTAGCTTGAGTCCCAGGATTTATTTTTACCTCAAAGGAGACTATTTTCTGGTCTGACCTTTCCAGAAAGGGCATTATATTAGGGATGTGCAGTGCTCTCCCATATCAGTGAGGACCATAACCAGTATGTTGCACCCCTGGTTGGTGTATTGGCAATCTGGTCCAGGGAGTTTGTTGTTACAAAATCCAGGAAATTCTGTATCTGCATGTTTGGTATCATATATGATTCCCAGCTAATAGTGGGATAGTTAAACTCACCCATGAATATGGTATTGGGTTGAATGGAGAGTGTTGCCAGTAAACTTAAATACATTTTATGGGTTTCATTGGTCAGAGAGTGGGGCCTATAACTACTAATGAAGTGGTATGGGATTTTGCTCTGTTGAATTGAATGTGGAGAAGCTTAAGTGCATCATCCTGTTTGACTAGCCTTGAGGTATATTTATTTTTTATGTAAATTGAGACACCTCCACCTTTAGCCCTTGCTTGTGTAGCATCTGGTCTAAATATGTGAAAGGTATACTCGTATTTCACTGCCAGGGTGCTTTCCGTGGCTTTAAACCATGTCTCAGTGACTGCACATATGTCTTAGTGCCCCAGGAAAGATGGACCAGCATGCAAGAAGTCCACAGGGTGGCAATTCTAACAGTGGTGCTAAGTACAATATACTGCACTGGCTTAGCTAAATGTATTACAATGTGTGAACCAGGGATTTGACAGATACATAGGAAGGAGTTCCATTCCAGCAACAGCAAGATAATATGTAATACAGATAGCATAATCTTGACTATCCCCCTCTAAACACCATGGAAGTGTTCTTGACAACCATTTCTGACAGATGACCAGCCTGTGCTAATCAACTACACAGGGCCATCTTCTAGGACATCTCATTAGTAAATGTGTGTTCCCAAGCAGGATACTTGAATAAATGCCCAAAAGCTAGTACATGACTATAGGCCTAAGAGTGAAGTACCAGACATTAAATAACATATTGGCTGTATCCCACATGTAGTATTGTTTGACTACTGAAGTCCTGGTCAATGACTACTAGCTGTTGTCTCTAACAGTTTATGGAGAAGAGGCACAATGATGTGAACAACCGAACATGAAGAATGGCAGAGTGAGTTGCAAAAAACATAGCATCCTAAAGTGGTGGTGCATTTTCTGGATGGTATTACTGCTAAAGATATTACTCCTCAGTGCTAGGAGTCTATACAAAAGGCTCCACCCCCTAGAAGCTCTATTTACCCTAGAGAATATTGATGTCTGTGTGGTCACTGAGACATGCTTTAAAGCTGCGGAGAGCACACTAACAGTGTAAGGTTATAATGCCTTCCACTCATTTAGGCCAACTACTTCACAGGCAGGGACTAAAGTTGTAGGTGTCTCTATTTACATCAAAAATAAATATACTTCAAGGGTGGTCAAACAGGACAATGCACTTGAGCTGCTCCATTTTCAAATCCACATAGGTGTGATCCAATACCACTTCCTTGCAAACTATAAGTCCCCCTCTATGACCCAGGAAACTCATACCATGTATTTAAACTTATTAGAAACACTAACCATCCAACCCAATATCATATTCATGGGTGATTTTAATTTCCCTCTATTAACTGTGAATCCTATATGACAACAAAAGTGTAAAAGGTCATTACTCCCCTGTACTCAAACCTCAGCAGGCCAATAATTGAGTACAATACCCCCTTTGGTTTGTACCTTACTGCAGCAACTTGAGAGAGTCAAACAGGACAATGCACTTGAGCTGCTCCATTTTCAAATCCACATAGGTGTGATCCATTACCACTTCCTTGCAAACTATAGGTCCCCCTCTATGACCCAGGAAACCCATACCATGTATTTAAACTTATTAGAAACACTAACCATCCAACCCAATACCATATTCATGGGTGATTTTAATTTCCCACTATTAACTGGGAATCCTATATGACAACAAAAGTGTAAAAGGTCATTACTCCCCTGTACTCAAACCTCAGCAGGCCAATAATTGAGTACAATACCCCCTTTGGTTTGTACCTTACTGCAGCAACTTGAGAGACCTCAGAGATTTATGACCAAGAACATTCAGGCTCTCCAGCACATGTCATACATTGATAGACTGATGCCACTGTCACTGTACTCAGAGGAGATGTGTGCCTGGTCTACAGAGCACACTCAGATTCAAACCTAATGGAAATGCTGTACATCCGCAATTCAAATGGGACAAGGGTCATCTTCTCCACGGACTTTAACCTGGCCTGCGACATAAATAGGGCCTACTGGAGAGACAGACATATCTGTCAGAGGTTACCACTCCTCTGGAATAGGCTACTAATTCACATAAAACAGGGCCCATCTATGACCCTGTTTAAGCTTAGTCTGGGTGACTGAATGGGAAGCCGTAAATTATTGTTGGGGATTTCACCTATGACACCCCTAGATCTGGACAGTAATTTCTAACTAAGATCTCTAGTTTAGGCAAAATCCTTTATATTGGGTTTCTCTAGTATTGTATTGGGTACATATGGCTAGGCTTGTAAAGATCTTCAGGTCAATAGGCTAGTAACAGCTGTAAGTTTCATAAATCTGCTCTTTCTATTAGTGTAAATCCATTTTCTTACTCCCTTAATGTTGCTTTCTTGCCCCGACTCTTTGTAGATACACTTTTGCATGGTTACACATTAACACATACTGCTGTCCAGAGACACACTTTTGCATGGTTACACATTAACACATACTGCTGTACGGAGTATTACATTTTGTCATCCTTTCCTTCTTCATTCCTTGGTACTCAGTATGTGTGACTCCCAAAAGGTCATTATTGGCTTTCATTTCCACAACATTTGGCAGATACGGTATTTGCATATATTTGCATTTTATTTTGCATTACATAACTTTACTGCATAGCACAGTGGCCGGTAACCTATTTTTGTATACATTCTTATAGGGAATAAGAGAGAATACTGTCATTGCATTTTCTTCAGCTTGAACATCCACCAGTCTCCAGAATTTCTCTTCTTATAATTACTTTTCTTTTTTTTCTTCCATGCGTTTTAAAAACAAAAAGTGTTTGATTAAATGAATGAATGAAAGAATTAATTAATACATAAATGCATTTTTTTATTTTTGTTTTAAATTTATCCAAAGTAGAGCACTGATCACAAATGACAATTTTCAGCCTCAACAGTATAAAAAAAGAAGAATACAAAAGAAGTGATATTTAAATAGGTGAAAGTAAGTAGGATTTTAAGGATTATCGATAAGAAGGTTATATAATGCATGTCAGCACAGCAATTATTAGATGATTAAGTAGAACAATAATATGCAATTATTGTAGTAAAGAAAAAATAAGTTGGGGCTGGAAAATTGTTATCATATGATTGTAAAAATATATGAATTCAGTATGTTTTTAATTTAATGCTACATGTTAGAGAAATAAGATGAAGTGAGAATAGGAGAAAATTTTGAAATTAATGTAGTACAGGTAAAGAAGCTACATAGGTGAAATGCTCAGATGTTGCTGTTCAACTTATATGGACATGAACTGTGAATGAGTGCAGGGGCACGGACATTGAGCATGCCCCCTGCACTCAGAAAGTGCCTTATGGCACTTTTAATAGGATATGGCATAATATTAGAGAACTACTCTAATAGTATGCCAGTATTTCAGTGTCTATGGACACTGAAATGAAATAAATGACCATTTCAGTGTCCGTGGACACTGAAATAAACATGGCATCAGGAAAGCAATGCACGGGAGGTGTGTGACAGGTTCTGTGACACACCCCCTGCATTACAAAACTGCTATATGACACCTCCACAACCTGCTAAAGCAGAAAATGTGTGCAACTGCACAAATAATGGGGGATAAATCCCTCAAAAGGGACACAACATATATATTTCCCCACAGACTAAGAAAGTTGATAGAAAACAGGTCATGCATTAGCATGAATCACCGAAGGATGGAGGTCTGAAAGCAAATGTACACCGATATTCCCAGACAGCAGTCCATGTGGAAAAAGGCACAAATAATGGGGGGAAAGCAGTAAAATAGGGACACCTCTGAAAAACTGCCCTCACACACTTAGAAAATTGATAGAAAACAGAATATGTATTAATAGGAGTCCCTGAAGGATAGAAGTCTGAAAGCCTAATGAATGCCATTATTTCCCGATTGCAGTCCTTAATGACTTATCAGAACACCACAAAACTCACTTAAATAACATAATAATATTATATATTTTTCACTAGGGTAAGGAATGCTTAAGCGTAGCAAAGTGGGTGTGCGTGTTACGGCCCACCACTTACCATAGCTTAAACATCCCATAGTAGATAATTACAAATGTACAGCTTGAGATTTTCAAGCTGTGGTTATGTAGTGGATAGAGTCCATGCTTTACTTGCAGGTGTTCATGGTTCGAGTACCAAGACAGACAACTTATTTTTCTATGGGAAAGTTATATTAAAATTATTTTTGTAAACTTAAATTATGTAGCAACCAGGGTAGTGTAGCGGGTGTACAATGCCAGTGTGAATGCATATAACATGTGAAATCACCCATGTACACACAAGTGCCCCATAGGGTATAGTCACACCACTTACCAATGTAAGAAAAGCACATAGAGGGATGTCATTTAAAGTATATGATATACACTTAATGAAGGAAACAAATCCTCTGATATATTTAAAAAATTAAAAGTGAGCAATGGTTAGCAAGGCTCAGCTATGCTTAGCAAGTGTAATCATTGCTAAGACATGATTGCTAAGCAGCAGATAGCTTAGCTAAGTGGATTTATGCACAGTTAAACACTGCCCAACAAATTCTCCTATATGCAGTGTTAAAACCATCTCAGTGGATTTGCGCACTGCTTAGTGGAGCTTAACCTTTTCAAAATGGTCCAATGACAGCAAAAGGTAGGAATATTGCACTATTTAAACAGGGCAGGCGGGAAAGCAGCCATAATCTGATATAGTCCATCTGTGGAGATACAATGGCTGGTGCTGGAGTTGGAGTGTGCTTCTGGGCGCAACGCTGGAGCTTTCATGAGTCCAGGGTCATAGCTGGACTCCTAGTAAAAAAAACATGAAGAGAAACTGCTGCAGGGCCAGTACCAGGACTCCCAATACAAAGTGGAGGCCTGATATCATCTCACACGTGACCTCACCAGTGCTACTGGCATTTCCCAGACTTGTGAGCAGGTATAGTACCACTATACCAACCTACAGTGAAGGAAGAGGGATCTCTTGGACCAGTGGGTCCAAGATGGATGGGCCCACAATGCTCCAGTAGTGTGGACATATTATTATCAAGAAGTTTGTAGCAAATATTATTCTGAGAATGTGATAGATAGATATGCATAATGCGTGCTTTTCTCTCCTACAGCTGCAGCAGAGAGGGTTGTGAACATTGAAGCCCACTGTGACAGACTTCTGAACCTGCACTGACAGGCTGGTGAGTACAAATCTATTTTGTAGTATATAATCCAAATAGGTAAGAAGGAGTACATTGCATACTGCTAGTAGGTATGCTCTTACTGTGTGAACTGAATAAATATAAAAGTTTGACTGACTAATATTGATGTGAAATAAAGACCCTTTTACAAAAACGGTTGTGTTTATTCTGATAAGTTGTTGTAGACATATATACTCCACTAATAACTGAACCCTAAATAGTAATGTGTAAAGTATACAACTATGTTCCATGCAGGATTGCTTTATGTTAACCTTTGCTTTCCAGATTGTAGTAATCCAAAGGATTACTGCACAGTGCAATAATTATCTAACATGCATGAATTACAGGTTTTCAAGTTCAGACTAACAAAGAGACTATTAGTCAGAAACCAGGGAAACAAGGCACAGCAGTTCCCAAGTAGCTTGCTGTGATGAGAAATAGCTTAATTGTTAATTTTGCACACCCAGATATGGTTCAAATCCATGGAGTAGTACTAAGATGTGTGCAAATCTGCATACAAGTAATCAGGAATAAATGTAAAAACAGTCAGGTAGTGTTAACATAAATTTTCCCCACAGGTTTTACAGGTAAGAAAATGTTGCTAGTGAATGTCAGAAGGGTATACTAATAAACTGTGTACAATTGTTCAATTGTCATACCACATACCTGCAAATGATAGCAAGATAGGTATATACAATATGCACTCTTCTTGAATCATACCTCTCAACTGTATAGATATTCACTGAATGTTCAGATATTTGACTTAGAGTTTTGGCCTGTTTTACATAAAGTAGTGATGTCACAGCAAATCAGTGACAAAACATTATACACTGAAGTTAGAAAATAATGATAGGCATATAAGTGTCAAATGTCATATCCTTCAGAAAAGCCATGCAAATGCAAAACCTGTTGTGCTATCAACCTTCTAAGTTTGTAAGAGCAATATCTAATAATTGTCCATATTTATGGTCCTTTGTCCCACTCTCATGTATGGCTTTGTCCAGATGTCATACTCTAAAAGGTTGAGAGGTATGTTCCCAATACATGCCCTCCCAAGTGTCACACTGTCAAGGCTAGTGATCACTGCTGCAAATAATCCTGGACACAGAAAGTAAACCATTTGACATATGTCAGTAGCACACTCACATAACAGCAGGTCAGGGTACCCCTCCTGTTCCAGACATGTACCCCTGACATGTATGAGTCCCCTCTAGTCATGTACACAGAGTTGTCACATTTTGCCACATACCATTCCAAGCAGACAGTTAAATAGGTATGTTTGTGCTACAGAAGCTATGGGCCATAGGTAGATGGAAATTGAGGGCAAACCCATAAAGTATTGAGCAGTACTGTTGTGGAAAATAGAAGCATAAACAGATGTTAATGGACATTTTTATCTCTCCCCCCAGCCCTTCATGCAGTTCAATACAATAATTCATATACTATGGGTATGTTTTACTCCAAACCTAATGTTGGGACCTGTGTTATATTTTCGTTCTTATATTTGATTGATTGCATGTTGACATACCTTGTTCAAATACCATTGTTAGTGGCCTGTTGCCATCAGTGTTACTGGCATGCTGTTATGATGTGTACTGTTGTTCCATTCTTGCTTGTTTTCTGCTTGCTATACAACTGCTCCAAATCTGTTTTATGAGGTTAATTGGAACACCCATGCATGCTGTTATAAATAATCTTGAAATGTATTGTTCATGACTAACCAACATAATTTGTAAAACAGACAAGAAGTTCCTTGTAGATCTGTATAAAGGCTTGCAAACCAAAACATATATAGAATATATCAACAACAAAGAAGTGGGATGCAAGTCCAACCAATGACTTCAACAGAGATACTATTTATTCATCAAAGAATAGAGAATAAAATGTAAGCGCTTTTGCAGTGTGTCCCACTGCTTCCTCAGACATATACATATTTGAAATGGAGCTTCCACTTACATACTGTTACTATCAGTCATTAATTGAAAGCGCATGCTCCATGCATTCTCCCAAGCATGCACCCACAACATGTGTTTGATAAAATTGTAAGAGGGCAAGGGATGAGGTTATCTAGGCTGTGTGTGGATTCTGAATATTTTGAAACTGAAATGTCTAGCCTACAAGACAAGAGGAAAGTGAAGAACATAATAGAAAAAGTTAAAGATGATAGAGGTGAACAAGGGAAACCGTATTTCTCTGAGACTGTGGTAGGAGGGTTGACTAAGAGAAAGGGTAATAAAAACCATAGGATGTCTTTGAAATATGCTAACAATGTACGAACAGCCACTGATATATTCAGGAGATATTGGTTTATTTTAACAGCGGTCCCATAAATTGAAGCAGTTGTAGGTACTAGGCCTAATTTTGTGTATAGGACTATGATTAACATTAAAAGGCTGTTATGCTACCCCAGATTTAACAACATGAACCAAGATAGAAAGGTTAAGGCATGTGGTAAATGTCATGTTTGCCAATTTATTGATACGTCAAAACAATATCAGCATCCAGATTGAGGGCTGCCTGGTGCACCTTGAGTGGCAGGCCACCCCTCCTGTCTAGCCCCCAGCACAGCCACATTTGGGGCCATAAAGGTGCAGTGGTGACTGCCCATGGGTGGAGATCTCAGTCCCACTGTAACCATATGGGGCCCATGGGCTTTGAATTTACAACCATCCTCCCTATCAAATGTGATTACTCCCCTCATGTGTCATATACCACCCCTGTCTGCTGTCTTGTCTGTCTTGTCTGTCTCCTTACACAACCTACCTCCCCAGACATACCTACAATCCTTCCTCAACATCCCACTCTCAACTTAAAAAAAAGAAAAGGGCATCTGTCCCCAAAAAAAATGTCCCTCCGTACATAGCTGTCCATTTCACACACTTATCCACTGGACACATGCAATCTGGTCCAACTGGCTTGACAAGACATTTCTGCTGTCCTCACCCCTCTCTCTGGGGTTTGAGTATTCAAATTCACCTCCAAATTCTGTACAGATGCACAGCTGTTGCTGTATAAGAAATGGACAGCTATGGAACTTCCCTACAACCATCTTGCACATCCCTAGCTATCTTTCATATTGTTTTTCCCTCTGTGTGGCCCTATTTTCACCACTTTCCTATCACCCATTTTTTCTTTTCTTTTAAAGAAATTAGCACGGATGTAAGCGGTAGTAAGCGAGTTTGCGTGATGCCAACACAGATTAAGCATCTGTACATTTAACCTTGTGTTGGCATTGCTTAGCATCATACAAACACATGCAAACCCACTTACAACTGCTTTAATCACTCTTTCCTTCAGCCACTGTTCTACCTAGGAACAAAATAACCAGCTCCACCAAGTCTCAAACCCAGGCTCCTGCACACCATAGTCAGAGCAATGTACCACTACACCATTTCAGTTGTAAACATTGCTGATGCTTTTTCAAACATATCATGCAGTACAGTCATTCAACAGTAGAGAAAAGATTCCGTAGAATAAGTCAGGTTTTGTATTTATACATATACACATGTATATATGTATGGAGATGTATATATATATATATATATATGGAAAATATATACATAATATAAATAGAGATATACATAATATATATATATATATATATATATATATATATATATATAAAGAAATATATATACACACACACACATATATATATATATATATATATATATATATATATATATATATATATATATATATATATATATATATATGCTCATAACATGTAGTGGAGTTATACCTCAATACCATACCTTTCAATCTCTTAGTGCAGGAAATCTGGCCAAAGGCTGTCCAAATGGGGGGACAATGGGCCAAAACTAGGGACATATATTTTAAATATGGCTCTTATAAATGTAGAAAGTTGCCAGAGTGACAGGGTTAGTTTCAGTATACAGGTTCTGAAGGATGTGAGTTTTGAAACTGAAATGTATGCCTTCACCTACTGTTAGAAATCCTGAGATCATCTTAGTGATGTACCAGGGATATAAAAATAATGAATCAGTGGAACAGACCAGAAATATGAGCAATAAACCTGGACAATCTGTAACAATCTGGCCAGTCGAGAGGTAGGCTCAGAACCCCTTAGTGCAGTGAATCTGGACCAAGCCTGACAAAGTGGTGGAAAAGTCATGCAAATAGGGACATATATGAAATACTTTAGTAGATAAGCTGACACAGTTGCTGAAGTAACACCCTCATGTCTGTCATAACATCTATTGGCTGAAATAGCAAAAGTCCAACACTCAATTACTTCTCACTAGTTAGTGACTGAAATCCTCACATCATCCCACTGATGAGTCGTAATTACACAACACTTATGGGGGCCAGGCAACAGTAGATTCTACAAATATCTGGACATAACATCACATTAGGGAAACTACACTCAGCTGCTAAGCATGTCACCAGGCACTGTCCTAACTACAGTCAGGCTGACACAACACTAACTCAAATCCGCTAATGGGAATTACACATGTATTGGCAAATATATCAGGCACTACTGGGATGTAACAGCACTGAAAAACAGTGTGAAAGTGCATACCCACAACCAATTCCACCACAGTCACAGTGACATACCAGTAAGCCAAAGGAACAGCACCCTATAAGGACTGCATGAACAAAAACATCTCAACATATTTGTCACTCACACACCACCACTACATTAACTGACCCAATTCACAGTATAGTATGACACATGACCATGGTATGGGACACATCTCTGTCTGCCCATACAAATATATACAGCCGATAAGCCACCAGACACTGGAGCAGCATGCACAGGCAGATAGAAAAGGCGCCATAACACATACATTTACTCCATCCTTCCTACATAGGCCAAATAACATTGACACTACATGGATACACAATCGTGACAGTCTGTCAACAATCACCAGAAATACACAAAAATCTCAACTGTTTAGAGTACCACAGAATGTCCAGGCTTTGGCCTCATATATAAGGCCTCTTACACATAACATGTCTGGTAGTCTGATACATCACTAGGATTATATCAGGAATGGAGGCAATAAATAATGAAATATCCTACCTATCACCCTCTTACTGCATGATGTCTGGACAAAGCCTGACATTCTTGGGGGACAGAGGCCCAAAAACAGGGGCATATGTGAACTATTGCTGTTATAAACCGAAACAGTTGCTGGTGTAACAGGGTTTGTTGGAACATATCTTTTCTGAGGGATATGAAGTCAGAAACACAAATAGACGATACTATTTACTGACTGCAATCCCCAGAATATACAATTAATTTTCCAAAGACAAAATATGTCTGAGGAACACACCAAACATGAGAGTCCAAAATCTGGCCATTCTGTGGATAGCCCTACAGTTGAGAGTTATGTCAAGCACATAACACTGTCAGACTTAAAATCACACAGAAAAGCCATGGCCACACAAACCCTGTTAAACTAGCATTAATTCAACTGTATAACAGCAATACTTACATTCTGTCCTTATGTCTGGAACATTCTTCCCCAGTTTTTTTGGGCTGTCTCCATAGTTTTCATTGTAAGAGTTATTTCCAACTTCACTCTGGGATGCCGTTGTTCACATACCTCCATGAAGTCCTCCTCACAGGCAAGGAAAAGGGCTAATGCCCACATGAAGTACTCACTTATAGGAGAGTGTTGTCATGTCATTGGCTACAGGAATAACACCACAGCTGTTCTGAATGCATTTAGCAAGTGAGGGACACCAGTTGTTGCACAGGCCATCAGCTGCTCATGAGCTTTACCTACAAAAGGCAAGCTGCTGCCTATGCAAAACAGATGTATACCCTACATCTGGGAGAAAGAGAGACAGACCAAGAAACCAAGCTACAAATAGTGGAATAAAACCAACCATACTTGGGAAAAAAAATATGTGAAACAAGTAAGCATGTAATAGATTGCAGTAGGGGGGATGGAAAATAGAAAGTTCAACAAATATGTCTCAACAAGACTTGCTGTACTGATATATTACTGATCAGAACCTATGGCCCTAGCAACTGGGTCTGTCTGCAGTGACATAGATCACAGATAAGGCCCCAGAGTCACCCCAGGAAAGGATGGCTCACATATGACTACTACTGTAGTGTTTGTTGAACAATACTGACTGTGATACTGCTAGGCCAGCTGCTGGGATGTCGTAGATATCCATATGTTAATTGTGAATACATCTATGATATACATGTCTGTCACAGAAATGTGAGAGACCTATACAGGGTATTTGCATAGTGCAATACTGTTGCAGATGTGTGTGTGTGTTGAACTGCATGTGATATACTGAGCTCACACCACTCAACTGTCCAGTGTTATGCACCTTGACCATATGTGTCCCTCATATTTGTAGTCATGTACTCATGAAATTGTGTTATGTCTGACAAATCATTGGCAACCTATGAAAACTTACATTACAACATCTCCTTCCCTTTCTTTTGGCTGTTCCCATTAGGGGTCACCACAGTGGATCATCTGTCTCCATTTCCTCCTGTTCTCTGCATCTTGATCTGTCACACCAACCACCTGCATGTCCTCTATCACCACAGCCATACACCTTATCTTAGACCTTCCTCTTTCCCTCATACCTGGTAGCTTCATCCTTGCCATCTTTTTCCTAATATACTCAACATCACTCCTCAGCACATGTCCAAACCAACATAATCCTGCTACTCTCTGGCTTGGTCTCCAAACCGTCCAACCTTGGAAGACCCTCTAACATACATATCCCTAATCCTGTCCACCCTCATCAGACCTAGTGCAAATATTAACATCTTTAACTCTGCCACATCCAACTCTGACTCCTGCCTTTTTGTCAGTGCAACTGTCTCCAACCCATATAACATAGCTGGTCTCATTACCTTATTGTAGACCTTCCCTCTCACTCTTAATTGTACCCATCTGTCACAAATCACTCCTGACACTCTTCTTCACCCTCCCCATCCTGCCTGGACTCTCTTATTCACCTCTCCCCCACATGAATCATTACTCTGAACTGTTGATCCCAAGTATTTAAACTCATTCACCTTTGCAAACTCTACTCCCTACATCCTCACCATTCCTCTATCCTCCCTCCCAATCACACTCATATATTCTGTGTTAGTCCTGCTGACAATCATTCCTCCCCTCTCTGGAGCATATCTCCACCTCTCCAGGGTCTCCAAAACCTGTTCCCTACTCTCACTACATATCACAATGTCATCTGTAAACATCACAGTCAATGGGGACTCCTGTCTGATCTTGTCTGTCAATCTGTCATTCACCACTGCAAATAAAGGTCTCAGAGCTGAACCCTGATGTAATCCCACCTCCACCATAAATGCACCTGGCACTCCCACTGCAGAACTCACCTCTGTCACGCTACCCTTGTACATATCCTGTAGCACTCTTACAGATTCCTCCACCACTCCTAACTTCCTCATACAATACCACAACTCCTTTATAGGTACCCTGTTATATGCTTTTTCTAAGTTCACAAAGACACAACACAACTCCTTCCGACCTTCTACGTAACTCTCCATCAACACTCTCAGAGCAATCATCACATCTATACTGCTCTTTCCTGGCATGAAACCATACTGCTGATCACTAATCCTCACCTACCTTCTTAACCTAGCTTCCTCCACCCTTTACCATTACTTCATGCTGTGACTGATCAATGTTATCCCTCTGTAGTTACTACAGCTCCGCACATCACCATTATTCTTATAATTGGTAATCAAACACTTTTTCTCTACCCCTCATGCATCCTCTCACTTTCCAAGATTACATTAAACAACCTGGTTAAAAAATACCACTGCCATTTCCCCTAAACACCTCCATGCTTCCACAGGTATGTCATCTGGACCAATAGCCTTTCCATTCTTAATCTTCTTCATAGCTATCCTCACTTTCTCCTTGCTAATCTGTTGTACTTCCTGATTCGCCATTCCCACACTCTCCAACCTACTCTCTCTCCCATTCCCTTCATTCAACAGCCCCTCAAAGTACTCTTTCCATCTGCTCAACACACTCACCTCACTTGTGAGTACATTTCCCTCATTATCCTTTATTACCTTTATCTGCTGCATATCCTTCCTAGCTTGGTCCCTATCTCTAGCCAATTGGTACAAGTCCTATTTTCCATCCTTAGTGTCCAACCTTTCATACAACCCTTCATATGTCTCATTCTTAGCCTTTGCCACCTCTCTCTTTGCCATGCACCTCATCTCCTTATACTACTGTTTACTTTCTTCATCCCTCTGACAATCCCACTTCTTCTTCACTAACCCCTTTCTCTGTATACTCCCCTGTACTTCCTCATTCCTCCACCAGGTCCCTTTGTCCTCCTTCCTCTGTCCAGATGTCACACCAAACACATTTCTAGTTGTCTTCCTTACTAGCTGTGCTGCAGTTACCCAGATATTCAGTGACTCTTCACTGCCACCCCCTGCCTGTCTTAACTCTTCACTGAACTCAACCTCACAGTCACCCTTTTTCAGTATCCACCATTTGATCCTGGGTGCTGCCCTCACACTCCTCCTCCTCTTTTTGATCAACAACGTCATCCCACAGACCAACATTCCATGCTGCCTAACTACACTTTCCCTGTCACCACTTTACAGTCTCCAATCTCCTTCAAACTGGCCCTCCTGCAGAGGAGATAATCCACCTGTGTGCATCTTCCTCCACTCTTGTATGTCACCCTATGCTCCTCTGTCTTGTTAAAATATGCATTCACCACAACCATGTCCATCCTTTTTGTAAACTCCACCACCATTTCAACTTCTGCATTCCTTTTGTTAATACCATACCTACCCATTACTTCCACATTACCTCTGTTCCCTTCACCAACATGCCCATTGAAAGCTGCTCCAGTCACCACTATCTCAGCCTTGGGTACAGTCATCACCACATCATCAAACGCACTCCAAAATTTTGCTGTCTCATCCATCACACAAGCAACTAGTGACAACAGTCATCATTACACCATCAAAGTCCAGCTTCATTAACATCACTCTTTTCATCTCCAAATACACCCTAGCCATACTGTTCCTTCAGGATAACCCTTACACCACTTCTCCTCCCATCTACATCATGATAGAACTATTTGGACACGACTGCGATACACCCCTGCCTTATGCCCCTTCTATCTGGTCTAATGCACACACAATATATCAACCTTCCTTCTGTCCATCATATCAGCTAGCTCTGTCCTCATACCAGTAATACTGCCAACATTAAAAGTTCCTACCCTCACTAACACACTCATAATCTTTCTCCTCTCTTCCTGCCATATGAGCGTCAGACATCCTCCAGGGTATGCTTGTGAATGCAAAGGCTACTATGCTATCAAATGACTTAAGTGTGTTCCAGCAATATTAAGAAAGTGTCACTAATTTTGGCCCATTGCCCCCAATGTATGTCTGGTATCCTCCAGATGTCCTGCTCTAACAGGTTGACAGGAATGATTGAGCAGCAAGAGTGTAAATACAGTGTGCCATACTGACATAGAACAGAAATATATATCAGGTATTACCTGTGCACATCTATGTATGAGTAGGCATACCTGGCTGCCTCATAACAGACTTGGGATGTAAACTGTCAGGTAAATAAGCTGTACATGCTGTACAAGTGTGTAATCTCACTTTATGTGCATCCAACAGAGTTAGATTTCTACATCTACTAGTTATTGCATTGCCCTGACACAGACATGGGTACTAGAATAAGCATGATTATCAGGTTGAAATTTCAGAGGTGTCCAACTGTGTTATGACCTTGTGTCTATGCCTACTACAAACAGCCATATGACCACCAACATAGCTGTATAGACTCAGCAATACCTTACTTGTAAAACCTGTCTCCACCAAAGCAGAGTAATTCCCTCTGCTGGACAGCAGCAATATACAAACCACATAATTGATCACTGTGTCAGCTGTACAGGTCAGAGTAGGAGCAGGCACTAACTTGGCAGCGAGTCAACCATTGTCTGAATGAGCAAATAAGGTCCCAGGTGGATTACTGTAAGGCTAACTATGAGTACAAATTGGACACATCCACCAAGGGCAATCACAAGCCCGTCTTCACATATGTCTGCAATCTCAGAGGTGACAACACAACCCACCTTGCAATGGTTGTCAATTATTCCACAGACACACATACCATAACTATAGGCAACCTGCTGCAGACAGGTTTAGGGAAAACATCACCCCCTGGCTCACCATCAGTGTAGGTGGATATGCACAGCACCTGCACCCCTCCCCTCATCATCAGGAAGCAGGGGCATACTGCCTAATCAAAGTCAACAAAAACAAGTCTCCATGGGACCTGAGAACATTCCTATCTGCAGCATACATGAACTCAGGCATATGCTTCCAACTCCATTACACACTGTATGCAAGCAAAGCCTAAGCACCATTGACATCCTATTTGCAAGGTAGAAGGCTACTGTCATCCCTCTACACAAACGTGAATGATGAATGGTGGTTTATGCAATAAGATACATGAGGACCAATAGTGCAATGCAGGTTAATACTGTGCTGATAGATGACAGGGGTATGATGTGGCTGTAAGTGGTGGCTAATGATAGGCAATATTGATGTGCTGGTCCTGTGATGTGTTTCCCTGTTTATGTCTTCCAGGTGTCATGCAGCATCAGCCAGCATACACTGCTGAGGAAAATGCAGCCATTAGAGAAGGAAAACTACAGCACCACACGGTGCTGTTCAGACAGAGCCAACAAAATCTGCAGGAGTGGACTGCCCTATGGATGGCCTTCTCCATAGAGTGAACACCTTGGGCCACCATGGCCACACATATGATCAGGTCAGGCATTGGGCAACTGACCTGATACGTTGTGCCCGGCAAAGGGCTGCTGGCATGGCCTGGAACCATTCCACCACAGGTGGAGGTCCTGCTACGCAGGCCCCAGTTACGCCAAAGGATGAGCTCCTTGCCAACCTTAGGCAGCTCCCACACAATAACCAACACATGAAATACCAGTCGTGGAGGTGGGTGGCACCCAGGCAACAGACGAGGCATGTCCAGGTAAGGCCACAGTGCACATCAATTTAAGCATGTAGCAGTCATACTGTCGTCAACAGAGTATCTATATGCATATGTCAGTTCAAACTGCATTTGTGGGTGGGGTTTAGTAATGCTTACAAGTGCACATCTATGGTGAGGGACAGCAAATTGTGTACTATCATAGCTTGTACTATACCTGTGCAGATATGTAGCATTCATCTTCTACCAATGCCAAATGTGAGTCTGCTGACAATACCTCTCCCCCACAACTACATAGGTTCTTCTGGTCTGCGTGTGGGACAGCAGCCTGAAGCCAGTGAGTTTGGGATTTTCCTGTTGTGACTCACCATTCCCCTAGGTATGTTAAGATCAGCTATGTGACCATGCACACAGCTGTTACTCTCAGCTATTTTGCAATATCTGCATGTTCACTTGTGGTGGGGTTAACTGCATTGCATCACAGTGGTCATCACAGGGGCCTATTTGCAGGAGATGTCACATATCTGTATCATACTCACAACCTGTAATTGCAGGAAATCTGGACAAAGACTGACAGGGGTTGGGAGGGTGGCCTAATGGTTTAGTGTTTGCCTTACAAACACAAGGTGCAGGGTTTGAGTCTCACAAGGGATAATTGGCTAGGCTTAAAAATGGCTCGCAAGGGCAGTTAGCTTAGTACTAACCTATGAACCTAAAATGGGGGGACGAAGGCCCAAAACTAGGGACATATTTTAGAAATTAGAGTTATAGAGTGCATATAAATGGTGTACACATACCTGTTAGAATGCCAGGTATTTGTGAAATACAAAAATGAGAGTAGAATAACACATTTCTGAACCCTTCTAACCTTTCATGTGACCTATAACCTGTACAATCTAGTTGTAAAACAAGCACATCTGGTAGGGAAAAAATGATAACACGTACAAAACTTACAATAAGCTAGATGTATATGTGTGCACAGCTTGAAGCTAATACTGTGTTGAAGCAGCTTTTGCTATTATTACAGCATTACATATTCTTAGGTACACACCTGCCATCAATTACAGAGACCCTTTGATTAACAGCAAATAACGGTCAACTGTCCTAACAAGAGTATCCTAAATTTACTCAGTTGCCTGCTACAGCAACAGCCATAGTTCACATACAGCTCAAGAACCAGCAAAGGGATCCCATCTGTGAACAGTATCAGTCCACAGAAGGGTACACACACATTTCCACAGCATTGCATATACCATGGAACACAGAGAAGACAATCATCACATGGTGGTGGAAATATGGGGCAACAGTGACATTGCAAAGAACTGAACATCCCTCTGAATATGTGGAAAAGACAAGACCCAAACTGGTCAGGGAGGCTGCAAGGAGCACTACAGCAACACTACCGGAATTTCAGGAATTACTGGCAAGTACCAGTTGTGTACTAGATGTGACAACAATCTCCTGTGTTCTCCACGTTTGGCCTATGGTGTAGGTTTGGAAGATGGAAGCCTTCTCACACACAGAACAACATCCAGGTCTGGTGAATTTCTCAAGAAAAATACATCAGGTTCCCCCAATAGCATGTGGGGTAATGTGTTATAGTATAATGAGACCAAGGTTGCACTTTTTGGCCACAATACCAAAACGTTTGTTTGGCACAATAACAACAGTGTGCATCACCAAAAGAACACCACCCCCATGGTGAAGCATGGTGATGGCAGTGTCCTGCTTTGGGGTTGCTGTTCATAAGGTGGAAGTGGGCCTGTAGCTAGAGTGGAGGGGATTAGGAAGACTTCAAATTACTTGTCCCTTTTTGCCCAAAAGTGTCATGTGTCTGCTAGAAAGCTGTGGATGGAGAGGTCTTATACCTTTCCGCACAACACTGACCCATACCATAAATCAAAATCCATAAAAGAATGTCTTAACCAGAAGGCAATCAATGTTTTGGAAGGGCCCAGCCACAGTCCACATATACATCCAATAGAGAATCTGTGGGTGCTCTGAAGAGGCATGTGCAAAAGTGATGCCCTCGTAATCTGACAGAGTTGGAGCACTTCTGCAAGGGAGAGTGTACAAATATTGCTAAGTCGAGATATGCCATGCTGATACACACCATCTCAAGAGGACTGACTGCTGTTATGAAATCAAAAGGTGCTTTAACAAATTATTAATTTAAGGGTGTGCACAGTCATGCAACCAGCCTATTGTATGGATTTCAACTTCGTTATCCCTAACCAACGTGTTTGTTCTTCATTTGGATTGCACAGGTTGTAGGCCACATCAACGTTGGGGAATGTTATCACATGATTTATGTGGTCTCATGTTATATATCAGACAAGTCTGGCATGTTAACAGGGGTGTCTACACTTATAATGTCCACTGTAAGCTTAGAAGGTTATTAGTGTAACTGGTTCTGTTGTAACATTCCTGAACTGCAAGTTTTGAAGTATGAGACTCAAAATATGTCATTAAATAGCGACACCAGTCCTCATATCATCCCAGTAATGTGTCAGGCAAATACAGGATTTATGACAAACAGACCAGAAATATGAGCCACATATGTAGACATTTAGCGACACTCTGCACAGTTGAGAGGTATGTTCCGTAGGAGTTGCCACTGTGCTATGCAGGTGAACAGCAATTATATGTACATGGGTGCAGTGTGTGCTACTTGAAGGGCCATCACCTACTAACGCTACTCACATATTACAGAGGTGTATAAGTTGTAACAGGAAGTGGAAAGGCCTGCACTACATGATGTTGAGGGCCTATCCAGGGTGTGCATGTAGTAGTCCAACTGTGTTGTGAATGTCACCAGTTGGCTATTGTGCAGTCTGTGTAATGCCTGTCTGACACCTCACCTGTATGTGTGTGTATGTGTGTGCATGCATGTGCATGCATGTGTGTGTGCATGTATATGTGTGTGTGTGCATGTGCACCAGCAAATGGTATAGTGCAGGTATTAATTTACATATGTTGTCTTTCCCCCACAGATGGTAATGGTTGTTGCAGTCTCTCCTGCTCA
Source organism: Protopterus annectens (assembly GCF_019279795.1). Classification (NCBI taxonomy): domain Eukaryota; kingdom Metazoa; phylum Chordata; order Ceratodontiformes; family Protopteridae; genus Protopterus; species Protopterus annectens. The sequence continues at coordinate 766,016,360 of NC_056730.1, forward strand.
GTATCTGATGTCAGTGTCTCTGAAGACTCTGGCAATGATGATGGTCATATTCGGGCACAGGTGATGTTACTAAGGGCTGAATCTGCACCATCAGTTGGCATCCCAGACTCATCCACAATGTCATCATACATAGTCACAATCCCCACACATGCCCCGTCCCCAGCAGCCACAGATGATGTACAGTTGGCAGGTGGTGGCATGGAACAGACTAGTGTGGTGACTATTGCAGGTGTGAGTGTAGCCACTGCCATAGCCAGAGTGCAGGTGAGGTACCACACAGGCAGATGGACAGAAGTGCTAACAGGAGGACTGATGCTCATCAAGCTGCTGTTGCAAGTGCCACAGCAGGTGTCACCAGATGTATGTTTTGGCTGTCATGGATGCACATGTATGCAGTGAACGCAACACCAGAAAAATATTCAGGGTGGTGGATGCAACTCTTCCTGATTTACGTGGTGACATATGTGACCTTGTTGAGGCCACATGCCAAAATACTGAGGTCAAGATTAGATGGTGGGGTGAGACCTTGGCAATCCTTGACAGTGGCATGTCTGTGCTAGAGTGTGTGGTGGGAGATGGGCATCAGCCACGTGGATGTAGGTCAGCACCAACATCAGCTGAGAGTCTACGGGGCTGTGCACCTTTACACTCCCATAGTGGAAGTGACACCAGCACTACCAAAGGGGGGGTTGCTGTCCACATCACAACAGAGCAGGTCATAGCCACATGGTCCTGGCCAGTCCCATCAGGGACACAGATCCAGCAGACAGCAGTTAGCATCAGTAAGGAGTACTGCATCTGGGCTTGCACGTGGTGGTGCCAGTGAGACCCCTGGCAGGTCCCGTTCACATGTCCATGGCTGGAAACAGTGAACTGGATACCCAGCCATGTACGGTCCATAGCTGTCCAACATACCCCTGTGTAAGGCAGCCACATGGTGTGACTGTGTGCATATGTACACATGCACACACACACACACACACACACACACACACACACACACACACACACACACACACACACACACACACACACATCTATATCACAGGCAAGTCAACTCCAGGCACACACAGCTCCTCTGCACAGCCCATCTATAGGATACCCCTCAGAACACACACATGTGGATGTCAACTGTATGCCCCAGCCTAGGCCTCTGGCAAACCCACACCACACCCTGTGCATATGATCATACCTGTGCCACATCCCTGTCATCCATACCATCAATACAGGGACAGGCTAATATGGGTCTGATGCACAGGGTGAATATAGTACAGTGTAGCTATCTAATACTGTTTAAGGTGCTGTCTGCTTGCATTTGTTATGGGTACATGTAAAGGTGTATGTACCTTATTACCCATGATGCATTATTGCTGTTAGTACCACTGAGTGCACGTAGTCTGACATGCTGTATTCTGTTTGTGTTCCAGGTGTTTGTGTGTCTGCAGGCTGTGGTTCTGCAGACATTACCAACATGGAGTATGGCAGAGTGGAAATACACCAACCATGTCATAGTCAAGGTACAGCTTTATATATATGCTTATCAGGTGTGTATGCATGCAACAGTGTGTGATGAACACTGTTGTCAGACAGTGTGACCTAGCTTACATACCCCTTGTCACAGACAAGTAGACTTCAGACATGTCACCTCAGTGTCATGTAGTACCACAGGCTCATACATGTTCATAGGTTCATAGGTTGGTACTAGGCTATCAGCCCTAGGGCCTATACAAGCTTAGCCATAACAATTCCCTGGATATTTCTTCTCACAGTATTTACTTCCCTGGACCCCTGTCTAGCAGGGTGACTGACATGATCCCCGGGGTGAATTTCCTATCTCTCATCCAAACATCAAGGTTCCTTTTGAAGAGGGCCAAAGAGGTGCTCTGCTTGACATGTATGGGCAGTCTATTCCAGAGTCTGGGGAGTCTCCTGGTCAGGAACCTATCCTTCCAGCATGTTTTGTTCATTGTGATGACAAGGTTTAGATCCCTGGAGCGTGTGTCTCTGAGGGATTGGGATTTCTTTAAGTGTAGCATATCCAAAAGCTCTGGGTTTGACATGGCCTTGTATGTTAAGCAGAGACCGCCTCTGAGTAGATGATATGCAACAGAGTATAGGTGGAGTTGTTTTTAGATGGTCAGCATAGGGCATCTGCTTTAGGCCTGTGATTCTTTTAGTGAGGTATTTCTGTGGCCTTTCCAGTTATGGCAGATGTCTTGAGAGGTACATACCAAACGGGACATTGTATTCTATAATGGGTCTAATAAGGGATGACTACAGTGGGACAATGACCTCTGTTTTCTGGATGAAAAGCCCTTAGTGATGAGGTGTGCCTCATAGAAGGATTTCCTGACTGACTGTTGTGGCAATGTGGTTGTTGAAGGTGAGACCACTGTCCACCTGTGTCCCTAAGTCTCTTATCACACTTTCAGTGTTTAGTGTACTGCCACCTATGTGGTAATTCATGGGTACATTTTTTTTCACAAAGGGGATAACTATACATTTCTTGGCATTGAGCTTGAGCCCATGGCTCTGTCACCAAGCATCTGTTTCTGTAAGGCCCTTTTGTAGAATATCCAAATCATTTGGGGATTCAGTAATGGCTCCCAGTTTGTCGTCATCTGCAAACTTTGTTAGCCAGAGTCCCTTAGTGTTGGCCTGTACTTCAGAAAAGTAGATGCCAAACAAGAGCGGTCCCAGGACTGAACCCTGAGGTACTCCACTTGTCACTTGTCTGGAGCTGGATTTGGAGTCAGCTACTTTTACAGTGTGGGTTCTGTCAGTAAGCCAGTTGGCAACCCATCGAGTGATGTAGGGATTAATGCCCAGCTTAGTAAGTTTATCTATTATTCCAGAGTGGGGGATGGTGTTGAAGGCCTTGTTGAGGTTCAGATAAGCTGTGTGGACCCCCTTACCCTTGTCCATGGCTCTGAACACTGATTCAAAGAAGTCAATTAGGTTCTGGAGACAAGAGCAGCCTTTCACAAACCCAAACTGCATGGGGTCCAGTGTTTGAAGGTTGCCAATGTCTTTGTTTATAAGTTCCATGATAATAAGTTCCATGGCCTTGCAGATCAGACTCGTCAGACTGATGGGGTGGTAGTTCCCAGGATCCAAGGTGGATCTCCCCTTGTTTAGTGGGACAAATGTAGCTGTGCGCCACTAAGTGGACGTGAAGCCTGAGGTGAGGCTATGATTAAACATGACACTTAGGTGAGGTGCCAGTTCATTTTGTAGTTCATGTAAAACACAGCCTGGGATGTTGTCTAGTCCCATGGATGCTGTATTCTTACAGGTTATTGGAGGAACAGGTTATTGGAGTACTCTCAGTAGGTCCCTGACCAGCTTAGCCATTATATTGACCCCAACAGATTCATTTGTCAGCACCTGTTGCCTCTGCCATTTCTTTCCCATACACTCAGTCTTGATGCAGTTTGTGAGGGCATGCATAGTACTGTGTATGACAGGTTTGTGGCATGTATTCCTGAGTTCACAGGCTGGAACAGAGAGACAAAATGGTATATCCTTTGCATACACACAGTAAAGACTGACACAGGGGATGTGCATACAGTAACACAAACACAGTTGGCAATGGACAGATTCCTAAACCTACATATCCATTTTAATGTACTATAGTGCTACATACACATGGCATGCCACACATAGATTATATGCATGGGACATAACCCACTACCTCTTACAACATGTAATGCTGTGAATGCCTTCATGGATGGTGGGATAATCCATCAGGAATAGCAACTGGAGTCTTCTATTGTTCCTACAAGCCTGGACAAGTGATAGGGTAACAGATGTTGTATCAGCATGATGTTTCAGTCAGGTATGATATCTGATGCTGGCATGTTTATCAGTACACTAACTGTGACCTATTTGGCAACAATATCACATACATGGCCATTGTTAGGGGACACAGATATGGGTTGCAAACATCCATATATTCTGTAGACATCTATACAGATGCCTGCAATGGCCTGTACAATGGTTTAACATGCTGCATGTGAGCCAGATGCCATTAACATTCTATATAAACCAATGCCATTGAGATGTGGTAAACAGGCATGGATGGTACACACATCAAAATGGTATAACCCACACAGGATATGATTCTCACCCAAACACGCACAGTTGCCAGTATTGAGATTAAAACTCCTACCTATCTAGTTATTCCTACTATAGTGTTATGCAGTTATTAGATGTGCCATGGAACTTATATGGATTCAGCTTGTCCCAAGGTACTTCTAAGGTGAATGACATCAGCAGGCCTTGTAAAGTAGAGTGATGGGAAGTGCACAGGGTGGTACACAGCTCAAAATGGTATAACCCATAGAAGATATGATTCTCAACAGAAACACACACACACACACACACACACACACACACACACACACACACACACACACACACACACACACACACACATGCCATTACCAGTACTGGGATTAGAACCCCTACCTATCTAGTTATTTCTACTAAAGTGTTAACACAGTTATCAGACGTGCCACAGAGATTACATTAATTCACCTTGTCCCAAGGTACTTCAAAGGTGAATGACATCAGCAGGCCTTGTAATGTAGGGTGATGGGAAGTATACATGGTGGTACACAACTCAAAATGGTACAACCCAAACAGGATATGATTCTGACACTTACTTGCCAGTATTGAGATTTGAACCACTACCTATCTAGTGATTTGTACTATAGTGTTACGCAGTTATTGTACACACTACAGAGCTTACTGCTTTTACAACTGGGCCAAAGGTGCTGATAAGGGGAATGACATCAGCAGGACTGATAAAGTAGGGCACTGGGTGGGAAACCTATCAAAATACTTCTTCTTACAAACATATACACCTACAACCACACACACATCCACCAGACCTGAGTTTAGAACCCCTGCCTATCTAATGGTTTGTACTATAGTGTTATACAGTTATCACATGCACTACAGAGCTTACTGGGCTGACAACTGGCCAAAGGTGCTGATAAGGGGAATGACATCAGCAGGACTGATAAAGTAGGGCACTGATGGGAAACTTATTAAAATACTTCTTTTTACAAACATACACACACACTTATACACCCACAAACACATTTGCCAGACCTGAGATTGGATCCGTTGTCTAGCTAGTGAATTGTACTATAGTGTTACACAGTTACCGCACATGTTACAGAGCTTACTGGGCTTACAGCTGGCCAAAGGTGCTGATAAGGGAAATGATATCAACAGGACTGATACATTGGGGCACTGGGAAGTATTGTGGGTGGGAATGGCCTAAAACTGTTTCACCTACAAAAAACACTCCTTCACTCTCTCACACACAACTGTCACACACACACAATTGCCAGTATTGAGATTAGAACCCCTACCTATCTAGTTATTTGTACTATAGTGTTATGCAGTTATCACATGAGTTACAGAGTTCATAGGGGGTCATAGGTGTCCAATGGTACTTCTAAGGTGAATGACAGCAGCAGATCTTGTGAAGTAGGGCAATGTGAAGTGTACTGAGTGGGAATAGTCTCCTAATACTTTGACCTACGGACACACACACACACACACACACACACACACACACACACACACACACACACACACACACACACACAAATGCACACAGGGAGGTGATGTGATATTATAAACCCAATCTCAATACTGTTACACAGTATGCCACTGTCCACAGCAGGACATCACTGTATGCTATTCAGGGTATTAGTGTGTGTGTGACTCACTCTATCTGTGTCCCCCTGTGTGTCTCTCTCTCTCTCTCTCTGTCACTGTCTCTCACTTCCCCACATCTATGTGTGTGTATGCTTGACATTTGTTATCTGTTGCCCATATATATGTGTGTGTATCTCACACAACAGATGCAGATATATCACATATGGGCTACCTACAGTTAGCTGAGGGTAATCCTGTCTGATGTGTGTATATGGGGACAGTTGAGGTCTACATAGCTGTCTGTATGCACAGACATATATACAGAATACAGTCATATATTCTGTCATTTTTAATTTTTCAAAGTCTTTCGGGTTTCTAACACCATGACGGGAATGGACCCCATTCCTAAGTCAAAGTACAATTAAAGTTCATGAAATTAGTATTGTTTCACTCTTTGATGTTAGCCAAAAGTGCTCTTCGCAGCACCCGCAATATGTCCAGTAATGACTCCTTCTGCAATTTGTATGGTGTGACATGAATTGATAACATATCTAAACATGATTGTACATCCTTTTTTATAAGACCAGTTGCTCCTACTACTATTGGAACTGTATGGGTATCTTTCTTCCACATGGTTCTCATTTTTGCCTGCAGATCAAGGTATTTTATGGCTTTGTGTCTCTCTGTATGCAATACACTGTAGTCGCTAGGTATGTTATTTCAATGATCTATGCTACTTTTGTCTTCTTTTCTTGGACCACTATGTTTGGTTTTCTAGCATCTATCTTTTGAACTGTTGGTATTGGGTGATCCCATGTGATATAAACTTCATCACTTTCTATGATTCTTTGTGGCTCATGTTTCCAGTGTTTTACAGCCTCTTCAATATCATAATGTTTGCACAATCTCCAGTGTAACAGTCTTGCCACATTATTATGCCTTTCAGTATACAGTCCCTCTGCCATTAGTGCATTGCAACCAACAACAAGGTGTGTGATTGTTTCCAATTTGGTTTTACAAAACCTACATATGTCTGTTTCTCCCACATGTTCAATGGACTTTGTAAACCAGCATGTACATAGCCCACTGTCTTAGGCTGCCAATATTAACTTTTCATTTCTTGATGTGAATTCTCCTCTGCTAAACCATTCCTGCATTTGTTTTCAATCAACATGAGGCTCTTCCAGAAGTTTTCTATACTTGCAACTATATTTCTGTTTTTTCCACATTTCTTCCTTTCTCATCTGGTCCTTCACCTTATATTCTTTCTTTTGTTTTTTAGCACATTCAGTCACTGCCTGTTTTTTATCTACTTCTGGTTTGATTTCCATTCCTGCTTAACATCAATATGCTTCTGCTAAATTAAGCAGAGATGTCATCTTAGATTTATTCTCCTCATGTTTCAAAACTTTTACTACATTTGGATCCTGTGAGGTCAGCAGATATGTGTGGAGTACCACGATTGCAGATCTATACATGTAATCATTTTCAAGGAGGCCCATCCCTACTTCAGAACGGGAAATATATAATCTTGGGTACATTGATTTTTATAAATCTTTTGATGAGCATGAAGCATCCTTCTTGTTTTAATATCCGATCTATCCAACACTTTTTGCAGCCAGTCAATCACTCTAAAACTATAAGTTAGGACAGGAAGAGCAAATTGATTTATGGCTTGGATCTTGTTCCTAGATGCCAATGCTGTTTTCCGGATTAATTTAAGTCTTCTGGCATACTCCTTACTGAGCTTTATTCGCATTTGTTCATGTTTTATTGCTGATCCTTCATCAGTTCCCAAGTATTTATACAGTCCCTCTTGCTCAAGTTCTTTTATATCACATTCTGTCCCAAACTGATGATTTCCTGGTGCTGCAGTTTTCCTTTTTTAAAGGTTGCTTTTGCACATTTATTAAGACAAAATGACATTCCAATATCATCTGAAAAAAGTTTTGACAACCTGCAGCTTTGCTTTTAGTTCCTCATCTGATGAGCTATATGGTTTTAAATCATCGACAAAAAGAAGATGAGAAGTCATTAGACTTTGTTGTTTTCTAGAAGCCAAATTGTAGCCATAGCCTAAGCTGTTAAGTAAACAGCTTAATGGATTAATGGCAAGGCAGAATAGCAATGGTGACAGAGAGTCACCCTGGAATATCCCCCTTTGGATTTTTATCCCTGCGATAATAATCTGTCCTTTATCATGGCTTAATTGCAAAGTGGTCTACCACTGTTTCATGGTTACTGTAATGTAGTCAATCAGTGTAGGGTATATATGATACATTTTTAAGCAGTATTTTATCCATGAATGTGGGATACTATCAAATGTTTTTTTGTAGTCAATCCATGCCATACTTATATTCTTCCCCTTCTTACAGTTCTCCACTATAACTTTGTTTAACAACAAATGATCCTTTGTTCCATATGACTTTCTTTTATTGCCCTTTGTTTCTACTGCCATAATTGAGTTTTCCTCTAAATTACTATAAACTCTGTTGGTGTCAATTCCCGTGTATAGTTTATACATCATCGGAATACAAGTTATTGGTCTATAATTTTTAGGGTAGCTTGCAGGTTCACTCCTAATGTGTGTGTATCTCATGCAACATATGCAGATATATCACATATGGACGACCTACAGCTAGCTGAGGGTAATCCTGTCTGATGTGTGTGTGTGTGTGTGGAGACATTTGAGGTGTACATAGCTGTCTGTAAGCACAGACATATATATATATATATATATATATATATATATATATACAATACAGTCATATATTCCAATGTGGGTTCCAACATGTCCTGTGATTCTTTAAGTCTAACAGTATGCTGAGTGTGACCTTCTATAGTTAGAGTGGGACTCCATTCCAGAGATAAGTGTACTCCAGTCAAGGGTTTTGTGTGCTACAGCCATACCTTTCAGGAGTACACGGGACTTTCCTCAGGGTACTGGGTTTGTTTGTTTAGCAGACATTTTCTGACATATCTGTAGTCTGACACTGCAGTGTATTGTGTCATTACCTAGTGCCAGACATCCTCTGATCATCACAGTGCTTTACCAGAGGAATACTAGTTGTATGATGCATAGACCAATATTATGAGGGCAGCTATGTACATTCTTGCCCAGCAAGGCCATTTGTGAGGTGTGGCTACAGCCATTTGAGTAATGATGTGCTGCTACTTCGAACCCCTCACCCTACCAACTTTCTCTGTATGTAAGGGCGATACTTACAACACATGCCTATCATTGTGCCTTTGTTCCACTTTTATTTCTGCCCTTGACTAGACATCTTGCTGTTAGAGGTTCGGAGTTATGGGTGTGGGTACAGAGTGCATTCTACGGTGCAGGCATGTCAATTATATGTAAAAGCAAATATAAGAAAAAAGGATTATTGAGAATAACCACTGGCAACAGTACCAAAAAGCACTTATATTCACAAAAGTCTTGGCATCTCAGCTGCACATCCTTCAAGATGTCCCTTATATGTGTAGTATATTCCACATAGCACTGTGACTTCCAGGTATGTCAGTGGCAGAGCAGTGAGTGTCACATGACATGCATAACAGTTGGTATTGCAGTTATCTGCACATGGCCCTGTCAAAGACAGCACTGTACCTAGGGCACTACGAGACAACTGCCAGGAGAATGTGCTGGCCAGATCCTGACAGTATTGACCACACATACACATAGCTCATAGACCCCTACATATTGTGGACAGGCAATATGCTTGCATGTGTATTGGTGCAACCCTGCCAATGTGTGCTATGCTGCTATTTCCCTGCAAACATACATGTTACTGCATTTGTGTGGGTATATGTGGGGGCACACCTGTCAACTGTACACATTTGCACAGACTGTGCTGATATTTGCTTTACATTTTGGTTCAATTTACCATACTATTGTATCCTGTCTTGGGGACTAGAGGCATAACAGTAAAGAGTAAAGGTCATATTGTAATGGCATACATTTGAGTTTAGGACTTCCTACCCTTCATAGCCTTACTGCAACTGCGGGTCCTGCTGTGCTATCACTGTGTAAGTCTGTAGGGGGGTAATTCAACATTGCCACCATTTATGTGCCTTTACCAGACATTTCTCTCTGGTTTTCTACAGCTGACTTGCTGTGTGGGTGTGAGGGATGGGTATGGGACCCCCACACTGACATCCATCCCTGTGACCTATGACCCCCCAGTTAGTTGTCCCCACACATATACTGCAGTGGGATTTGCCACCTTGGTTACTACTGCATAATGTGTGGAGGCCAGTTTTGGCCAGACATTTCCTGGTGACCCATATAGCTGTCAGTTGTGTGCTGCTATCCCAGTAGGCCTCCCCATTCCCTTGCATGCATGCAGCATTACCAGAGATACGCTAGCAAAACATACTAATCCATTCATTTATTGTTAAGAAGACTGACTTACCTTGTGCTTGCAATAGTTGCGATGATGGTGCTTGAAGGCCGCCTATGTTGGATGCACACAGTACACTGCCTATACATGGTAAGTTACAGGTAATGTGATGTGTGTGTCATCCATTTTACTGTGTGCGCGAGTCAGAGAGAGGTGTCAGTTCCTGGGGTCCCTACAGTGTCAGTGTGTGTGCTACGCTTTGCCTCTTTGCCAAAGCCTGAGCATACTGGGCACGCCTCCATCTGCCTACAGGAGCAGGCTCAGGCGCCAACTCCTCTGAGTCCCTCTGTGCCTGTGGGGAATTTGGCAATGGTAGTGGGTTGTGTGGCCCTTCCCCATGCTGTTCCTGCTGCAACTGTTTCCGCAGGATCATATTGTGTAACATGGCACATACTATGAACATGTGTGCACATGTGGCTGGAGAGTACTGCAAGGTCCACCAGATATGTAAAGGCAGCAGAACCAAGACTTAAGCATCCCAAACACATGCTCTATAATGATCCTGGTTTGTGCATGTGCCTCATTATGGCATTCTTATATGGGTGTTTGTGCATTTCTGATGGGTGTCATCATCCACGGCTCCAGTGCATAGCCAGCATCCCTCACCAGATGGCCATATGGGATGCCCCCACTGGCAAATGCCTGGTACAGCTGTGATGAATGCCAGATGTGGGAGCTGTGATAGCTTCCAGGGCTGCCAGCACACACATTCATGATAATGCCCTGGGCATTGCACATGACCTGGCAGTTGATGGAGTGAATCCCTTGTGGTTTATGTAGACCCTACCCTGTTTACTGGGTGGTGCTTTGATGTGGGTGTGCATGCAGTCTATTGCACCCAGTACCTCCAGGTATTCTGCTACATGGTGGAAGAGACACATATTGCTGGTCCTCTCCTCACGGGTGTTTGGGAAGTAAATGTGCTCACTGGCATGTGGTAGCATGGCATCCAGGAACTGGTGGTATACCCTGGATGCAGGTGCCTGTGAGACCTGCACAATGTCCCCAGTAGGTCTTTGGAAAGTACCTGTAGCTAGAATTCTTAAGGTTACACATACCTTGGTATCCACTGGGATAGGTTCCCCTGTGTTGGCTCGAGGTCTGAGTTGAGGCTGGCACTGCTCAGTGATTTTCTGAAGTATGTCTCTGTCTACCCTGTAGTGCTCTACTATCTCCAGATAGCCCCTGGTAGGTTACCCTGGGTCTGAACACTCTTCTCCTCCTCCTCGTTCTGTGGCGGTTTCATTATTATCCTCCTCTCTGCCCTCAGCCTCTAGCACATACTGATGGATCAAAGCAATTGCAGCCCCTAACATTTTTCCAGTTAATTTTCCCCTGCATGTGTACACCAATGGTGCATATCCTGTGGAAAAAGACAGACTGTAAGGTGTTTCCATAGTTTAAACTGTTGTACTGCAGATGCTGCCTATGATGCATTCCACTTGCTAGCTATGCAATTTGTTCTTGATTGCTTTTATTCTTCTATTTTCCTTTTTTTCTTTTTTTCCCGTCCCATTGCCTCCCTTTTTAAGCCCCAAGGCGCACCTCACAAATCCAGTGTCCAAATGTAAACAGTCCTGCTATTTCCATTTTTTTGTTTGTTTTGTTTTAGACCAGGTGTCATCTTGTAGAAAGGTAAGAAGGGCAGATGTAGGTCAATGGGGTAGTTTGTTAATAAATATGGAGAATAGATAGGGTCTAGTGTGATTCCTTGTGGGATTGCTGTTTAAAATAAATATAAGCTTTACATAACTAAATTCAAACTGCTGTTGTGATGGCTTGTTTTACCACTGCTAAGAATCTCTCATGGCCACTTACCACTCTGTGACTTGTCTTTTTCTCTCAATTAGCTTAACTTTTAGGTCTGTCCAAATAATGGGTTACATTTAAATAGTCAATTTCAACTTCTGTTTTATCGATCAAGATTGAAAGTTGTGCAATATCTCACATTCCCTGAGTTTAGAGAATATGTCACTATAGTGGGATTGTGCAATCTCAGAGATGGAATAAATAATTTGTAGTTAGTGTGTGGAATGCAGAGGCAGTTTACAGGTCTAAGGAATAACCTTTGAGCAAGTGCAGAGGCATGTCAAAATTTGTTGATGATAACATGAAGATGTTAGCAACATCAATGCTACATAATTTTTGACACTTGCCATTATACTCCTATAGACAGATAGATATGGGTTTATTTCATTTAGTTCAACAAGGAACCCAATGACGCAATTGATTAAAGCACATATCATTGAATCACATCTGATAGAAAATTTCATATACAGTAAATATACCTACGAAATTGTTTCTTTTTTTTTCTTTTTTCTTTTCTTTTTTTTTTTTCTTTTTTGAGGGGGAGGGAACAAGCTCCATGCACCACCAATATCCACCAGCTAATTATATATACCAACTCTGAGATTGCTTCACAGTGGAGAAATGGCAAATTCCCTGTTCCTCACTGTTTGCGATCTCACATAAACAACGCTAGTAGAAGCAATCAAATGAATTACAATCACTTCTGCTAGTGAAACATGTTAGATATTATGAATGTTTGATTATACAGAGTGTTTCCATCGATGTAAATATGTATACAGAAAGATAGGTATATTAAATTGCATATTACAGTGCCCCATTTCTCACTTGTCAACCGAGTAGGCCTATAATGCAAATGTTTCACTTTTGGATGCAGGACTAGAAACTGACAGAGAACTCGTCAATGGCAGTCTGAGTTAAGAATTCTACATGACTCAGTATAGCAGTTGAATGACAATATGGATGGACACAGGCTTGCAAAAGCAGCTAACAGAAAGATCATCTGCAATATGTGTGTAATACGAATATATGACATGGCTAAACATAGCCCACTGAAGCTATTCGTGAAAAAATGTGCTGTGCAGTGCGATGGTGCTGAAAGCATTATGTGACTTATTCAGTACACTTCATTGGATAGTATTTTATGTGCATCTAAATGCCACAATGCATCTATAAGCCAAAACATTATGCAGAGTAAGAGGGCATATAGTAGAGTGCGCTGCTTTCATCTCAACATGCTGTGTAGCAGATATTTCAAAAGTTGAATGTTCTCTCCTAGGCTTTTCTCTGAATTATCAACAATGCCAGAAGTTCTCACTCTGAGCCATTCACTGACATATGGCTCTGTGTCTTCACTGCAGTTATTTTCACATAGCCATAGTAACGTGGGTGTTTGTATGATTGCTGTGTCATTTCATTCAAGACACTTCACTGAAGCTACACTTGAGTAGTTCTCTGTTTTCTTCTAGCCTTGCATTCATCCTTTTTTATGGGTGACTCAGGAGCAGCATCTGGTTAATTTTGCTGCTCAAGTGTACAGACAATACAACCATAAACATTGTCAAGTAAATCTGGTGCTACTGCATGAAACTGGTTAGCAGCTCATAAGCTGACACCCTTAACAACACTTTTTTTTTTGCTCTCCCCAGGACCTCACCTGATGGTTCTTCTGTTTGCACTCATTTGGCAAGAGCACTATGGTCAATTGTTCCTTCCTGGAAATCTCCATTAGCCCTCTGCTCCCATGCAAAAGTCAGATGGAAATTAGTGGGTCAGCATGTTGGTACTGCAGGCTAGCCCAGTGATGGTGCCCCTATGACACGTGTGTCAAGGGTGAGACATGCCATGTTTTGGGGGACACGTCAGCGATCAACAACACCCGAATTACCAAAGACACTGCTTTTGAATTTTTTGCTCATGTGAAGTGCACTCAATTGTTTTGTGCCAGGAGCTTTTGACACACCCAACCCAAAAGGTTCACCTTCACTGGACTAGCATAAATGCTCTGCATGGAAGCACTTCCTCCCCCCTTGGCAATTCCACTGAGAGTTGGCATTGTTGCCTCCCAATATGAAGAATGCCTCCACTTGCTATTATTCCCTAAATGTTGTAGTTCAAGTGCACTCAAACTGGTAGGTTCAAACTCTTTTGGATATAAAACCTAGTGCTCCATCTGGGTGTCATACTTGTGTTGAGCCAGAGGCAGTTCCTTTCTCCAGAATGGGCTTGAAAGGCTAGACACAGATCTTAAAAAGGGAGTCTACAAGAGATTGTCTTGATAAGTAAGATTTTTGAAGCCACTGATCATTTTAGTTATTAGTAGCAGTGGTCTCTCAAGTTGTGTGATATGTTTAGACAAACACATATCAAAAGGAGCATGATATTTAATAATGGGTCTGAAGACATACAAGTGAAGGGGAATTAAGGCTTCCTTAGGCATGGTGGACATGTCTTTGGATATTAGATGAGCCAAATAGAAGGCTTTTCTAACTTCTGTGGGGATATGATGGTCAAATGTTAAGGAATTATCAATAAGAGTACCTAGAGTGCTTACAGCAATGCCTAACTGGAGGGGTGTGTCACCTGTATGTCAAGCCAAAATGAACTATAATACATTTTTTTACATTTAATTTGAAAGCATTGTCCTGTCACCTCTTACATGGCACATTGTATGTTTTGCGAATTGTTGTGAAGTTTGCAAATATCACTTTATACTTGTTTTTTGTATAACTTTACACCTGGGCTGAACCTGAAAATGGCCCATCTGAATTAGTGCCCTACCCTGGCTAGCAAATACATAAATAAATAATAGACTGTCTGTTGAAGGTCTCACAAAACTCCACTTAGATGAATATGTAAGCAATTAATGTACTATGTAGAGGTCAGGGTATTACTTAGTAACTGTTCCTGTTAGCAAGTCAGTATCTTCAGAAGAAATGTGCTCAGTTTCTGTTTCTATTTTTCACTGTATACTTTCAACTTTTGTTTTAAGGAAGGTAAAAGACAAGAGGAATCAGTGGACTATTCCCCATTCCTACAAAAGTAAAAACTGTGTTTACATCTCACACTTAGAAATCACTGATTATTCTTATTAATAGCTAATTTTAAAAGAAAAAAATACTTGGCATTTTAAAGAGGAAAATTATATAACTATACTATTATATCGCATTTCAACCATATTCATTTGTGTTCTGGCTTCCTTTAGGCTATGCAACAGAGTTTACGTTTTGAAACCCACTGCATTGACATCCTGAAAATCCTTGAATCTGTCATTGCATGCAGCAGATTTAAATTAATTGATTAACTAATGAAATGGAGTCAGAAATAAGTATTCTTTGAACTATTTTTGCTGAAGTGTAGCATTGAAAGATATATATCATGGCACCAATGTGCAGCTACGAGCATTCATCATAGCTTTTCCAAACATCAATTTATCCTTATCGTGCTAGACATCCATAAACACCAGTAATAAAATGATAACTGTATAATTATTACATGTTCAAAATAATGTGCATTATATAAAGGGTACCAAAAAAACAAAAGTAATTTATTTTTGTAAATAATATGGATGCTCTATGGGTACCTTTCACTTGACATGTGTTATAATAACAGCACAAGAACAAAGGATCTACAGGATTGATCTTTTGAATGGAAAAAAGATATCAAGTACTAAGGGGTCCACATCTGGTAATTCCTGTATACACCTACCTGCTTACTGTACACTATGTCGCTGCCAACCAGAAATAGCCATAAAACATCTACAACAGGGTTTAAGTTGGTGGACATCTTCATCTCAGTCTTTTCAGGACCTTAATGTTGGGAAGTAATTGCCTGTCCACAACTTAGGTGCACTGTCCACTTTTATAGAAATCAGTAAATGCATAAGAGTTAAGCAAATAATCTACCATTGCTTAGTCATACACACATGTATATATATATATATATATATATATATATATATATATATATATATATATATATATATATTAATTAAATGCATCTGTAGTTGTATCAGTTGTATCATTTTATTATCAGGGAAATGAAAGCATACTATGTAAGCTTATTGTGAGGTTCCTTTCAGATTTATTTCAAACATATTTAATTGTTAGCAGACAAGGAGTAACATACACCCTGACCTGGAAACAGTGAACAAAGAAGAAGAAGAAACAAATCATAGCATTTTTGACACAGGCAATGACTAATTAGAGAAGTGTCACTTCAAAAGCATTGTAGATATATTTGCCTTTTATGAAGTGAGTGCTGTTTTCTAAGTCTTACTAAGCCATTTATTTTGAAGCCGAAGACTACAGCTAGACATAAAAATCAAGGGCTATGTAAGATAAACAGAATAGTAAAGAAAAACATTACAAGGGTTCTGTTAAGGTCAGAAAAACAATTTATCCCTGGAATGGCAATGACGCTTTTAACAGCAGGACTATGACCTCTCACCTGAGGTGATAAAGTACACAGGTCAAAATCGACAATACATACTTATGGTCAATAATGGTAGCCAGGTATTGATCGCAAAAGGGAAAAAAAAGTTTTCAGGAGAAAACATAGCTCTGAATTACAAACATGCATTCTCCTGAGACTCTGCAACTCTTTGCCTTTATCCCAATAGAAGTAGGAAAGCAATACGTGAGTTCAGCCAGTGTTTAATATCAAGTGATTGTGGTGCTTAATCAATACTATTCTGCTTTTGTTCCACAATGTGGAAAGCAGTGTCTATTCATTCAGCAAAGGTTAATGCCAAGGGTCAAGTGATTTCCTACTCTCTGTGGGATTCACAGAGTTTCAGCAGTAGAGATGCTTTGGACAATGATGACTCAGTTGGCCTGATTTATTATCACTCCAAAGGCCTGCTTAATACTCAAGTGTTACCTTATGGTAATAGAAGTTAAAGCAACACCAATGAAAAAGGAGATGATAATTACCCACATTTGTACCAGTGATTTTATTCTTGTCATGACATAAATATGTTCTATCCTTTTTACAACAGTCTAAATTTTACTGAAATGCTGGAATCCCACTTTGTATGAAGTAAAGGAATACTAGGTACTTGTACTGATGGGCATGGCAGGCTAAGGACAAATATACATCTGTTGCTTGCTTTCAAGAAATTCATTTAAATCCACACACTAGATGCCAAAATAAATTGATGCTGCAACTAAAGTGCTATCTTCAGTAGAGACACACTAGCTTCAGGAGAATGCCATTTTGTTTGAATATATGCTACACTGAAACAACATCAGATGAGGTCACTGTTTAAAAGAAAATGCATTTGACATTGTCGGAGATTTAATTTTTAACATGTTAGCATTCCTTATTATTATTCAACTATGTCTTATTCAGGCAGTGTTATATATAATGAAAGAGGTTCAAATGTCACAAGGAAAATACTGTGAGAAGAATTAATTGGAAGGCTTATCACGGGAAAGTCATTATTTATAATCCAGCTATCCCTAACACACTGTCGAATGATGAATAGAACAATAAATAATTGCTGAAATAAAAACAAATTCTGCAAATGTGACTGAAGATATCCAACCATTATGAGGGGGAGGACATTTCACACAATTAATTATTTGGCATTTTAGCTGATGCATACAAATCCATTTCTTACCAGTCTTTGACTAAATTTATGTCCCTTTAAAATAGTGTTCATAATCCTCTTTGTTTATGATAACTTATCAGCGGTATATTTTCCAATGTTTTACCATAAATTAAAGAACAACGAAATCCCTCTGTACTAATTTACCTGATAAACATATAAAAATACTGTATGGCTGTGATATCATTACTAACGTCTATCGTTTAGTGGTTGATTACATTATGCTTTATTGTAGACTGTAACTCTAAATGTTTATATTGTGTATATTTAACATATTATCCAGGAGGTTGCAGCTTTATCTTGCATGGTCCGGAACAAAAATAATGAGAACTGACATATAAATGGTAATGGAAGTCTCCAATGTATGTGCCTGTACAGTAAAGAATAGTGTTGCAAAGTTATAGTAAATAAATAAATAAAGTGCATTTTACAAGCCGTTTGCTAGTATGCCTTGATATATTGTTTCATTTGAAGCAAGCACCTTCTGCACATAGATAACAGCAATTTGTTGCAGTATACCTCTTTAGGACTATCGTTTGACACTATCTAATTGCTGTTTTGGATGACTCTGGAGTTGAAAGAATTGAAATCACTGATGGCATTCTTACACAGCTTCTCCAGGAATCATTCTGTCTGTTTGAATAGTAAGACACAGGCACAGGTAAGGTGGCAATGATTAGGCAAAAAAATATACAAATTAAGAAATTCATGATATGTAAATAAATAAAAATAAAGTAAAACAGATAAAAAGGCAGATTGCAATGGATTGGAACACATATTGCATTAAAGTTCCTACATTTGTGTACAACCTAACCCTACAAGGCTCTTGATGGCCCAGGGCATTATAACCTGCTTATTTGAGTGTAATCAAAAGGGATGGTATGTCACAGGAAAATGTCATCCACTACATTACTGTAGAGAATATGTTTTAACATATAACATGAAAGAATGCTTGTTAACATCAAGTTATGA
The DNA here is from genome assembly GCF_019279795.1 of Protopterus annectens. Taxonomy (NCBI): domain Eukaryota; kingdom Metazoa; phylum Chordata; order Ceratodontiformes; family Protopteridae; genus Protopterus; species Protopterus annectens. The sequence goes on from NC_056730.1 coordinate 766,034,828, forward strand.
TTATCAGATGAACATGTTTTAATAAAGTGATACTTTTGTGAAATTCCCTTCCTTAGTTTTATTAAAATGCCATCTTTTAACACTATGATGACACATTGGTTTGCAGTCCATTATCAGCATAGCCAAATATCTAGTGTCAATTACCTGAACTCATGGCTTCTAACTTAATATGCAAATATCAGAGCACATATCACCACTTCTAGAAAGTCAACACTGCAAAACGTAAGTTTTAACACTATAGATAAACTAAAGAGTTTCTACAGCAAGCTCTCCCATCCCACAGAACTCTCCATGTGTAGAAAGCTATGCTCCAGCATCCGTGTGTGTGTGTGTGTGTGTGTGTGTGTGTGTGTGTGTGTGTGTGTGTGTGTGTGTGTGTGTGTGTGTGTGTATGTACATGTGTATATCTATCTATATGTATAAAATGTATATGCATACTCACAGACATACATGTGTGTGTGTATATAAAGACAGAAACATATATTGATATAATGCATATGTGTGCACACACACACACACACACACACACACACACACACACACACACACACACACACACACACACACACACACACACACACACACACACACACACTCACACACACACACACACACACACACACACACACACACACACACACACACACATAAACATCTATATATATATTTATATATATATATAGATAGAGTGATAAATAGGCATATTGTATTGTGTTGCTCGGCCTTGGGGGGGGGGGTAAGGGAAAAACCTCATTACCCATGATCAGGAAACCAGCACATTCACACTGTAGACTGAACTGCATTGTACTAAGTGGCTCAGATTAATCAAGTTTCGGCTTTACCAGACTCATTTAAACCGCAAGAACCCAAACTTCTCAGTAGTTATGTTAGATAATGAAGCTAGAGATGAGGGTTATGCAGTGCCTGAGATAGATGTTAGGATGCACAGTGTGGGAAAGGTGAAGAAATTATGACATCAGAGCATCAGAGCAAAAGTCAAAGGGCCGGATTCACGATGGCTTGCACGGAGTCTAAGAGTAGAGTAAGACTCCATGCTGCCATCATGTCCGACAAGCAATCCAGGAACAGCCTGTAGGGGCGTGCAAGAGAGCTCCTAAAATGGCTCTTACACGGACAGGGCCAGGACATGCATATTACCTCAATTGCAGCCGAAAAGCATGCAAATAAGGTAGATTTGCAATTCAGGAAACCCGAACCTGTCCGAGTAAGAGTAGTGTTATCTGCAGAAATGTACTCAGTTGACAACTGAGTACCGTTCTGCAAATAGCAAAACCGAGCTGTGACAGCTCCAAATAAAGGTTGCATCCAGTAGAGAAAGCATGCCAATGGCCAAATATATGACCATTGGCAATGTTTCCCGATGCAAAATGAAAAAAAATGAATTTATTTTTTTCCGATTTTCCATGTTTAAGCGTAGCGCAGCGTCGCGCAAATGGGCTGCACTCTAAAAAACAGAAAAATAAAAATTAAAAAGTACAAATGTGGATTTTATGGGTATTTGTAATGTACAATGCAAGGCAATGGCAGGCTGAAGACAACATGGCTACCGAGTAGAGGTTGCTAAGGGGGGAACCCAGTCTAAGAGATGTAACCAAGCATTAGTAGGCAATCCTATGCAAATGAGGGTAAGGATAGTGAATCCCAAGTCTACATAGCAAATGAGCACAGTCAGTGGAGTGTAAGACTAGGATAAGGGGAGTAACAGAGTAGGATATAGGTGACATCAGGAGGGGGTATGTATGAAAGAAGATAACCTCATTGGAGCAGAGTGGCATGTGTTAGCTGTCAGTTGCTCATCACTGGATGAGGTGTGTCATCAGGTATCCTAGCTAAAGTCAAGAAACAGAAGGTGCACACTGTGGGTATCACTAAAGTTTCTTGTAAAAATGCTTGCAACGTGTATGTGTGTATGTGCGCATCTGTAAACCCGAGTAAGACAGTGTGTGTGCATGTAAGCATGAGTGCACGCGTTTAAGCCAGAGTAAGCATTTATAAGGCAGTTTACAGTATTGTGGGCACTTTTGCGCTGGTGTGCACGTGTTTAAGCAGGAGTTAGCTAGTGTAACTCCATCTAAGCCTGTGTGCACGTGTGTTATCACATGTACGTGCGTCTGCACTAGTGTGAGCGGCGCTGCCCCCCTGAGGAAATGGAAAGAGAAAAGGAAGCACAACAAACAGTAGGAAGTTAACCAGGGAGAGTCAGCAGAGCTAGCAGGTGGAAATAATCAGAATCAGGCAATTACACGGGCAGTAAACCAGCCCAGCCCAGCATTTAAAACTCTGCAAACAACTTTTCACCATGTATTGCTCAGAGACACTGCAGCACTGCAGTAAGCTAAGAGAAGTGAACACTGAAAAGGCTTAACTGAGACAAAGAAATGTTAGGGGCTGCCATTGCTGTCATAAACCGACATATGCAACATGCTGAGGGTGGTGACAATGGGAATGCTGCCAACCAAGCCCCGGTGAGGAGACGGAGAAGAGTGCACAGGCCCAGGGTAACCTACCAGGGGCTACATGAGCTGGAGATAGTGGAGAGCTATAGAGTGGACAGATACCTCATGCAGCAAATTGTTGAGCTGTGCAGGCCACGCCTCACACACAGAACCAACAGAGGGGAACCCATTCCAGTGGAAACCAAGGTATGTGTTGGCCTACGAATACTAGCAACAGGTACCTTCCAGAGACCAACTGGTGATATGATGGGGATATCACAGGCATTAGCATCCAGGGTACTGCACCAGTTTCTGGATGCCATGTCAGCACATGTCGGTGATCATGTATATTTCCCCAATTCTCGTGAGGTATTGGCCAGCAATATGTGTCTCTTCCAGCAAATAGTGGAATACCCTGAGGTAGTGGGTGCAATAGACTGCACGCACATATGCATCAAAGCACCAGCCGGTGAGCGGGGTAGGGTCTACTTCAACCGCAAGGGCTTTCCCTCCATCAACTGCCAGGTCATGTGTGATACCCAGGGCATAATACTGAATGTGTGTGCTGGCTGCCCTGGAAGCTACCATGATTCCCATATCTGGCATCTGATACAGCTGTACCAGACATTTGCCAATGGGGACATCCCACATGGTCACCTAGTGGGGGATGCTGGCTATGCACTGGAGCCATGGCTGATGACACCCATCAGAAATGCACGCACACCTGAACAGGAACGCCATAATGAGGCACACGTACAAACACGAAATGTAATCGAGCATGTGTTTGGGCCGCTCAAGTCATGGTTCCGGGGCCTGGACACATCTGGTGGAGCCTTGCAGTACACACCAACTACATGTACCCAAATTGTCATGGTATGTGCCATGCTACATAATATGATCCTGTGAAAACAGCTGCAGCAGGACCAGCATAGGCCTGGCCCAAACAGCCCCCCACCATTGCCAAGGTCATCACAGGCAGATTGTGATTCGGAGGAGGAACAACCTGAGCCTGCCCCAGTAGGCAGAAGGAGGCATGCCCAGTATGCTTTGGCCTTGGCAAAGAGGCAATGCATAGCACATACACTGGCTCAGTAGGAACCCTGGAAATGATACCTCTCTCTGACCCGCACATATAGTAAAAGGGATGCCTAAGTTGACACTACCTGCTTCAAACATGTACAGGGAGTGTAGTATGTGCATCCGACATAGGCAGCCCTGCAGCACCACCTGAGGCATGATTGCCATGTGTCAAGCAATTTAAGGTAGTGCTAAACAGCATTTACCACCATGTAGTATATGCAAACAGAATACACACACCAACTAGTACAACTGTGGTCAGTGTTGAGTAATATTGGGCAATGTCCAGCAAAGTTGGTGAATATACATCAATGTCAGACAAGCCTGGTCTAAGTAGGGCATAGCAGAACAAAAGCCAACATGCTCATATTTGCTTAACTGGCCCTTAAGCAGTCTGGTCTGCTCAGTATGGAAATATAAAGCAGTGATGGGCCTTGAACCCAGGATACTGTGCACCATAGTTAAAGTACTGAACCACTAAACCATGACAGCATTGCACTGTTCAACCAGTATGAAGGAATGTTGATAAGTCTATGCAAAGTATCTCACGGAAACCCTGCAGGCACAGCATAATCCCTGTTGAGTTATGACACAAAGGTGAGTCCTGCAGTAAGAACAGAACTTGACTTCCAACACACACAGTATAAATGTTAATATTAGTCATGTTCACACACATCCACAAATGTAGTGGACTTCAGATCGCAACATACTGAAAGGACACACTGGGCATGCTCACACACTTGAATAAATGAGACATATGTCAAGCAACAAAACATGGAAAGTCTAAACTGGGCATGCTCACACACTTAGGCCATGTCTGACTACAGCAGTGGGCCACACATATCTAGCAGTTGCATGTGTTAACCCAGGAACCTCTCACGATCCAGCAATCTGCCCTGTGCACACAGTTACATGACAACAGACACTTATATAATATAGTGGAACCCTGTCATAATCAAACATGTTCCACAGATACCTAAGTTCTTCATAGAAACTGGGAAAGCAAAGACGATAAAGACCTGCAAACAGTATCAGCAATAAATATTGTGCATCCCGAGCAGAAGCATAGGTTCAGAGGTCGATAGTAGGCTATCTGCCCTAGGGTATGTACAAGCCTAGCCAGAGTGTGTTTGGCTTTTGCAGCCCTGTCAGAGTGCTATACTATGCCAGTGAATAGTAGATCACACAAGATAGCCCATGTACGTTTAGGCTAGTGTGCCTCTGTCTAGCAGGGACACAGAAGATATCCCATGGGTAAACATACAATCACCCATACCGCTGTCAAGATGTCCCCTGTAGGTGGTTAGTGGGTGGCTCTGCCTATGTGAAACTGTGATCACAATCTGGAGTGAGTGGAGGCCCTGGGATAAGAATCTGTCCCTCCAGCATGTCCTATTAACATCTGCGCTGAGGTATATGTGCCTGGAGTGTGTAGCTACAAGGGTGTTGGATATCCTGAGGTGGATGGAGCATGTCTATTAATTCTGGGTGGGGTATTACTGCAAACAACAGGCACACATCATATCCGAGTAGATGATAAGCGACTGAGTAGAGCTGGAGTTACTGCATCTGAACTGTGCAGGTCATCTGTGTGAGTCCCTACATCTGCTTGGTGCGGAACTTATAGGTTCATAGGTTCACAGGTAGATACAAGGCTATCTGCCCTAGGGCATTTATAAGCCTAGCCAGAGCGTATTTGTCGTCCATCTCCCTATTAGATTAGGCTACTGTGCCTCTGTAAATTAGGTCACAGAAGGTACCCTTTAAGATTAGTTTGCTGTGCCTCTGTCTAGCAGGGACACAGAAGAGATCCCAGGGGTGAATTTGTGATTTCCCATCCATGTGTCCAGATTTGGCTTGAAGAGGGTCAGCAAGGGGCTATGTCTAATATGAATTGGGATTCTATTCCAGAGTGAGGGGAGCCTCTGGGAAATGAATCTGTCCCTCCAGCATGTCCTTTTTATTCTTGTGCTGAGATTTAAGTCTCTGGAGCATGTATCTCTAAGTGACTTGGATTTTTGAGGTGGAGCATGTCCATTAATTCTGGCTTTGACATGGCTTTGTATGTCAGGCATAGATTGCCTCTGAGTAGGTGGTAAGCAACTGAGTAGAGCTGGAGTTTCCTTAGTTGAGCTGCATATGACATCTGTTTGTAGCCCATGATCCTCTTGGAGAGGTACTTTTGGGTCTCTCCAGGTGCTGCAGGTGTCGGGTAAGGTACATCCTAAAAGGGCCATTGTATGCAAGTATGGGGCTGATGACTGACAAGTAGAGGGGCACAATGACCTCTCTTGATGTAAATGCGAACCCTTTCGTGATAAAGTGGCATATATAGAAGGTCTTTGTAACCACTTTGGCAATGTGATTATCAAAGGAGAGATTACTATCTACATTGGTCCCCAAATCTCAAATCACTACTTCTGTACTTAATGGATTACCACCTATGTGGTAATTTGTGTGCACCTTGTTTTTCACAAAGGGGATGACTATGCACTTTTTAGCATGTAGCTCGAGCTTGTGGCTCTGGCACCAAACATCCGTCTCTGTGAGACCCTTCTGGAGGATGCTTGTGTCAGCTGGAGAGTCAATTATGGCCCCCAGTTTGCAGTCATTTGCGAACCTTGTCAGCCATAATCCCCATGTTAGCCTGAACCTCAGAGAAGTATATACCGAACCAGAGAGGTCCCAGAATTGAGCCCTGTGGGATGCCACTTGTAACTGGTTTGTATTCGGACATGGCACCTGCGATTCTGACCATGTGGGTTCTATCCCTGAGCCAGTTTGCAACCCATCTTGTGATACAGGGGTTGATATTTAAGCTGGTAAGCTTATGTATGATTTCCAAGTGGGGTATTGTGTTGAACGTTTTTGCGAGGTCCAGGTAGACTGTGTGAACTACCTTGCCCTCATCCATAGCTTTGGTAACTGTTTCAAAGAAATCAACTAGGTTTAAGAGGCAAGATCTGCCCTTAACAAAGCCGAATTGGGTAGTGTCCAGTGTCTGCAGGCTCCCAATGTCTTTGTTTATGAGTTCCATGATAATACGCTCCATAGCTGTACAGACCAGACTGGTCAGGCTTATGGGGCGATAGTTCCCAGGGTCTGTTGTGGCACCACCTTTGTGGAGTGGAACCACTGTAGCTGTATGCCATTATTCAGGTACACATCCTGTAGTAAGGCTAAGTTTGAACAGTGGCTTAATGTGAGGGTTCAGTTCTTCTTGGAGCTTGTGTAAGACACAGCCTGGGACACCGTCCGATCCCATAGCTGTTGTGTTTTTTACTTTGGCGAGGGCAGCTTTCACATGTGCATCTGTGATGTCAGGGAGGTTACATTCAGTTGGGATAGGCATTTGTTCCTTTGTGGGTGAGGGGGGGAGAGGTTTGTGCTGAATCTTTCTGCCAGGATGTTGGCTGTCTGTAGTTTTGGTATATTTTGTACCGTTATGTAACAATTCAGAGCATATCTGGGAGTTTCCACCCATATTATGGACATAACTAAAGAAGGACTTGTGATTATCTTTAGTGTCTAGGGCAATTTCCCTTTGTAAACTGACCTTTGATGATTTTATGAGGTATCAAAGTTTCTTGCTAATACTGATCAGAGATGCCTTCCATTTTTGAGATATTGCTCTGTCATGTAGTAGCTTCCTCCTTCTGTTGTATAGCTTATTTATGGCCGGGGTCCACCAAACAGGTCTCCTGTTTTTGGATTAGTGAGTCTTCATTTTATTTGGGATAGCACAATCCACGCATTCCTGCAGGTGCTCATAGAATGCATTTGTAATGGATTCTGCGGATTGGCCTGTATTATCCTCTGGCCCTTGGGCTTTGAAGGATTCCACCTCAGTCTTGAGAAGTGCAAAGTTGGTGTTTGAGAAATTCTATACAGTGATTTCCTTGGCTGGGGGTGGAGACGGGATATGGATGTCCATGGAAATTTGTTAATGTTCTGATCTTACCAATGATGGGTTTACCTCTGGTGTGGAACATAGAGTCCCCATGTTGGTGATGATCAGGTCCAATATGTTGTTCCCTCTTATGGGAGTGGTGACCAGTTGTTCCATTGCATTACAGTTTATAACTTCAAGGAACCATTGGGCGAGTGTGTTTGGGCATGAGCAGCTGTTGCAGTCAATGTTTGGATAGTTGAAGTCACCCAATAACATAGTTTTAGGAGAGACCTTGATATTCTCCAGTGTTCTCAGGAATGCCAAGTGGGGTTCCTGTAATAGGGAGGGTGTTCTGTAGTGGGCTACAAACTGAAAGGCAGTTTGGCCCGCTGTTAGTTGCACATGGATGGTTTCTGATGCTTTGTGCAGTGCTACTAACCTGGAGGTGTAGGTATCTTTGATGAATATAGATACTATCCCTCCTTTTGTGCTTTGGTCCGAGTTTTGTGTGTGAAACGCATGGTATGAGTTATAACCTGGAAGTGCTGATGTGCTCTCAGGAGCTTTGAACCAGGTTTCTGTTACTGCACAGACATCGATATTCTCCATACTGATGAGAGCCTCAAGTGCGTGAATCTTGAGGTTCAGACGTCTGGCATTGAGTAGCATTACCTTTAGATTTTGTATCCTTGGATTGTCTATGGAGGTGTGTTTGTCCTTTGAGCCTCGCCTAAAAAATGCACTATGGGGGTGGCAAGAGGCATGGCCAGTATATGAAAGCCTAAGGGTGACAGGTGCAAGCCGTCCCTAGCGAAGCAAAGTGGCTTGTCGGGCATGTCATCCCAGGCTGACAGACACTGGATCCCCATTGAATTACACCAATACTGTAGACAATTGTTGAAACTGATCATTTTGTCTTTATACTCTGGCATCATTCTCGGTGAGGGCAAGATGCTACCCAAGGTCAGGGCCATACCAGCCTGGGCTACATGATCAGAGAGCTGCTCTGTGTCTCATTTCTTGTAGTCCAGGGAGGTACGTCTCATGTCATTCACACCAGCATGGACAATGACAGAGTCATACGTGTACCTGCTTTGGAGTGACCGGAGTGCTTGCATTATGTGATGGATCCGGCCACCTGACAGGCAGCTTACAGTGACCTTCTCCTTGTTCAGTCAGTTGAGCGGGATGAAAGTGTGCCGGACAATAGAGTCCCATATAACAAGTGTATTTGGTGTGTTGTTTGGCCTTAAGGGCTGTGACTGTGAGGCACACTGATTTTGTGAGATATGTGATTTGTGGGTATTGTTGAGGGGTGGCTGTTGCTTAGGTATCTGTGCCCAGTACAGTTGCTGCAGGTGTTGGGTAAGGTACACCCCAAAGGTGGCATCGTAACCAAGCACGGTTGTTATTAGTATAGGGGCACAATGACATCACTCAATCTAGATGTGAAACCATATGGGATAAGGTTGCTTATATAGAAGGTCTGTCCAACCACTGTGGCAACGTGAATGTCAAAGACATCAGTACGAACAAGTCGTGTCCTGAATCACCTAACAACACCTACCATATGTAATGGAGTACTACCTATGTGTTAATGTGTGGGCATGTTGTTATTCCCAAAGGGGATGACTATGCAACTAATGGCATTTAGCTGTAGGCCATGGCTCAGGCACCAGTCATCCATCTCTGTGAGACCCTGTTGGAGTATGCATGTGGCAGCTGGAGAGGTGATCATGGCACCCAGTTTGCAGTCAAGTGTGAACAAGGTCAGCCAGATTCCCCCTGTGGTAGCCTGTACGTCAGACAAATAAATACTGAACAAGAGAGGTCCCAGTACCGAGCCGTGTGGGATGCCACGTGTAACTGGTGTATAGTCAGACATGGCACCTGCAATTCTGACCATGTGGGTGCTATCCCTGATCCAGGTAGCATTCCATCATGTCAGATATGTGTCCATATTGATGCTGGTGAGCCTATGCATAATGGCCCAGTGGGTTATTGTTTGGAAGGGTTTAGCAAGCTTCAGGTAGGCTGCGTGTACAACTGTCCCTATGTTGATGGACCTGTTAACTGTCAAAAAAATACAAACATGTTCAAGATCTGCCCACAACAACTCTGAAATGTGTAGGACACAGTGTCTGTAGTTTCCTGATGTCTATGTGTAAGAGTCCCATGACAATACACTCCATAGCTTTGCATAACAGGATAGTTAGGCTTATAGGGCAATATTGTCTGTGGTCCGTTCTGGCACCAACTATGTGGAGTGGGAACACTGTCGCTGTATGCCATTCTGTGGGTACATATCCTGTAGTAACTCCAATATTGCACAGTGATGTAATGTAAGGGTTACGTCTGTCATGAAGCTCGTGTAAGATGCAGGCCGGGACACCAACTGGTCCACATTGATGCTGTAATGTATGCTTTAGGGAGGGCAGCACTCACCTGTTACTGTGTGGTGTCAGGGAGGTTACACTCTGTTGGGATGGATAGTTGCTCCCTAGGGGGGGATGGGGGGAGACATCTGCACTGAACCTGTTTGCCAGGATGTTTGCTATGCCAGTGGGTTCAGGGTAAGTGTAGTCAGTATGCAGTAACTCACAGCATATCAGTGAGTGTCCACCCAGGTTCCTGACATAACTGACGAAGGCTTTGTGATAGTCCTACTTGTCTGGTGCAATTGTCCATGAGAAGAAGACCTTAGATAAGTACATGAGTGATCATAGCTGTCTGCTAGTACAGATCACAGATGCTCTCCCCATCTGGGATTGTGCTCTATCATGTAGTAGCTTCCTCCTGACATTGTACAGCTCATTAATGGCTGGTGTCTACCAGACAGGTCTCCTGCCATTGGAGGAGTGAGTCTTGTTGTTATTTGGGGTAGCACAATCCATGCAGTCCACTAGGAGTCCATAGAATGTGTATGTAAAGGATTCAGCAGTCTGAGCTGTCTTTCACACTGTCTCAAGGTCTCTGAAATATACCACCTTGCTTTGATGAAGTGAGACGTTGGCTCATCAGAAGTTCACCAAGATTACCCAGGATGGGTGTGTGGAGTGTATATGTATGTCCAGTGAGATAGATGTATGTTCCGACCTTACCAATAACGGGTATATTGCTGGTGTGCAACATAGAGTTCCCATGTTGGTGATGATCAGGTCCAATATGCATTCCCCCTTGTGGCTGTGGTGACTGGTTGTGCCATAGCATATGAATGTACAAATTGTATCGACTGTAGGGCGAGGTTGTTGCAGCTTGAGTAGTATTCCCAGTCAACATTCATGTATCTGATGTCACCCAATATAATGGTGTTTGTGGAGACCATCATATCCCCCACTGTTCCCAGGAAAGCTGAGTGTGATTCCTGAGTATGAGAAGGTGGTCTGTAGTAGGCAACAAACTGAAAGGCAGTTTTGAACAATGGTAGTTGTATATGTATGGTCTGTGATGCTTACTGCAGTGCCACTAACCCGGAGGTGTGTGTATCTGTGATGTATATGGATATACCCCCTAGTTGTGTTGTCTGTTCCAAATCCTGTGGTCAGAAAGCATGGTATGAAACATAACATGGTAGTGCTGGTGTGCATATGTGACCCTGAACTAGGCATCTGTTAGTGCACATATATTGCTATCCCCCATACTGAGGGGAGTCCTGAGTGGCCGCAATATGAGGGTAACACATCTGGTGTTGAGCAGCATTACCCTTAGTGTTATTTAACCTGTAATGTCTATGTAGGTGGGTTTGTCTTTTGAGCCCTGCTCAACAAATGCACTATGGTGGTAGCAAGAGCCTTAGCCAGCATTCAAAGGTCTAAGGGTGACAGGTGCAAGCTGTCCATAGTGAAGCTACGTGGCATGTTGAGCATGTCACCACAGGCTGACAGACACTGTATCCCCTATGAATGACACCAATCTGTTAGCCAAGTTTTAAACGTGATATGTTTGTCTGTATACTGTGACATCATACTTGGTGGGTGTAAGATGCTAGACAAGGTCAGGGTCATACTGGCCTGGGCTACATGATGACACTGTTCCTCCATGTACCATGTCATGTGGTCCAGGGAGTAACATCTGAGGATTTACGCACCAGCATGGACAATGATGGTACCAGTCCTGTACTTGATTTGTAGTGACCTGACTGCATGTGTTATGTGGCAGATCCTGGCACACGACAGACAACACAAAGGGACTATTCCCTTGTATGGGCTGGTGAGTGATACGTCAGTGTGTCTGACAATAAGTGTCACCTATCACAAGTGTATTATGTCTGTTGTGTAGCCCGAAGGCAAGTGACTGTGTGGCACACTGACATTGTGACCTATGTAAGATGTGGGAATTGTAGTTGGGTAGCAGTTGTGTGTGTGCCTGCTGTGGAGGTCTCTGCTGCTTAGGCAGAGTTCATTTACAGCATCCGAGTATGTGTATGTGTGATAATGTGGTTTGAGTGCTGCCGCCAGAGGATATGTGAGACTGATATGTGGTGTGTGTGGTTATCTTCACCACCTGATAGACTATGCCATTCATGGGTCGAGAGAGTTCAGCACCCTGTATGTCTCTATAGGTGCATCTCACACATATATCTGGGTTTGTTTTGAGGAGGAGAGTCTTGTCTGTGTACATGAGGCAGATGTGACATTGTGCCTACTTCACAATATTCACCAGCTGGACTGGAGAGTGCACACAAAGCCGACCCCTGGACATGCCAGGATATCATCATGACATACTCTGTAGCAAGATGACAAAGGATCAGTAGGATGTTAAGTGTGTAAAAGAGTATAACAGGGATTAGTGCTCAGGTTTGTTGGTGTTCTGTTAAGAGTAGTTGAGAAGGAGTCCAGACTGAATCATGACACCTCCGACAGCTATGTCATATATAGCAATGTACACACATATATGTCATGAGTCAAGGCCAACCGTACCTGACTGACAATGCCGACATCCTGACAAACAGGCCCATAAATACATACCAACCTCCCACCGACGATAGTCCATATCATCATACCAGGAGATATCACATGTAGAATGGATGAATAGCTACCCCCAATGCTAAAAGCATGGCATCAAGTGGACTACATTGATTCCCAATATGTGTCATGCATAAACTACAGAACAAACAGATCCTGCACCTGAACAGTCAGCTGAACCACCCCCCCCTACACAGAATGTGGAACCGTTGAATGTGTTACAGCAACATATGGCACTCCACACAAGTGTTGGTGCACAACACACCATGGGATGTACCCTGTACACAGTATGCCTATGAAGTATGATCTGCAAGCCATGGAGTCCATCATGGTTGAAGTCATAAACTGAGCTATTGGAAGCTGACATACACACAACCCTACTAACCATGGTATGTTCATGTGCTGATCATGGTTCCCAAACATGCTAGACTGTTTGCAAGGCAGCCACAAAGGACATACATCACTGAACACAGCTAGACATGTCTCACATGCACTTTGAATAGCCCTTTATCAACATCCCAGACACATGTAGTACCCACAAAACCAACAAGCTGTGCATAAATATGTGTTGACATATTAAGGAATGTTGATGTGTCCACAGATATCTCACACAAGGTAAGGATTATGAGTTCCTGTTCCAGATGTTGACACCTGATGACCCACATGGATCATTCCTGGAATGGCATAAAACAAAGTGTACACACATTACCATGTCCAGTCTGATGATGTCACCACCCTAGAAATACAGACAGAGAAGGAAAACCATTCAATAAAGCAAATAGCGCACTGCGCTAATGTGTCTCTCTCTCGTATCATAATCTAGTTAGTAGGGGTTTGAATCCTGCAAACGCTGACTGTGTATGTGGTTGTGTGTGGGGGGTGTATGTGTGTGCAATTCTCTTTGAAAGGAGTGGACTTTTTGAAGACTGGGAAAACACACTACAGATGTACATTCCTCTTTGGAAAGAATGATGATGTCACCACCCTAGAAATACAGACGGAGAAGAAACACCACCTACTAAAGCAAATAGCGCAGTGCACTAATGCATCTCTCTCAGGTATCATAATCTAGTTAGGTAGGGGTTTGAATCCTGCAAATGCTGACTGTGTTTGTGTGTGGGGGGTGTATGTGTTTGCAATTCTCTTTGAAAGGAGTGGCCTTTTTGAAGACTGGGAAAACACACTACAGATGTACATTCCTTTTTGGAAAGACTGATGATGTTACCACCCTAGAAATACAGACGGAGAAGGGGAATCACCCAGTAAAGCAAATAGTGCGCTGCGCTAATGCGTCTCTGGCAAGTATCATAACCTAGTTAGGTAGGGGTTTGAATCCTGCAAACGCTGAGTGTGTTTGTGTGCAGTGGAGGTGTGTGCAGTACTCTTTGAAAGGAGTGGCCTTTTTGAAGACTGGGAAAACACACTACAGATGTACATTCCTCTTTGGAAAGACTGATGATGTCACCACCCTAGAAATACAGACGGAGAAAGGAACCCGCCCAGTAAAGCAAATAGCGGGCTGTGCTAATGCGTCTCTCTCTATTATCATAACATAGTTAGGTAGGGGTTTGAATCCTGCAAATGCTGACTGTGTGTGTGTCACTCTTGGTCAATGCGGTGTGGGTCTTGCTTTTACTATGTTATGGCATATTATGATTACAACAGTAAGTGCACTGCACACATCAGGTATATGCGTTGCAAATATATATGTGTACATGTTCCCTTAATCAGAACATAGGTGTGAAGCCTGCATACTACATGAATACATTTGTTGTCATTGACAGGTTGTGCCGCAGCTTCTCAGATCGAAGGTCATATATGTATGTATGTGGCAGGCCCATCCACTGTCGTGATCCATGACCAAGGTCATCTGTGCTACACACACCCATGACAGTTACTTTACAGTAGTGTGAGTGAGGGTATATGCCTGGGGTATATGTCAGGCATGTTCATACAGAACCACGACTGCCAATAATGGACAGTCTTTATAGGTGTACAACCTCCTTGTGTATATGCATCCAGGCCTCCAATGTCTCATGTGACACACCTTGGGACTCCACAATACCTATGGATATGTGGATACCAAGGGACACATGAGATAACATGAGGCTGTATGTACACATTGGTACCCAACATACATGATGAGGGCTAACACCTATGTGGTACTGATGGGATAGTAAGTATAGTACATGTGGATGACTATGCCATAGTCGGCTTACTGTTATACAGCATGTATCACATGACAAGCATCTGTCTGTATGATACCCTTGTGTAGGATATGTGTCCCATCCAGGGAATGTATTGTAGGCCACTGCATGCATTACCAGATGGACACATCCCTAGTGTGTTTGCATGTACCTAAGGGGGCTATATGCCAAACAGGTGTGGACACAGGAATGGGTGGCAGTAATTACCACTGGTTAGTGTTATAGTGTAGCACTGGAAGGATGCAACTGTTGCTGAGTTCCCTACGACTGTGTGTCATTTGTCAGGACAACATCCAATGATTGCTTATAGTCATGCTGTTGAGGTTATGTATACTACCAAACCACAAATCATTGAGAGATACTAACATTATCACCCACAGCATGGTGTCTACCCATGTCATACACACATGTCTACCCATGTTAGTACATAACTGTAGTAGAATGCATACTGGCCATTGAAAGATACTGTGACATGTTCACTATGTGTACAACAGGGTATGCCACATGTCCCATGTGTCCACTATGCACGTACATACAGACAGTGTGCACCCACCATGTTCACAGATGTACACTTGCTAATCTGTACTGCACACATCATGCACATACTGTCCACTCACTAACACATGCTGGCAACACATTACACGTCAGCCAAGTGGTACATGGGTGGACAATACATAGTCAGACCTAACAGTGGTGTAAATAATGCTACATTGACAATCAGAGCTTTGATGAATAATGTCTGCTGAGATATACCTACAAGGATGTCATTACACTTTCCTGTTGACAACTTGCTAATATTGCTACACTGTTACAGTGTCACCCTGTGCATCAGCACCATGTTAGCATGTTCCTCCATCAATGTTACAAATGACAGGAGGCGACACAGGTATCATCATATGCACAGGGTGTTTTGTTGTTTGCCAGAGCCTGACACTGACCCATCCAATCGACATGTGTGTGTGTGTGTGTGTGTGTGTGTGTGTGTGTGTGTGTGTGTGTGTGTGTGTGTGTGTGTGTGTGTGTATGTGTGTGAGTGTGAGTGTGAGAGGGACAACAGTACAGTATGGGCCAATGTTGATGTAATGTGTGTGTGTATGTGTGAGCCCTAGTTGTTTGGTTAATGTGTGTGTGTCTGCATGCACACAGCTCCACCATGTGTCTGCCATATATAGTAGTTTGTGGGACAGCCACAGACTGTACCTGCTAGGTCGTACAGATTACTGTCTCCAGCCATGGACACAGTACCTGTGCCTGGCAGGGGTGCTACAGACAATATCGGGTACCAACCCTGACTGGGTACTGTCCTCAGAAGCAGAGTTGGGACGACTGGACCCATGTCCCTGCTGGGAATGGCCAGAGCCACGTGCATGTGGTCTACTGGGATGGTCAATGGACAGGCCAGCCCCAGCATTGTTGGGGCTGGTACTGCCACTACGGGAGCGGCTGTGAACCGGGGGCCGTCCGCAACCACTGCCAGCTGTTGCTGTTGCTGGCATGCATCCGCGTCGATGTCGCAACCGTCCCACATGGTCCTGACTCATGGATGACATATTGTGGAGGGCATCTAATGTCTCCCCCCAACGTCTATCAATGACCTCGGTGTAAGTCCAGATGGCACCGGCAAGGTCACGGATACTGTCATTGATAGCGGTGTAATGTGCCATCTGCGCCCTAAGTCCCTGCCTGGTGTACCGTTCCATACATGCCTGAGCCTGCATTACAGCCCGGAACATACTGGACATCATAAGACCAGTGAGGGCACGCCTGCCAGGGGCAATACGACCAGCGGTGTTCCCCCGAGAACCCCTGGACCTCCGCCTATGTGGTACCGTTCCAGGAATATGGCTATGGCTGCTGTGAGGAGATGCAAGTGCCATGGGTACCACACTCTCCTGGTCAGTGCCAACTGTATGCTGTCCCTCGCCTATGGCCATTGGTGGTGAGGGATGTATTGGCAGTATGAGTGTGCACATAGATGGGGTTGAACACTGTGAACTGTCATTTGGTGGACCAAAGACAGACCCTGTCAAACCTCCCTGTGTCAAAATACATGTCTCATCATCAGCACTATTCATGGCAGTGGCTTCAGGTTCCCTGCTGCATTCGGCCAGCCCTAACTCAGCACCTGTGTGAAGAAGACAGGTAACACACTTTACAGTCTACACATGAACACTTGCACACATGCACACATGAACAGTAATACACTCCTCACTACAGCACATACACACACACACCAGCAATCCAACACATACTCTATAGTGGGTGAAGGTGGGTGTCAGTATCACAAGGTAAACAGTCACCACACACGTGTCAGCATGCAGAATATGTGTTGCACAAGACCATACAGTGCAAGTGTAGACACCCCAATGTAATGGCAGTATACATGGCTTTGTTGCAACTGTGTCATTGTTCAGTGATTGGCTACACCCTGGAACACAATTTGTACATGGACACAACATTGCTGTGCAAGTATTATCAGCTCTGCAATGCCCTGTGCACCATCACTCACACGTATACATGCCATGGCTGCATGTGTTTTCTGTGTGACACATAGATATCAATGTCTGAGTACAGTGTCTGTGTCCAAAGCAGATAATAGTGGGCACAGGTGTAGCACATGCATGCTATGTACACACACGGGACGATATCTGCATGTTGACATGAAGGTATCCCAATGCTCTAAATGGCCAGTGTACAGTGGTTATGGTGAGAGTGGGACATATTGCAGATATGTCGGTGCCACACATGGCATGTCATGCTACACACCTGCAACATTAAACACCACACATACCCAGTGTATGTCAAGTGACCTATACACCCACTAGCACACTGGTGAGGGGGGGTGTATGGGTGTCCCACCACCTGTGACAAGCTGTTGCCTATGGATATCAGACACACCACCAGACAGCGGGTTGGGAGGGTGGGCTAATGGTTAAGGTGTCTGCCTTACAAACACAAGGTACAGGGTTTGAATCTCACAGGGGATAATTGGCTAGGCTTAAAATGTCTCGCAAGGGCAGTTAGCCTAGTACTAATCTATGAACCTATGAACATGTCTGATTAAATCACTGCAGTGATGGCGTACCTGCTCATATGTCCGGTTATGCATGCCTATGTCATTTACCCAGCGAACAAGATCTTGCCACAGTGCAGTGCGCTCATGCTGGCATTCCAGGACATATATGTGACACTTTGGATGGTGACTGCTGTGCATATTGTATATACTGGCATATGTAAGCACACATACAACATGCTATGCATATTGTGTATAGGTGCATATGTTTGCACACGCACAACATTGAGGTGCAAAGCAATGACTGCTATGAGTAGTACTGTGGTCACTGTAACTGGATGGGATGTAGTACCCTGTGCCATCATCAACATGCATCCTGTGGTCACTCACAGCTACTAATGTGTGCAAGACCACTGCCTAGCATGCTGTACATGAACTGCAGTGCCATGGCTATATTCACAATTACACAGACACCTTGTACATGGGTGTGTGAGGTGACCAATAGGGAGCATTGCCTAACTTGACTGTGTTATGTGTTACCCTGAGGTACATCATGTGTGTGTGCAAGACATGTGAGATACTGACGTGTGACCTTACAGCGGGTGTCATGGGAAATGTGGCATGTTTTCATATACTGCATATGATAAATGTGTTCTGTTGTGTACAGCTGTAGCAACTATGCATATCTAAGGTGCAGTATAGTGTTGCCACACTTGTGTCTGCTGCACTGTGCTGTGTATGTGCTTGAGGCAGCTACTGACTTTAATGAGCTGATTAATGTCTCGCAGCAAACATGGACAGCATGCATTATGAGTAGGTGTGTTGCGTGTACATGGCATACACCTCACCTATGACATGCACATTTCATTACCAATATTAAAGTGTTAACACACTCACCAGCATGTACCGTCTGCCCTGCTGTCACACCAGAGGGACATACAAGAATATGACACAGTTTATCAGTGGCCACAACTGTGGCATTGCTGCTGTGAGTGAGTGCGCTAATCTACAGTGGAAGAACAGTCAACAGTCACAGGTGTGGAGATACTATTCCAAATATCAGTATTGCACATGAGAGGTAGCACAACTGCTAAACACACAGTACACATCTCACACAAGCATGTTCTAACAATAAAGGTAACAGTAGTCTACAGCTAGGGCATATTACCTGCACACTCCATGTCATCCTGCTGGGTAGCTCCGGCCTCCATGATGACACATGGATGATGTTGCTGCTGCTGTAGGCCAGGAGCCACCACGCTTAGGAGCTGCTCCTCCACTCTGGTGAGGGGGGGTGTATGGGTGCCCCACCACCTGTGGCAAGCTGTTGCCTATGGATATCAGACACACGCCGCCAGACAGCGGGTTGGGAGGGTGGCCTAATGGTTAAGGTGTCTGCCTTACAAACACAAGGTACAGGGTTTGAATCTCACAGGGGATAATTGGCTAGGCTTAAAATGTCTCGCAAGGGCAGTTAGCCTAGTACTAATCTATGAACCTATGAACATGTCTGATTAAATCACTGCAGTGATGGCGTACCTGCTCATATGACTGGTTATGCATGCCTATGTCATTTACCCGGCGAACAAGATCTTGCCACAGTGCAGTGCGCTCATGCTGGTGCTGGCTGGCCCTGTTAAAAAGCCGTGCATAGTTCTGATACAGGCTGGCCTGTATGACCTCCTCCTCTGCAGCTGTATACATAGGATTGTGGCGATGAGCCATAACCCTGGAAGACAATTAAACAATATGTGTGAGAAAGTCATGTGGCACACTTAACATTATGAAGTACAGATATCACTTAACTGCCAGATATAGCATCTGTCTGTCTATCAAAGGATAAACACGTTCAATACCACATATCAGTGCTCAGCTCACAACTGCCTGATAGTGGCTGCCACACTCCATACAACAAACAAGTATACATCAGTACTTGACACACTGTATTGGATACAATGCACAACCTCACACTGGGGGTATATATCACGTTAATGCATGACGGATATTGTCATCCAATGCAATAAATGTAATGTACAGTTACAGTATTAACAGTAAACCACCCTAGTCTTTGATGCCATACCGCTACCTAACATATGTGCACGGTTGTTAATATAGCTGGCATACTGCTGTAACAGAGTATACATGTTGCTAGGCACACACACACACCCTGTAACACACATGTGATTGTGGCCATGGTACAGGCATCATTACACACACATTAGACATACATACAACACACAAATGTATGCCAACACAGATGAGTATTACCTGTATACCTTATAGTACTGTGTGCCCCTACTTGCAGATGCCTATGCCTGAGGAATGTAATCTGTGCAGACTACAGGAAACACACAAGACAGTGATACCGGGGAATGTGAACATACACCATACTGTGGTGTTTAGGCCTACAGTTTCAGGTAGTACAACAGTTCATATGTGACCTGGA